>NW_024070185.1:51852890-52290390 GCF_014754425.2 Oryx dammah
AACACAGATATTCATGTAAACATAAATCTTCTGTTGCTCTCCAATTAGGAGGCACTAAAAGAAAATCTGTCGGTTTTTCTTTTGGTTTTCTTTCAGTGGAAACAGGAACAGAAATCTCTGATAATAACTACTTAGGAAAAAGAAATCAGTCCTGTATTTCAGATGGATATTAGTATATAATTAATCTGACAAAACAAAGAGAATGCTTATGCTCACCAACGCAATATCACCACACTGACACTATTTAAAATTTTACATATTGTGCTCGTTCCCAGCTAATTCATTATGTCAGCCATAAACCAAAGGTCTCTAAATGTAGTTTGGTGGATTCTCAGAGTTAAAATCTTGGAAGATAAGAAAGGAATTTTGTTGCCAGATACTGTTTCTTGGCACTTGCTCTGTTTCACCAGATTCTTAAACCTCCAAAGCAATTTACAAACTCAGTTTCTGTCAACTCACAATTCATAATTTTGCTTCAGGAGTCACTTCTGTCAGAAAATGAAGATATTTCACACACCTTAGAAAGAGAAATTGCATTCTAAAAGTTTACTTCAAGTAAACAGAGAGGTTAATGTCAATTGAGCTGGTCTGTGGGGTTGTGTGGTCTCTTGACACATGAAGAGGGTCTTGCCTTCTGCCCTGTGTTGCTTTTTATGCAGGAATGTCCCAAGTGATATACTTTGCAGGTCCTCATGAAATAAGAATATACTGGATTTGACTAGACAATTCCCCAGATGAATGCAATATCAAATTGATCTGTTTCTAACTTGGTCAGAGGTTTCTGCTGCAAAAACTTCTTTTTCCCTTGGTTGTTTTCTTTATTGAAAAATTCATGGGACTCACACAACCACCCCATTGATGTGTAGAGTAACCTATGTGTAGAGTAACCCTTTAGGTACATTCTTTACATCATACCTGCTTATTAAGAGCCAGTTACATTTTTTTTGGCTGAGGATCAGATTACTCAACTGGTAGGTATAAAGGCATGTTTGTTTCACAACTACAGCAAGAATATTTGAAGAAGTAGTGAGGGGGGCAGGGGTACAACCCACAACAAAAAGACCAACTCTACAATCTGTTTTTTAGCTTAGAATAAAAATCCCCCTTTTCTATGTCCAGAGTTGTTTCTATGCCAGCTGACTTCTGGAAACTTACACACAAACATTTACTTAAACTTGAGGTCATGCCACAAGTTAGTAGAAACTGGGAAATTTCAACTTTGATGGACGTAGCTGCTAACTAAGCATTTGTTGGATTTTATAATAAGTCTGAAAGGCATATCATTTCGAATGACTTAAAACACAGCATAAGAATATTATAAAAATATATAGTGTCTCTCTTCTAGATTGCCCTATATGTTTGAGACATTTGAATAACTTTGTATAACTGTGGTTAAATTTCATGATGTTGAAACCAATTCCCCTAGAAACCAAGTTCCCCTACTGGGCTTCTGATGAACCTCTCTATCCAAAACTTTTATTCCCTTTCTTGTCCTGCCCCTGTTGCCCTCAGGGTTGAGGAGTATCAAGGAAAACAGGGCACTGAAATCAAGCAGGGTTTAAAAGGTATAAAAGCTGCTTAGTGTCCCCAGTTTCTTGTTTGTTTTTTTTTTTTAAAAAAAGGCTTTAGTCTTCTTGATCTTCCCAAGTTCCAAAGAGCAGGTTCAAGCAGTTGATGATTAGAACAGTACAGTCGCATATTTTTGGTTCCTCCTGAAGGGATATACATGGCAATCTGATGTATATCTTGAGTTGTTCTGCAGGAGCCAAGACCCCAACCCGTAGTAGAAAATGCTATCTATCTTCAAGCCACAAGCACATAGCTCCCAAACTGGTTGGAGCCAGAAGGTTGATGATTGAGATTCCCAAAAGATCACTGTTATCTTGCCACTCATAAATCAGAAAGTCCACAAACTGATCACCCACCCTAAGAACCTCTCCTCTAACACTTAAAAAAATTTTTTTTTAATTTTATATTGGAGTTGATTTACAATGTTGTGTTAGTCTCATGTGTACAGCCAAGTGATTCATTTATATCTATACACATGTATCCTTTTTTTCAAATTCTTTTCCCATTTAGGTTATCACAAGATATTGAGTAGAGTTCCCTGTGCTATACAGTAAATCCTTGTCTTAATAATCCCTTCCCGGAAGGCCACTGGGGAGTTCAGGTCTTTTGAGCATGAGCTGCCCATTCTCCTGGCTTTGTTATTGTTGTTCAGTCACTCACTCATGTCTGACTTTTTGCTACCCCGTGGACTACACCACACCAGGCTTCCCCGTCCTTCACCATCTCCCAGAGCTTGCTCAAACTCATGTCCATTGAGTCAGTGATGCCATCCAACCATCTCATCCTCTGTCGTCCCCTTTTTCTTGGGCCTTCAATCTTTCCCAGCATCAGAGTGTTTTCTAATGAATCGGATCTTCGCATCAGGTGGCCAAAGTATTGAAGCTTCAGCCTCAGTACACTCCAGTGAATATCCAGGGGTTGATTTCCTTTAGGATTGATTGGTTTGGTCTCATTGCTGTCCAAGGGACTCTCAAGAGTCTTCTCCAACACCACAGTTCAAAAGCATCAATTCTTCGGCGCTCAGCTCTCTTTATGGTCCAACTCTCACATCCTTACATGACTATTGGAAAAACCATACCTTTAACTAGATGGGCCTTTGTTGGCAAAGTAATGTCTCTGCTTTTTAATATGCTGTCTAGGTTGGTCATAGCTTTTCTTCCAAGGAGCAAGTGTCTTTTACTTTCATGGCTGCAGTCACCATCTGCAGTGATTTTGGAGCCCAAGAAAATAAAGTCTGTCACTTTTTCCATTGTTTCCTCATTTATTTGCCATGAAGTGATGGGACCGGATGCCATGATCTTAGTTATTTTGAATGTTGAATTTTAAGCCTTGTTTTGCGCCCCGCAAATAAACCCTTACTTTGCTGCAAACACCTGCTGTCAGAGTTGACTTTTTGCATGACGGGCACACAGGCCCCTACTTGGTAACAGAATCTTCACTCCAGACAATTTAAACTCCTTTCCAGCTTCCTCTACTCCACTGTTGTTTTTCTACCCTGGTGGGAGATTTGAAGCATGGCCTCAGTGTACCTGGGGTTCAGACGTTAGAGAATTCTTCCAGCCTAGTTCCAGTAAGTACCTATGCCTTTAAAATCACAGGACCACAGACACTAAATCTGAAATACTATTGTTTGTTAGAGTTAAAGACATTTTAAGGAGTATTTGGCTTCACTGAAGGAGGAACTTGGGCACCAGGGAAACAGATTGGGGCCAGGAAATACATACCTAGTAATAATAGCTACAATTTATCTTCTGCTTACCATGTCCCTAGCACCTGTTATTTCACTTTAATCTTTACCTGTGAGGTAAATATTTTTTATCCTTCAAAGAGTTTAAGTAAATTGACCAACATCACACATCACACAGGTATATTCTTTATCTTAGCCTTCTCAAGAACAGGGAAATTTTGTTGTTCATTATATCTTTGAAATGCAAAACAAAGCCTGGCATGCAGTAGGTGCTCGATAAATATTTACTGAGTGAATGAATAAACAAAAGAATGTAATAATCAAAGTGAAAAGGGTAGGATTAAAACGTGGGTGTTTCAGACCTTACTGTCTATTGTCTTACTCTGTCTTTACCACATTCCATAGCATCCTCACAGGGTAGGAATGGACGTCCTTCCAGCATTATGGTTTTTGTGCTGAAGGCTCCCTCCTATGGGCTCCTCTCCCAGTGGGTGAGGCTGTTCAGGCCAGTGGACAGTAGCTTGCGCCTGCTGACTCTGATTTTGTCTAGGGCATCCTCCAGGTATTCTGTCCTGGAAAGCCTCGTGTTGCTACCTCTGAGTCTTCTAGTGTAGAGAAGACAGTAAATTGGGCATTGTGGCACAGGGAAGCAAGCTGGGTGGTGAGAGTGGATAGAAGACTCAGCCCCAAACTGAGGGGAACCCACAGATCACGCAAACTTTTGAAATGACATGAACATACAGATTTCCTTTTTCTTGTGCAACTGCTATTTGTCTGCACGTCTCTCTGCTTGCTGAGAACTAGTCGGTGGGAGGACAAGGGCAAATCATACAGTGCAAATGAAGACGTTAACTCTCAGATGGCCTGAATGACTCTTTTGTCAAAGCAGAAGATGGGAACTTCCCTGGCGGTCCAGTAGCTAGGGCTCCACAGTCCCAGTGCAGGGGGCCCAGGTTCAATTCCTGGTCAGGGAACTAGATCCCACATGCTGCAGCTAAGTCCTGATGTCCCAAATAAATAAATAAAGATAAAATTAAATATATATATATATATATTTTAAAAAGCAGATATAATACTACTAACAGTAATCCTTGTAGTTGGAAGAGACAATATTATTTGTGTTATTGTTGATAGGATTGGGAAAAGCAAAGAACCATGGTGTCTACTTCTGTTTGAGGCTTCTGAGCCCAGTCAGGTGACTTTCTAGTCCTTTGTGGCATGTGGGATCTTAGTTTCCTCACCAGGGATTGCACTTTAGTTCCCCTGCAATGGAAGCTTGGAATCTTAACAGGACAGCAGCAGCAGTGAAGTCCCAAGTCCTGTGTTTAGAATTCCATGGAGCAGAATGTGCAGATTTCTTGAAATTGGCTGAGCTTTTCTTTCTTAAGGCAAAACATAAAGGTGAAGTGGAAGAGAAAGTGTGGCAGGGTAGAGAGTGTCCGAGCCCAAGGGGGCTTGGTATTGTGACGGGCAATGGTATCACAGGTGTAAAGGAAAAATCAAAGATCTGGATGTAGGTTGTGTAAAAAAGAAAACAGAAACAGCTGCCTGATGCGATGGAAAGTAAATAAGCTTTGGTGGAACAGAGAGCTGTGTTTGAATTTCTACTTTATCAAGCACTGGTTTTTTAATTTAGAGTAAATGCCTTTATCCCTGAGCAGAACTCGTAACTGCCAATTTGGTGCCTCAGAAAACTGGTATAAATGGTATCTCAATTGCTGTTGTCATTGATATGTGGCTTTTTGGTGGATTTGACTAATAATACACCTTCATTCTAGCTTCCTATTTTCAAGAGTTATTCTTACTTAATATATGTTCTGCTCTCTTGTTCCCTGCTGCTGAAGCAATGTGGATGATGACAAAGAAGCATATGAACTAGTTTTTCGTGGCACAGTTATTATTTAAAATGTTTCTCCTTCTAATTCTGATTGTTCAGAATTAGACTGCTTTAGTCACCCTTCTGGCATTACTTATTTTCCTCTGATACTCAACTTCTTCTGTATAATGGAGGATATCCTTTATCTTGCTTGATATGCATTAGGTTCTAAATAAACAGCTATAATAATGATGGTAATTCTAACAAGGATTCTGTGAGACTGAAGTCCTTCTAAAGCAGAACTTACTAACCTACTTATAGAAAGGACAGGTGCTGCTGATTGCTGTAGAGAGAGCTTTCTTGAACAACAAAATTGAAAATAGGGTTGCCTTCTATAACCAATTCAGTGGTGTTGGAAAGTTTTACTGCTTTCTGGACAATTTCCTTTTTCTTTTGGATATAGCAAGTTTTCACCCCCAAACACAGTAGCTATAGAGTCTATAAGAACTACTAATTAGACGTTATAGTTTTGGGCGAAGCCATGCTCAGCAATTCACTTGATACAACAATTTCTCCTAAGAGAACACCATTGTGTGCCCTGTGTGAACAAACTATATATTTTGTTTTGCATATGTGAGATGGGCAAGAAGGATGAATGGGGAGCATCTTCTTAGACTCTTCATGCCTGTTATGCATGTATATTATTAGCATATGTTTCAAAGCAGTCTCTAAATTGTTTTTCCATGTTACAATCTTAAGTGCATTTGAGTGTAAGATATCTATAAGCCATAGAAGTTGAAAACAGTGTAAAAAAAAAACACAAAACATACATCCCAAAGGACATTTCCCATTTACCTTCTTCTACCACCCACCTTCCATTCTCAAGACTGTTTTTCCTCTGTTGATCACTAGAGTAGTTTATGTTTTCACTAGTTTACGTTTTATGGTTAGCCTTTATTTACTTTCAACTTATCCTGTGTTATTTAAACTTATCTCCAATTGTTTATTTTCTATATTTGGAAATCACTGAAGTATCTTGTTTGGGTTATTTAAGCTAGAATACATCATAATTCTCATTAAAATTCATGGAATTTTTTTTTCATATAATAGTTTTGAGAACATCATGGTTTACAGGATGAGTTAAATTTATGAGGTGAAGAATAGATTGGAGAGTTAAACAAAAAGATTTGTATTCTGTATTGATATGTTCTAGCAACTCTTAAGTACTGAAAGCTTTTGTAAAGGGAGAGGAGAAAAAGACCATAGAGTAGTTACTTGAGTTTTTGACAAGACATAGTATTACATGATAATCTTGGACAAGGGCAAAAATGCTCTTTTGGTTTTCCTCCTGCCTAATTCATGCTCCACTCTTTCTCAATATCTTGTATTGTGTCTTCTTGATTTTCTTGACCTCTAAATGTGAGGTTTCCAGATAGTGATATGCTGGTAAATGTTTAATATCTGACTCCATGGGGGAAAAAAAGCCTTGATTGTGGTGTTTGCCAGTTTTCATGGTGCAAATATCGCCATGATGGCTGATTTCAAGCTATTTGCATCATGTTAAGGAATGGGGATCTGGGAAGAGATGCACTTAATCAACTCTCACCAGCAGCTCACCCCTAGCTCTAGAATTTAATCAAACTTTTTTTGGTAGTCATCTCCTAGGAGATCTCCCCACATTCCATGTCTTTAAATGCCACCCCCATGCTGATGAATTCTAAATTAGATCTTATACCCAGTTTATCCGTTTGCACATATTCATATCCAACTGCCAACTTGACATCTTCATTTGGATGTCTAATAGGCATGTGAAGTTTAACAAGAATAAAACAGCACACTTGATTTCATCCCCACTTCCCTTCACATCTTCTACCATCTCAGTACATGGCATCATCGTTCACCTGGTCACTCAGTTCTAAACCCTCAGAATTATTCCTAACTCTTTCTCTTTCTTATACATCACATGCAACTCATCGGCAGGGCTTATTAGCTATGTTTTTAAAATTCTTTCCAGATCACACTGTCGTACGTCCATCTCCAATCCCTGCCCTGTTACATAAGCTTGATTTCTCTCTATGGTGGCATCCTTGCCTCCACTCTATCCCTCTGCAGTCGGTTCTCTACATGCAGCCAGAGTAAGTCTTTATGATAGAAATCATATTTGGTCATTCCCTTGCTTAAACCCCTCCCCCATTAGCTTATCATATTGGGAATAAAATTCAAACCCTGCCACCTCCCATAAGGCTTTACTGCTTTCTCTGGCCCTTACTACCTCTCCAATCTCAGCTGTCTTGACTCTGCCTTTTGCTTGGGCTTTCTAGCTGCACTGGTCTGCTTGCCCTTGTGAATACACCAAGCTTGTTCCAGCTCCAGATATTCTCATTTCTGTACCCTCTGTGTGGAAATCTCTCCCTGAAGCCCTATCCCATATCTTCACATAGTCAGTCCACTTCACTCAGTCTTACTCAAATGTTACCTCATAAGTGAAGACTTCCTTGACTACCACATCACAAAGAGTCCCTTTCAATCCCATCTACCAACCCTGTAACCACTCTATCTTCTTTCCATATTTGTTTTCCTTAGGGCACTATCACTATCTAATTTACATTACTTACATATTTGTTTCCATGAAAGCTAGATTTGTCTTATTGCGTCCTGTATTTCCAGCACTATGAATGTGGCATGCACACAGTAGGTGCTTAATAAATACTAGATGAATGAATAGATGCAATGAGAAATGAAGCCATCTATTTCCACATATCTTACTGTCTGTATCAGGGGTTGCAGACTTTTCCCGTAAAAAGCCAAACAGTAACTATTTCAGACTTGATGGCCGTACAATCTACATCACAGTATTTGAACTGTGTTTGTAGTGTGAAAACAGCCACAGACAGTACTTAAAGGAATGAACGTGGCTGTATTCCAATAAAACGTTATTTTCAAAAACAGGTCACAGGCCAGATTTGATCTAGATGACCGTGGCTATAAAATTCTGCTATCTTCATTAACATGACCTTGCTTTTCCACTGTCTTCATCATCATGACTTTTCTATTCCAGGAAATTCTTGCTCTAGATAATAAAAATTGCAAATAGCTTTGGAAAGACTCAATTGAGTGAACATTCAACTGCTGAGCTTTTCATTGAACAGCAACATATGCTGGTTTTCTAAGACTCTTCAAAATGTATTACAAAACCCTCACATTGCTGTGTCTCCCAGTCCTAAACTATTATATCACAATCCTGCATTGAAAGACCTGCCTTCAGTCGGACCTGAACACCTCATAAATATTGAGTACTTTAACTTGATTCTCCCAACCCTGAGATGCTGCTAAGACTCTATCAAGGTGGCAGTCTTCCTGAATACAGTAAAAAATAACTTCACAGCTATTTGCTGGCATTTTCAAGGAGTAGTCATAATGAAAGATAATCAGAGGAGGAGGTTATTATTTCTGCTATCATAATTTCTTGGCCCCAAATTAAAGGACATATTCATTCAGTCAGTCATTCAATAAATATGTATCAAGATCTTATTAGACATCTGCCTCATACCAGCCATTATGAGTGTATAAATACAAATCAGACAACTGTGCTCTGTGTAAATATGATAGAAAAAGATAGTCTTTTCCTCTACTGATGTGATGCCTTTCATGCTTAGATTTTTGAAATTTAGAAAGTTGTGTCACCAGGGATTTTGACAGAGAAAGAAAATTTTGCCCATTAAAATTGAGGACTTTTTGGTTTGCCCTCAGGTTTTCACGTCTCTTTTTATCCAGTCTCTTGAGTTCACTCATCCAGGAGTCTGCAACTCACAGTGCATATGGCCAAAAGTTTTCTGGAGGAATGCCAAGCATGGCTGAAGCATCAGCTTTCTGACTACTTGGGGGAAAAGTGGCCTCCATTGCCATCATCGTTCATAAAACTCTGGAATTTGTTTCACAAAGAGCTCATTGAGAGCTGACAGACCTGCTTCAGCCATTCCTTTATTCCCATGGAGAAAGCGTCAGAAAAACCAGCTGACTGGTTTGTGCCAATTCTGCACAGGCATTGTTGGAGAGTCTGGGCCTTGTGGGTAATCGGTGGGCCTGGCTGCCCTGATGGGCGGAGGTGTCAGAGAAGTCTGGGGAGCAGCCCAAGACTCAGAGTCGGGGCCTGACTCTGCCAACTGAGCAGTCACTGAGCCACCCAGAGCTTCTATGTCCTCATCTTGGAAAGGCAAATGGGGAAAAAAAGCAGCACATCACAGGAAGCTGTTGTTCATCAGCTGAGAGAGTGGAGCCGAGATTGTTGTGTAAACCTGACTCTCCTCACAAATGCCCATCATTATTATTTCATTAAGGCAGTGGTTAGAGCTGGCATTTTAGTAAGTCTACAAAATCTGCCTCCCCCCCATAAGTGTCTTCCTTGCAGCGCCAGAATTTCTGTGAACAGAAAAAAAAATAATTTCTGAGAACCAAAAAAACACACCAATCTTTTTTTTTTTTTTTTGTTCTCTTCTTGTTTAGACTTTTTGAAAATGCAGGCACCTTCCAGAAGGCATAATACATCAAAGCAACCCAGACCGAAACACACGGGCCTTCTCGAATGTTTTCTTTCTCTCAGGAGGGATCAGATAGCTACGGATGGATAACGAAGACAGGGATTACTAAAAAGTCGGGAAAAGTCGTTTAAAAAGAATAACCTGTTGAATAACAGAACTGTAATCGCCTTGCAGATTATGAGCACCACTGGTTTTTGAGGTGAAATGTTAGGTAGGTTCCTTTTACATAAAACAGAAAAACAAAACAAAGAGTGGGAGTTTCACACATTATCACAGCTTCTTGCTCATGCCTCCACAACCCTCAAAGGCCCTCTGGAGTTTCAAGGCTCTGAGGAGCAGAATTGGAAAACCTCTGCTCCTTGGCCTCCACCTTGTCTAGCAGAGGCCAGTGCCTCCCAGAACAGAGATGGACCTATGGCCATTCTCCTAATGTAGGGCTCAGGGCTGTACCTAAACACAAAATAATAATGATGAACATTTGATGTCTTACAATATGCCAGGCTTTTACCTTAATTGTGCAATTTAATCTCTAAAACAACCTTGAGCACCAGATACTCTTTTCCTTCCAGTTTTACAGATAAGGAAATGGAGGCTTAGTATGAAACAGTAAGAACTCAGGCTGAGGCATGTGTGACTCTAGGGCTGATGTTCTGCACTACTTTGAACTCCCTATTTCCTCCCATCATATTGTTTCCCTGAAGAATATTTTTGTCTCTTTCTGACCCTTGTCACCACAAATGTCATCTAGAATGTCTATAGATTCTAGACGTGATTTCAATAGAGATTTGTCTGCAACACATGATGTCTTCAGTCTGGATTTATGTTTTGGAAGGAGAGAGAGTTGACTCAGAATAGAAAGTTCTTTTTTGGGTGTAACAAGTAAGTGAGTCTACAGTCTTAGGCACAAGCTGAGGTTCTATTTTCCTCACATTTTGCCAACTTTGGGTCATTATTTTCTTTCTTTTCAAGTTTAGCATAAGCGTACTGAATAAAAGAAGAGGGGAAAAGTTGACATATTGCAGCAAACGAAACACCCAACCTTAAAATCTAAAATTCAGATGGGAGAATCATTCTGCAAAGCAAAATAACATTAGGTTCATTAAAAACAACCCCCAAACTTAGCTCATCACGGAAACTTTTAGGTGATCTCTAGCAGAGAGAAAGAGAAAGAAACCAAATGAATAAGGACATTCTTCTTTCAGTTTAAACAGTGTCAGAAGCGAAAAAATATTTGGTTCTCTTACTGGCAAGAACAGATAACCATTTTCATATTACTCACCAGCAAAGTCATCATTCACTTGGTTCTGACAGCTATGAAATTATAAAAATAATAGTATTTTAGAGCTCTGAAAATTCTCCCCAAGGATGAACCAACCTCTCTTAGAGATAGGATGATGGAAAAATGGAGCAACTGATGGCCAAACAGTGCACCCTGGTTTTAATGGGTTATTTGTCTCATTCCTGTCCATTTGCAAGAGCTCTTTGTATGGTAGAAACCCTAATACCTGGCGTTGGCATTACTCATTTCTTTGAACCGTATTTTTTGTCAGTTGGTTTTTACCTGGCACATTTTCCAGATTTGAGTTTTTCATTTATTTATGTTTAAGTATGTCTGAGTCTTTAAAAATATGTTTTGGGATTCCAGTCCCAGTTAAGATATTCCTCATCTCTACATGGTATATGCCCTACGTTTTCTTATAGTATTTTGTGTTTTTGTTTTTGTTTTTTTTTAGTTTGCATTTAAGCCTTCCTTCTTTATGTAATTTATACAATTTTGTATTTAATTTTGTTGTGTTAATAAGTTTGGGATCTCTTCCAAGGCAGTTTTTAGTCATAATGATGATGGTGAGCATCCCTATATAGTTTCTGTTTAATTGAAATGGTTTTAGCATTTTGCACATTAGGATATTATCTGCCATCAGTTTGATAACCTTTACATATTAATTAATTTCTTTAATTCTTATTTTACTCATGGGAATGCCTGCCACTTTTCTAAATACATTTTAAACATCTAAAAATATGATCATATTGTTTTCCGCCTTCAAAGGACTGGTATAATAGATTGTGTTTAAACTTCCTGTTACTGAACCACCCTTGACTTCATGGAAGAAGTCATGGTTTGGTTTTTATTTGTTTTTTGGTATATGACTAATTCTACCTGTTAATGTTTTATTTAGATTTTGCAAGTCTATACTTGAAATTTTCTTTAATTTTCAGTTTTATCTTTATCAGCTTTAAGTTTATTTTGACTTTATAAAATGAATTGGAGTCTTTGTATCCTTTTCTATGGCTCTGAGTAGTTTAAATAAAATTAATATTTACTTTAAGGATTAGATAAAATTCAGTTAGAAATTCATGCCTGGTAAGTTTTTAAACATTTGTATTTCCCTTCTCTTTCCCACCCAACTTTAAGTACCTAGATATTTCTGATATAATTTAGTGTTTTAATTTTATGTTGTCATTTGAATTATTCTTATGAATCTTTTAAATCTTTCAAGAACCCTCATTTGAACCTACCTATCTCTACTCAAGTCTATTATTCGATATATGTGTATACATACATGTATAAAAACGCATTGCTTACCAGTTACTCTTCTTTTTTTATTAATATCTTTTTCCATATTGAGATTTCTATTCTGATTTATTTGATGTTTGTTTAGTCTTTTTCTGAGTATTTTCCTCAGAGTACCTCAGAGATACACTTATGTTCTCTCTGAAAGCTTGCCTGTCCTTCCTCATATATATTTTCTTTCACTCTCACAGACTAATGAGATAATGCCTGGGTATGGAATTTCTCTTAGTACTATATAATGATACTTTATTGTTTTCTGGCTTCCAGCTTTGTGGTCTAATGTGATACCTGTTCTGATTATTTTCCCAGTGTAGGTAACGTGTTCATTCTACCTGGAAGCTTGCAAAATCTTCTCTTTATCCTTAGAATTCAAGACTTTCATTGAAATTTGGCTTAAATATCTCTTTTCTCACAATACTGCCTTTCTTTAATGACTAATAATGTTGAACATCTCTTCATACATATATTGACTATTTGCATGTCTTTGAAGAAATGTTTATTCAAGTGGTATATTTTTAATTGGGTTATTTGCCTTTTTATTGTGGCTATTGTATGCTATATGCTTGTGTTGGATATTTGAATCCATGACTTTCTAGTGTTTTCTGGATTTCATTTTTAATCAGTGATCACATTAGCAACAGTAATGAAGTGAAGAGGAACTAAAAAGCCTCTTGATGAAAGTGAAAGAGGAGAGTGAAAAAGTTGACTTAAAGCTCAACATTCAGAAAACGATCATGGCATCTGGTCCCATCATTTCATGGCAAATAGATGGGGAAACAGTGGAAATAGTGTCAGACTTTATTTTTTTGGGCTCCAAAATCACTGCAGATGGTGACTGCAGCCATGAAATTAAAAGACGCTTACTCCTTGGAAGAAAAGTTATGACCAACCTAGATAGCATATTCAAAAGCAGAGACATTACTTTGCCAACAAAGGTCCGTCTAGTCAAGGCTATGGTTTTTCCTGTGGTCATGTATGGATGTGAGAGTTGGACTGTGAAGAAGGCTGAGCACCGAAGAATGGCTGGATGGCATCACTGACTTGATGGACATGAATCTGAGTGAACTCCGGGAGTTGGTGATGGACGGGGAGGCCTGGTGTGCTGCAATTCATGGGGTCGCAAAGAGTCGGACACGACTGAGTGACTGACTGAACTGAACTGAAGGAATGAGTGCTGTATAGATAAGAAGAGATTTAAGGCTGGAAAATGAGAAGAAAAAGCAAAGGAGGCTGAGAGAAGGCAGTCTGTGAGATGTGAGGAGAACTGAGGGAGATGGGTGACCTAAAGCCCAGTGAAGACAGCACCTCCAGAAGGAGGCAGCTCAGTTTGGTCAAGGGCAGCTGAGATGGAGTAAGTTGAATTGGAGAAGGGACCGTTGGATTTGCTGATAGGGAAGTCACTGGTAGAGCTGATGAAAACTGCTTGGCTGCAGGGGTGGTGATGAAAGTTTGACTGGTGTTGATTCAAGAGAGAAGTGAATAAGGGATTAAGCATTTTTTCTATTATTATTATTGGCACTTCAAATAAAAAGGTTGTTATATTTCTTAATACTGAAACCTAATCATACCCTGGTTGGTAACTTCTGCTAATTTAAAATTAACAACTATGAATAAAACAAACAAACAAACCAGCTATTGAAGACACCCACAAACACACTTCACAGAACCAAGTACAAAACATACTGTGATCCTTTGGGATTCCTTTTGGAATATTTGTGTAGAAAAGTGGGCAGTTTTAGTGGGAAGGACAACAGAGAAATGGGGCAGAGAAATAAGGAAGTGAATGGAGAATCTTTCTTTTATGAATCGGGGGAATATTACAGCAGAGGCAGTGAAGAGAAAAAAATTGATGCTGCAACAGCAAGATGGAGCCAAGTTCCGGAGCAACACCATTGTGTAGCTGAGAAATCTAGCCACAAGTGGCAGGGCTGACTTCAGTTAAGAGACTCACATTTCAGCCAGAAAAACCAGAAGAAAGGAAGTGCATTCATGGAGCAAGGTGGGGACGTTGTGAAGGCCTGGGTGGGGATGTGTTCTTGTGCTTTGTCCAGTTAGGACTCAGCTATGTCCTTCTGCTTGTTTACTGGTTTTGTTTGTTCTGAAATTATTTCACTTAGAGAGCAGAGTGTTTTGTGTGCTACACTTGAATCTAAGCACTCTAAACTGTTTTCATATTTAAGATATGATCTTCCTCCTATAGCAGTGCTGTTTCTCTAGGTATGTCTTCTGCTTGTTTGTGTCCATCTTCATCTCTCTTACTGTTGGTCTCTTCAGATGGGTTGTATTTTTCTTTGCTGCCTGTTGGGGATGAGCTCTAATAGTCTGAGTATCCATAGTTGCATACAAGAAAGCCTGATCTCTGTTCCGTGGTTGTTTCAAGGCAGGCAGGTGCCAGTTCCTGCTGAGGAACCCAGAGGAAACTTCTTTACCTCCTTTCATCTTCTTACATCCGCTCAGACTTGGGAGCAGAGAAAACCCAACCCACGCATGGCCTGACTTTTCAGCATCTCGTGCCTCAGGATGAGTGGACACATTCATGTGGGCAAGTTTCAGTCCCCCGCCAGGCTCTGGTCAGGATTCCCTTTCTGATCCTCACCTGGTGCTCTTGCACTGTGGTCCAGGCAGTTGTCCTCTGATGGTGGTGAAACACCCGCATATATTCCTTCTCCCAGCCCCTAAAAGTTGCTTGCACCTCGTATGCTAGAGACTCCTGCAGCCGTTTCACTGAGGAGGGTCAGAAGGCAGGGAGCTCCCTTATTCCTTCTGTCAGTCACTTCAGTGGTCTACAATCCTTTCTCAGTGGGTAGATTATTCCCCATGTGCCAAGCACTGTGCCCATTTCTTGCAGTTTGTCCTGCAGAACATTAGCTGGGCTATTAACAGGGTACTAATAGCTGTGTTATGGGAAAGCTGACTTTATACTTAGTTGGTTCAAAGAAAAATGAAAGAAGTTAACTGCAGGACCTCTTCTCTACTTTCCAGTACTAATGGGAACATTGCAACAGCTTGTCACAGCTCTGCCCAGTCTCAGTACTTTTTGACCGTGAATCCTTTTTTTGAGGTATAGTTAAGAGAATACATCACGGGATGATTGCTGCTGAAACATGATTCAGAAAGTGTGACGTTTAGGGGTGAACTAGACAAGCACTGTGTATTAAATGCCATACTCCGGACCAGGCTCTTTATTATGCATTGTGTGTACACGACCCGCCTGTTTCTTGACCTCAGTGAGGCAGACAGCGCTAGGATGTTGAAACTCCAAATAATGGCAGAGTTAGGATCTGACCTTGTTCTGTGATACCACCACTTCACCACTTCTCCAACAACCTTTTGAAAATTGCTCAAAGAACTTTCAAAATCACTTAAGCACAGCCTAGCATTGTAAGTAAACCACTTCAGAAACCTGCTCCAGAGAGAGCATATAGTTTCTGGACTGCCATAGAAGAACTGTCTTTTTTGTTGTTTCTTTTCCCAGAATTTAGAGGAAAGGTTCAAAATGTTTCAGAGTTCTTCAGTGTTTTCTTTTGGAACCGTGCCCAAGCAATTCATATTAGGGTAACACTGGCTCCTGTAACAAAGATAAACAAGAATGGGTAGTAACTTAAACACAATAAAATTTCACTTCTCATTCATTTACAGTCCAGAATGGGGTTTCTGGTTGTCAGGGGAAGGTGTTGCTCTCTGCAGACTTGTAGGACTTCATCAAATGTTGGCTTTTTCATTTTCAAAATATTATGTCTCAAACTACACTGTCTAGATGGTGTATTGCAGTCTCAGGGAGCACCAGTGGCACACACAGCCACTCACATTCTACTTGCTAGAACTCAGTTACAGAACATATCTAACTGCAGGGGTGCAGGGAAATATCCAGCTGTGTGCTCAGGAAGCAAAGAAAACTTATTCTTCTGGACAGCTAGTGGAGTCTGCCACACCAACCCCTGAGAAAGATATTAATATTTTTATTAAAAGTATTTATTAATATTTTATTTAAAAGATATTAATACCACAATTCAAAGCTGAGTTCTTCAGCACTCAGCCTTCTTTATAGTCCAATTCTCACATCCATATGTAACTACCGGAAAAACTATAGCTTTGACTATACGGACCTATGTCAGCAAAGTGATGTCTCTGCGTTTTAATACGCTGTCTAGGTTTGTCATAGCTTTCCTTCCAGGGAGCAAGTCTTTTAATCTGATGGCTTCAGTCACCGTCTGCTATGATTTTGGAGCCCAAGAAAAGAAAATCTGTCACTGCTTCCACTTTTTCCCCTTTTATTTGCCATGAAGTTATGGGACTATGCCATGATCTTAGTTTCTTTAATGTTGAGTTTTAAGCCAGCTTTTTCACTCTCCTCTGTCATCCTCATCAAGAGGCTCTTTAGTTCTTCTTCACTTTGGCCATTAGAGTGGTATCAGCTGCATGTCTGAGGTTATTGATATTTTTCCCAGCAATTTTGATTCCAGCTTGTGCTTCATCCAGCCCAGAATTTTGCATGATGTACTCTGCGTATAAGTTAAATAAGCAGAGTGACAGTGTACAGCCTTGTCATATTCCTTCCCCAATTTTGAACCAGTCAGTTGTTTCATGTCTGCTTCTTACTGTTGCTTTTTGACCTGCGTACAGATTTCTCAGGAGGTAGGTGTCGCTAAGATTTGGACACAACTGAGCAACTTCACTTTCAGTTTTCACTTTCATGCACTGGAGGAGGAAATGGCAACCCACTCCAGTATTCTTGCCTGGAGAATCCCAGGGACGGAGGAGCCTTGTGGGCTGTCGTCCATGGGGTCGCTAAGAGTCGGACACAACTGAGCGACTTCGCTTTCAATTTTCACTTTCATGCATTGGAGGAGGAAATGGCAACCCACTCCTGTGTTCTTGCCTGGAGAATCCCAGGGATGGAGGAGCCTGGTGGGCTGCTGTCTATGGGGTCACACAGAGTCAGACACGACTGAAACGATTTAGCAGCAGCAGCAGCAGCAGCAGGTAAGGTGAGCATCTCTTTAATATCAGCCAATAATAATTGTAATGATGATGATTTAAAAATCAAAAAGTACTTATAATTTGATGTTATTAAATACATGAAATGTGCAATATACCAAACTGTTTTACATTTGTTATCTTTACTTCTCTCGTAAATCCTAAGATAAGGGAGAATATTAACCCTATTTGATACAGAAGGAAACGGGCTTATAGCTGTTTAGAAAATAACACAGAATCAGATTGAGTGGCAGGGGCCAGGTCTAGAACTTGGTCAGTCAGCTTAAGGCTGTGCGTAATCTCTGTTCTGTGTTCTACATTCAGAAAACAATTGTATGCTAGGGTTACAGCTGTTGGAAGATGGCGCATAAAAAGATTCAAAGGAGCGTATGAAGTGCATACTAGTCATTGTGTCTGTGGTGTAGTTTGTATTTTTCTCTATTTTCTAAAACTATGCTGGAAGAAACTTTTTCCTACTTCAAATGACCTTTTCATTGGGATGCCATTTTCCTTTGAATTAAAGGAGAAGATTAATTTTACCAATTAAAATGTGGAATTTATAAAAACAATTAAATCACCTTCTTGGTAATATTGGGAGGGGGAATGTGACCTTTTCTTTTTCCTGGAACTTGCTTTTGTATAGTCTCTCTGGGGCTTGTCTGTGGTTATGGAATAAGAAAAGCTTCTGGATTGTTTTGTTTGGAATGGGCGTAGCTTTACCTTGTTCCACCTGAGTGGGTAACTTACTGGAAAGGGCATTCTCTTTGCTGGAAAAGGCATCCACGTGGGAATCTTACAGCTTAACATTTTCCTGTCTTCATAGTATTGCATCTCTGGATGTTATATAGTCTTTTCTTTCTTCTGTTGCTGTTGTTCTTATTAACACTGACAATTAATTTTGGTTTAAAATGCATTTTATTTTAAACAATCTCAAACTCACAGAAACTGCAAGAACTATACAAAGAATTTTTTTCCCCTTGAACCATAAGATGCTAAGTTGACTATGTGGTACGGTATCCTTCTCCTTCCCCATTGTGTCAGTAGGTATTTCTTAAAAACAAAGACATCCTTTTACAAAAGTGCAAATACTTCATTAAGAGCTGCAGATCAACATTGTTACATTACAACTCCAGACCCCACTGAAGTGTTTACCTTCTTGAGTACATTATAGCAAAAGAATCCACTTCAGAAGCCTTTGTTGCATTTAGTTATCAGTCTCTTTCATCTTCTCAAGACCCATTTAAAAAAAATTAAAGTAGAGTTGATTTAAAATGTTGTGTTAGTTTCAGGTATACAGCAAAGTGATTCAGTCTTTTATATATATATATATATATTTTATAACATATATTATTATATTCTTGTATAATATATATATTCTTGTATAGTATATATTATATATATTCTTTTCCAGATTCTTTGCCAATGGATTTTTATAAGATATTGAATGTAGCTCCCTGTCCTATCTAGTAGGTCCTCATTGTTTTGTTGTTTATCCATTTTATATATAGTAGTGTATATGTTAATCCCAGACTCCTAATTTAACCCTCTCTCCCTCCTTTCCCCTTTGGTAATCATAAGTTTGTTTTCTATGTCTATGAGTCTATTTGTGTTTTGAAAATAAATTCATTTGTATCACTTTTTTTAGATTCTGCCTAAAGTGATATCATATATTTGTCTTTCTCTCTCTAGCTTTCTTCACTTAGTAAGATAATCTAAGAAGGTCCATCCATGTTGCTGCAAATGGCCTTATTTCATTCTTTTTTATGGTTGAGTAATATTCCATTGTGTATATGTACCACAAGTTCTTTATCCATTTGCCTGTTGATGGACATTTAGGTGCATGTATCTAGGCCCATTGTTTTATAGACATCACTCAATCTGGGTCCTTCTGATACAAAATTTAGTTTATGCATCTTTAACAGGACTTTTTCAAGTGCTGCTTTATTCTCATTGCATCCAATCAGGAGTATACAACTTCTGTTTTCTCTGTTACCAATGATATTAATTTTGATCGCTTGATTAAGGTAGTGTCTGCCTCCATTTCCACTAGGAAGTTACTCTTTTCCTGCTGTCATTAATATATATTTTGTTAGGAAGTTTCTGTGTAATTCTGTGTAAATATCCCATTCTTCATTAAACTTTCACTGTATCTGTCTACTTATATTGCTTAGGTCTCATGGTTTTCTATTTTATTCAAGAAGTTATCATCCATTATAATGATGATATATCTCCATGTTGAAGCTAGCATCTGTGTTCTTTTGATATGTCCCTATTATTTCCTTGCTTTCTGGTTCAAATTTCATCCTCTAAATTCCTTTCCTCAGTCCTGCAATCAGCCATTTTTTCAGGAAGTAGAGGATGATTTCAAGAGTATAAGATCTAGACTGTGTTGATTGCTATTAAAGGCTGTCTTAGCAGGGTATATGTGTATACCTATATAAATTTTTATGTACATATATTTCATAACTTTGTCTGAAAATGGGCTTCCTTGATGATTCAGACGGTCAAGAATCTGCCTGCAATATGGGAGACCTGGGTCAATCCCTGGGTTGAGAAGATCCCCTGGAGAAGGGAATGGCAACCCACTCCAGTATTCTTGCCTGGAGAATTCCATGGACAGAGGAGCCTGGTGGGCTATAGTTCATGGAGTCACAAGGAGCTGGACATGACTCACATACACACACATAAATATAAAAATAAATAAAATATTATATATATATTTACACACATTTTCACCTATATTTGTATGTTTATTGATTATAGGGGAACAAAAATTGCCATCTCAGAGTGTCTCTCTGCTATGTAGATTATTTGGAACTGAAAACAATCAAGGCCCAAAAGACTCAGAAAGAAACTTTGACCTTTCCCTTAGTTGCCTAAAAGAAAGTAGATAGAGAACCTGTTCCAGGAAAGGAACTAGCGCCATAGATAACTATGGTATGAACTGTGTGTGTCATGCAGGGAGGGTCCAACTGAAGTCTGTTAATATTCCTTACTGTGTCTCATGGTCTCTGCAAAACCCAGAAAACATTTGTTTACCAAACACTTGCTTTTCTGTCTTCATGTGCATTACCTTCCTTCCTGCTGAAATCCCAAACCCTCAACATCCTCTTTTGTCCTTAGCTGAAAATGCTATTTAAGGTGAGGGTTTCAGCCATTTTGGTGAGTTACTCAGTTCTTTTGGCTCTCTCCCATGTGTACATGTTATTAAAGTTTTATGTGATTTCTCCTGTTAATGTCTCCTATGAATTTTAAAAATAATTTTATTTATTTACTTTGGCTGTGCTGGATTTTCATTGCTGTGCGAGCTTCTCATTGCAGCAGCAATGCTCAAAAAGATGCCATGTAAATCTAAGGACTTGTGGTTTATACTGGCCAAATATACCATTATAGTACACAGTCTTTTGGACTAAATTTTATTTCATTTTTAAAATTTTATTTATTTTATTTTGGCTGTCCTGGGTCTTCATCGCTGCATGGGCTTTTCTCTAGCTGCAGTGAGCAGGGGCTGCTCTCTGGTTGCCTGGGCTTCTCGTTGTGGTGGCTTCTCTTGTGGCAGAGCATGGGCTCCAAGGTGCATGGGCCTCAGTACTTGTGGCGTGTGGGCCTGGTAGTTACAACTCCCAGACTCTGGAGCACAAGCTCCATAGTTGTGGCACAGGGACCTAGTTGTTCTGGAGTATGTGGATCTTCCTGGACGAGGAATCAAACTCATGTCTCCTACATACAGATCCTTTGCCACTGAGCCACCAGGGAAGCCCCATTTTTCTCTTGTTAATCTGTCCTTTAGTGCAAGAGGTTTCTCAGACGAGGACTTAAAAGAGGAGAGGAAAAATCCGCCTCCCCTCTTCTCACTGACCCTTCTCACTCTGTTTGGACTCTACATCTATGCTAAGCCATCTTTGCAGAGCAGTGCTCTCTTCACTGTGCTGGGAATCCCATACCCAGCATGGGCGTCTCTTACACAAGGGCCCCCTTGGCTACCTAGGCCCTGATACAACCTGTGCCTCACTCTCCCAAAGGAGAGTCCCTGAGTTCTAGCTAGCCACGCTGCTCTGGGCCACTACCACCTCTTCTAGAACTGGTCTTCAACCTTCTCCGCCTCACTGATTGACTTTAGGGCTGCATTGTTCTACTGGGAAAGGGGGAAAGAAGAGGAAGAATAAGAGAAACTGTCTTTCTTAGCCTGCAGTATTGTGGTGTGTTTATGTGTGTGTGTGTATTTGGTGCTTCTGATGATCAAAATATCTTTCTCATATATATTTGGGCTTCATCCATGGTTCCTGGCTCACAGCTGCCTGAATCCTTGTAATTTCCCAAGCAACAAGAGTAATGGGACCATTACTTTTATATTGCTCTCTTGTTCTCAGGTCCTGAAATCTGTTATAACAAATCCCTTTCCACCACAACTGGGCTTGTGTTAACTTTTGGAAAGCACCTAAGGCTGGGGCACTGGCAGAAGAGGAATCAACTATGACTCGAGGGTTAGATCTTTCAGTCCAACCCCCTGATTTCTGAGGAGGGCAGAGGGACTGGAGATTGAATCAGTCACCTATGACCAATGATTTGATCTATGACACCTATGTAGTGAAGCCTCCATAGAAACCTGAAAGAAGTAGGTTCGGAGAGCTTCTAGGTTGCTGAATCAGATACCTCTGTATGCCACTGTGCCAGACCCCAGACTCTGCAAGGACAGAGGCTTCTCTGTTTGTGACCTCACCCTGTATCATTTTCTCTGGTTGTTGATTTGTGTCCTTTGATATCTTCTATTATAAACTTGGATCTAATAAATAAATAAGATTGATTTCCTAAGTCCTGTCAGCCTTTCTAGCAAATGAATCAGACCCAAGGATTGGATGGTGGGACCTCCAATTGAGAACCAGTGGCTCAGAAGCACAGGTAGCAACTTGGACTTGTGATTGGCATCTAAGAGGATAGTCTTGTGGAACTGAGCCCTTATCCTGTGGTATCTCATGCTGTCTCTAGGTAGATAGTGTCAGAATTGAATTGAATTGTAGAACACCCAGCTGGTGTCTGTGAATTGCTTGGTGTTATGGGCACAATCCCCTCACACATTGGAATTAAGTTCAGAAACCTCACAGCCCTCAATCATCACTGTGACAAACCCCAGGTAGACTCGTCAGATTCTATGCTTCTGATCAAGTTTATTTTGGAGACCATCTCTGGGCACAGAATTGAAAATCTGGGTGATTAAGAGTTTCAGCAGACAAGGCACCAGGCTAGATTTTAGGAGGCCTGGCCTTTAGTCCTGAGTCTGCACTTTATCAGGGGTGGGAATCCTGTTCCACCTCTAGCCCTTTGTATAAATGGGTGATAAAGAAGCAAAATGATCAATAGGTAAGATGCCCAGTAGGAATCCTTTTTCTGCACATATGAAGTAGAGATAGTGGTGTGAATATGAATTGAGGTAAGACATTCTGAAATGTTTTAAAAACTCTAGAAACCTATGCATATATGCATTTTTTATAAGAAAAATATTTCATCAGGAAACACTAATTTAATACAAAAGTTTTAGCAGGGAAATATCCTATTTTCTTTGATATACCCAAATATGCAGAGCTGGAAATGTCTGCTGGGGAAATAAAATATGGGACTCTGGGTAGGGGTTGGGGCAGCATGTGCTAGATCTTGCTGAAACCAGAAACTTGTAAGTTTTTGGAAGAGCTTTGAAGAACTTCCAGTTTAATTCAGTTTGCATATTTATCAGTTGTTTTATTATAATCTTTCTATGAGTGAGATTATTTTCTTCAACGATACTTCAGTCCCCGAGTTTACTTTCCAGTCTCTTCTGTGGAAATTTCCTGTGTACTGATACTGTTGTAGTTGCCTCTAAAACTTCCTTTTTCATTACTGTTTACCATGTGTGTGGTGTGTAATTGAACTATCTTCTGTTTCAACAAAAGAAGCCAACTCAATGGGGGTCTCTGAAAATTCCTTCAACCCCAAAGTTTCCATTTATGCAAAAAGAATGAATTTAAGAATATTATGAACAGAACCCCTCTCTGGCATTTTTATAAGTGATTCTAATACATATTTAAATTACTTTTCACTTAGTTTTGAATGCTAGGATGATAAATTAACACATACAACTAAATCAGAAAAGGGCCCTGAGGCCACCAACCCATATGGATTACAAGTAAAGACTGGCTTCTAATGTTACTTTCTATAAGAGGGGTTTGGATTTTATTTTTTTAAGATTCTATAAAAACCCCAAGAAAAATTAAGTACTGTTCAAAAGAAGAAATGTGGGCAAATTTTAGGAAGGGCAGAGTTGAGAAATCTCCTCATTTGAAAAAGCTAAAGACAGCATAAACATTGCAAGGAAGTGGTCAGCGCTAGCAGAGAGTGGGCAGCAAGATTGAAAGGAGATGAAAACCACTGACTCATGGGCTTCCCTTTCATTTGGTGGGCTGCCAAGTGTCATTACACATTTTTAGTTATTTCTGTAGGTATGTTGTAACTACAAGGTATTTCTTAGCTCAGCAGATAAGAGCCATGTAGGTAACTGAGCTGGAAAGTGAATGGGAGGAGGAACAGACTCTCTACAGGGTGACCCAGAGGGTCTCACTATATGGCACTGGTTTCAGCTGGATTGGATGACCTCTGAACATTAAGCTAGTTTCATGTATATTTATTCATTCATCCATTCATTCCTTTCAGTTCAGTTCAGTTCAGTTGCTCAGTCGTATCCGACTCTTTGTGACCCCATGAATCGCAGCACGCCAGGCCTCCCTGTCCATCACCAACTCCTGGAGTTCACTTAGACTCTTGTCCATTGAGTCAGTGATGCCATCCAGCCATCTCATCCTCGGTCATCCCCTTCTCCTGCCCCCAATCTCTCCCAGCATCAGAGTCTTTTCCAACGAGTCAACTCTTCTCATGAGGTGGCCAAAGTACTGGAGCTTCAGCTTTAGCATCATTCCTTTCAAAGAAATCCCAGAGCTGATCTCCTTCAGAATGGACTGGTTGGATCTCCTTGCAGTCCAAGGGACCTTCAAGAGTCTTCTCCAACACCACAGTTCAAACGCATCAATTCTTCGGTGCTCAGCCTTCTTCACAGTCCAACTCTCACATCCATACATGACCACAGGAAAAACCATAGCCTTGACTAGGCAGACCTTAGTCAGTAAAGTGATGTCTCTGCTTTTGAATGTACTATCTAGGTTGGTCATAACTAGGGAGCAGTTATTACATACATAGGGTCGTCAGGTGGTTTAAACCAAAAATACCAGACACACAACAAAAATGTATTAAGTTTTTGTTTGTTTGTTTGTTTGTTTGTTTTTTAAAGAAAGCAATACCTAAACTTCCAATAATATTGAAAATGTATTAGTTAGAGGTGGTGGCCTGGACACATATATTTATCTTGGTTTTCTTGAAAGACTCCATTAAAAAATAACAGTGAACTTTACTTCAAAGCACAGATGCGTCAGAACAGAGAGTAGGAGAAACCACAGGAAGGAAGGCAAGATGGAAAGCCAGTGGAAACTGGCTGATTGGAAACTGATGTAGCCAACTCAAAGAAGTGAAATCCTAAGGGGACTGTGGTAGGAAGGGAGTCCTCCATTCATTTTGCACCACAGGTCCCAGAAATGCTAAGAAATCCATGACACCAGGTCTCTCTAAAATGGGGGAAAAAACAGGTTGAAAATGTTTTTGAGAAGCTGTTAGACCCCCCAGCTCCCTTCTCAATGTCCTACAGACTAGGGTTGCTTCCCGACCTTTGCACAGGATTGAAAGTTCGTCTAAAGAGCTGAGCGGCCACAGTGGCCACTCAGCACATTGTGGTTTTCTGAGGACTTGAAATGTGGCTCTTCTGAATCAAGGTGTGCTGTACGTGTGAAATATACACTGGATTTGAAGACTTAGCACAATAAAAAAGAATGTGAAATAACCTCTTGATATTTAAAAAAATATATTGATTCCACATTGAAACAATAGTGCTTTTGATATGTTGGGTTACATAAGAAAACATGATTAAATTCATTTTCCTCTTTTTAAAACATTTTTTAATATGCTGAGAGAAAATTTAAGGTGATTTCCATGGTTCCCAGTATGTTTCTGTTGGACAGCATTGCTCTAGAGTGTGTGAACCAAGGGGGACTCTGGAGCAAGGGCACAGTCAAGGAGTTCCCATACTGAAAACAGGATGGCCAAGTGAAAGCTAACACGAAATAGTCAGACCCCAGTCCCTTCCCTCACTCATATCCCAGAATGGCAGCTGGTCTGCTAACCTCAGGTTGGAGAAGGGAACACTCAGCCCAGGACAGCCTAGGAGAAGACCTACAGATCCCCAGGCAAACCCTGGCAGACCCTGCTATCTCCCAATGTTCACTTCTGTGCATGAAGATGGGTTCCTGCAAATGCCTGCAACTCTCTTGGGGAGAATATGCTTCTCAGCCTGCACATCCCAGCCAGAAATGCTGGAACTGATGTCCTTGCAGTTGGTGGATAAAGAGCCCAGTTGCCTGGCTCTTTCACTGGGTAGACAACCCTGAGCTGCAGGACCCATGAGGACTCAAATTTCACAGAGCATTGAGTTTGCTCACCCTGGACGGCCTTCTTCTTCTGTCTCACTTCTCTGCCTTGTTGCTCAGTCCCTCAGTCTTGTCCAACTGTGACCCCATGAACTGCAGCACACCAGACTTCCCTGCCTGTCTCCTGGAGTTTGCTCAAACTCATGTCCATTGAGTCAGTGATGCAATCCAACCATCTCATCCTCTGTCACCCCCCTTCTCCTCCTGCCTTCAGCCTTTCCCAGCATCAGGGTCTTTTCCAAGGAGTCAGCTCTTTGCATCAGGTGACCAAAGTATTAGAGCTTCAGCTTCAGCATCAGTCCTTCCAATGTATATTCAGGTTTTATTTCCTTTCAATTAACTGGTTTGATCTCCTTGCTGTCCAAAGGACTCTCAAGAGTCTTCTCCAGCTCCACAGTTCAAAAGCATCAATTCTTCAGTGCTCAGCCTTCTTTATGGTGCAACTCTCACATCCATACATGACTACTGGAAAAATGGACCTTTGTTGGCTAAGTGATGTCTCTGGTTTTTAATACATTGTCTAAATTTATCATAGTGTTTTTTCCAAGAAACAAGTGTCTTTTAATTCTGTAACTATAGTCACCATCTGCAGTGATTTTGGAGCCCAAGAAAATAAGATCTGTCACTGCTTCTACTTTTCCCTCATCTATTTGCCATGGAGTGACGAAACTGGATGCCATGATCTTAATTTTTTGAATGTTCCTGTGATTACCTTGAAATTAATTTACTATACTCAGCTCCTTGTCCCTGGGTCTGTTTTGTGGGTACCTAAAGTAAGACCCTGGAAGCAACAGTCAGAACTGGACATGGAACAACAGACTGGTTCCAAATAGGAAAAGGAGTATGTCAAGGCTGTATATTGTCACACTGCTTTTTTTTTTTTTTCACACTGCTTATTTAACTTATATGCAGAGTACATCATGAGAAACGCTAGGCTGGAGGAAGCACAAGCTGGAATCAAGATTGCTGGGAGAAATATCAATGACCTCAGATATGCAGATGACACCACCCTTATGACAGAAAGTGAAGAGCAGCTAAAAAGCCTCTTGATGAAAGTGAAAGAGAGTGAAACAGTTAGCTTAAAGCTCAACATTCAGAAAATGAAGATCATGGCATCTGGTCCCATCACTTCATGAGAAATAGATGGGGAAACAGTGCAAACAGTGTCAGACTTTATTTTGGGGGGCTCCAAAATCACTGCAGATGGTGACTGCAGCCATGAAATTAAAAGACACTTACTCCTTCGAAGAAAGTTATGACCAACCTAGATAGCATGTTGAAAAGCAGAGACATTACTTTGCCAACAAAGGTCTGTCTTAGTCAAGGCTATGGTTTTTCCAGTGGTCATGTATGGATGTGAGAGTTGGACTGTGAAGAAAGCTGAGCGCTGAAGAATTGATGCTTTTGAACTGTGGTGTTGGAGAAGACTCTTGAGAGTCCCTTGGACTGTAAGGAGATCCAACCAGTCCATCCTAAAGGAGATCAGTCCTGGGTATTCATTGGAAGGACTGATGCTAAAGCTGAAACTCCAGTACTTTGGCCACCTCATGTGAAGAGTTGACTCATTGGAAAAGACTCTGATGCTGGGAGGGATTGGGGGCAGGAGGAGAAGGGGACGACAGAGGATGAGATGGCTGGATGGCATCACCAACTCGATGGACAAGAGTCTGAGTGAACTCTGGGAGTTGGTGATGGACAGGGAGGCCTGGCGTGCTGCAATTCATGGGGTCGCAAAGATTTGGACACGACTGAGCCACTGAAGTGAACTGAACTGAACTGAAACTAAGACCCATTCTGAGGGTGCATGTTCTTTAGGAAAATAGCCCAGCTATGTCTCTCTGCCAGGGAGCTGCTATGGATAGGCCTCAGCCACGCTCTCAGCTCTTTCCAGAGCCTACTTTTAAATATGAGCAGGAAGCCTGAGCCACCAGACATTAAAGGGAATCCTCTAATGATTCAGAGAGCAAAACAACTTTTTTTTTAAAATTACAGTCTATATTATGGCTAATTTTTCTGCCCTGCTTATGCATGGAAGTAGTATTGTGCCATAAGAATAAGACCAAATGCACAAAACAGGTGTGTGTGTATGTGTGTGCCTGTTTCATGAAACAGAAAGCTGAAATACTGGGCTGTCTGGCTGCTACCTACACTAGATGCCACTCAGTGAGTACTGGATACAGGGATTAGTGCCAGTCCCTGCTGTTGTAAGGAGATACAGTCCAAAGGAAAAGTCAGCCAAGAGGGGAAATGCTTATTGTGCAGCAGTAAAGAGCAGGATAGACTCTGCCCAGTAGGGTAAGGGCGTCCAAGTGGCCCTAAAACAAACAGGCTGGGAGAGGGCATGAGGAAACATGTGCAGAGGGCCAGCTGGATGCTGCTGAAGGAAGGACATTTCCAGCAAGAACAGCAGATGGGACCATGAGCGGGAAACCAAAATATCCTGAGATGGCTGCACTAACGGGTGTGAACAGGAAAGGGTCCAGGAATGGGGCTGGAAGGGTGCCCAGGCCAGGCTTATCTTGCCAGTGAGGTGGGATGATTTTCTACAGGAGCCCAGGCATCACTGAAAGACTCAGGGCAGCTTCACCTAAAGAAGGGTATCTTCAGAGGTCTCCGTAGTCCATGTAGAGAAAAGGCAAACAACCACTGCCTACCTCTGTGTCTTTTTTAAAAAACTGAAGTATAGTTAATTTATAGTGTTGTTAGCTTCAAGTAAACAGCAAAGTGATTGTGTGTGTGTATATATACACACACACATACTTTTCCGGATTCTTTTCCATTGTAGGTTATTACACAATATTGAGTATAGTTCCCTGTGCTCTATAGTAGGTCTTTGCTGTTTACATCTTTTACACAGAGTAGTGTGTGTATATGTTAATCTCATTCTGATATGAAGTGTGGTTGTTTTCCCATCTGTTTGAAAAATAGCAACTTAAGTGCTCAAGGCCTTCAGAATTCTTGTATGTGCTAAGTCACTTTGGTCATGTCTGACTCTTTCGATCCTGTAGACTAGCCCTCCAGACCTTCCAGGCACCTCTCTCCATGGGATTCTCCAGGCAAGAATACCGGAGTGTGTTGCCATGCCCTCCTATAAGGGATCTTCCTGACCCAGGGATTGAACCCAAATCTTTTATGTCTCCTGCACTGGCAGACAGGTTCTTTACCACTAGTGCCACCTGGGAAGCTCATATATAGTAGTGTGTATATGTTAATCCCAAATTCTTCATTTATCACCATCCCCTGCCCCCCACTATCCCCTTTGGTAACCATAATATTGTTCTATGTGTGTGAGTCTATTTCTGTTTTGTAAATAAGTTCATTTGTATCATTTTCTTATGTATAAGTGATATGATATTTATCTTTCTCTGTCTGACTTCATTCTCTTAAGATATCAGGGTCCATCCATGTTGCTGCAAATGGCATTATTTCATTCTTTTTATGGCTGAGAAATATTCCATTATGTATGTATGTATGTGTGTATATATATGTATATATATATATCACATATTCTTTATCCATTCGTCTGCTGATGGACATTTGGGCTGTTCCCATGTCTTGACTATTGTGAACAGTGCTGCTATGAACCTTGGGGTACATGTGTCATTTTGAATTATGGTTTTCTCTGATATATGCCCAGGAGTGAGATTGCTGAATCAGATGGTAGTTCTAGTTTTAGTTTTTTGTTTTGTTTTGTTTTTAAGCAAGGCCCCCATACTGTTCTCCATAGTGGCTACACCGATTTACATTCCCACTAATAGATAGCATATTCAAAAGCAGAGACATTACTTTGCTGACTAAGGTCCGTCTAGTCAAGGCTATGGTTTTTCCAGTAGTCATGTATGGATGTGAGAGTTGGACTGTGAAGAAGGCTGAGCGCCGAAGAATTGATGCTTTTGAACTGTGGTGTTGGAGAAGACTCTTGAGAGTCCCTTGGACTGCAAGGATGTCCAACCAGTCCATTCTGAAGGTGATCAGCCCTGGGATTTCTTTGGAGGGAATGATGCTGAAGCTGAAACTCCAGTACTTTGGCCACCTCATGCGAAGAGTTGACTCATTGGAAAAGACTCTGATGCTGGGAGGGATTGGGGGCAGGAGGAGAATGGGACAACCGAGGATGAGATGGCTGGATGGCATCACTGACTCGATGCACATGAGTCTGAGTGAACTCCAGGAGTTGGTGATGGACAGGGAGGCCTGGCGTGCTGTGATTCATGGGGTCACAAAGAGTCAGACATAACTGAGCAAATGAACTGAACTGAACTGAATGGTGTGAGAGGGTGCCCTTCTTTCCACACCATCTCCAGCATTTGGTATTTGTAGACTTATTAAGTGGTGGCCATTCTGACTGGTATGCGGTGATAACCTCAATTTAGTTTTGATTTTCATTTCTCTAATAATTAGCGGTGCTGAGCATCTTTTCATGTGCCTGCTGGCCATCTGTATGTCTTTGGAGATCTGTATGTTTTGAAAGTGAAAGTGCTTGGGTCTGTGGCGCCAGGTGTAAGAGGAAGATGGGGTGGGTGCTTGGCAGTTGTGTGGAGTCTGCTCTTTGTGCTTAAGCGCCCCTCATCCCATGAGTGAAAGCCATGTTTTTGTTCCTCTCACTCAGCATCTCCATTTGGCCCAGAGCCTCTCACCAAGGAGCTGAATGACAGGCCTTCCTCCTCCTGAGACCATTCTGTCTGGGTCCCCCTTCCAGTGAGGAGTCAGTGGATCAAAAGCTCTGGTCCTGGCTAAAGTAGGATTATTCCCAAGTTACACAACGTCTTAAACCAGTTATACAAGAAGCGTTTCTAGAAAGCACTAAGAATGAATCTAAGGGAAGCACATCCGGCTCCTCACAAGGTGACAGGGGAGAGACGTGCTGGTGGAAGTCCTCATGGCGCCCCTAGGTCTTCACCCAGACACGGGATCTGGAGAGGCATAGACAGGAGAAGGAAGGGAGCTTCCACGCAGCCCTGAAAACCAACTGCAGCAATAGGGTTTTTTGCCATTATAGAGCCAAAGAATGGTTGTGGCTGTTAGAATAAAACTTAACCTACAAAAACGGGATGGTGGGCAAAATATGGCTTATGGCCACTTTTTGTCAACTCTGGTAGAGAGGTTAAAAAAAAATCAAGTCTATGGGGAGACACATAAACTTGAACTCTAGTCCTAGCTCTAATGGCTACTAGATATATAGTCTTTAAAAACATTACTTATGTATCTATTATTTTTATTTTTGGCTGCTCTGGGTCTTCGTTGCTGCAAGGACTTTCTTTAGTTGTGCTGAGCGGGGGCTACTATGAAGTTATGATGTGTGGGCTTCTCACTGAGATATCTTCTCTTGTTGTGGACCATGGATGGGCTCTAGGGCATGCGGGCTTCGGTAGTTGTGGCATATGGGCTCAGTAGTTGTCATTCCCCAGCTGTAGAGCACAGGCTCAATAGTTGTGGTGCACCAGCTTATTTGCTCCATAGCATGTGGGATCTTCCCAGATCAGGGATCAAACCCACGTCTCCTGCATTGGCAGGCAGATTCTTACTATACTGAGTCACCAGGGAAGCTCTAGATATGTGGTCTTCTGGACGTTAGTTGACGTCTCCAATTCTCATTTCTCTTGAATGTGAAATGGGATAGTAATACCCACAGCTAGTATAGTGACAAGGCTAAGATTCTAGATATAAAGACCTTAGCACTATACCTGGCTACCTAGGCACCCAACAAATATTAGTCCCTCTTCTCTATTTGACTTTTCCTTAGGCTGGCTATTTAAAACATTTAAAACATATGGGTGTCATTCAATACCCATTGATCCTTGGTTGGTTGAGTGATTAAATGGCAGATCCCAGAGAGGCAGGTTGTATGTCAGGATATTTTGGGGTCCCGTATTTCTTGGATGAAATATCCTTGGGATGTTTGTGTAAAGTTTGGAAGTCATTAAAGGGATTTGAAATTTTATTTTCTCAGTTAGTTGCAGGCAAAATAAACTGACTGGCTAATTTAAGCAAAAAGGTGATTTACTGAAACAATATGGTGTAGCTCAGAAGGTCCAAGAGAAACTGGGAAATTAGATTTAAAACTGATGAGTCAGCTAAAAGGAGCCTTGACGTGTGAAAAAGTGAAAGTGTTAGTCCCTCAGTCATGTCTGACTCTTTGTTACCCATGGACTTTAGCCCACTAGGCTCCTCTGTCCGTGGAATTCTCCAGGCAAGAATACTGGAGTAGGTTGCCATTTCCTCCTCCAGGGGATCTTCTCGACCCAGGGATTGAGCCCGGGTTTCCTGCATTGCTGGACGATTCTTTACCATCTGAGCCACCAGAGAAGCCCCTAGAGGGAGAGTTAGAAGCAGACGTGCCTAATTGCTAGAAAACTTTGTTTCGTTTATATTAAAATATTTGGCTTAACATTCAAAGTTCTATAGAAAGTTTGAATTGGATGAGCTTTGCTCTATGTCTGCTCTTTCATGATACGAAAAAGGAAAGAGGAAGGATATGGGACCAAGATCCTTCAGGGGCCCACTGACTTCCTTAGTTGAAGAGTCAGCACCTGGTTGAGTAAACTAGATTGTGACTACAAAAAGCTCTTATGAAGAGAAAGTTCTCAGACTCAAAAGAAGGCATCAAGACTGTTGGACTGAAAGGCCTGCCTCTTGTTTATCTGCTGTGGATTTTTCAACTTTGGCACTATTGACGTTTGGAGCAGAATCATTCTTTGTTGTGGAGAGCTGTCTTGCAGAATGTGTAGCAGTGTCCTGGTCTCTACTGAGTAGATGCCAGTAGCAGCACTTCCTCCCCTTCCATATCTTTGGGGTGGGGGTGGGGGCAAAAATCACCCCAGGTTGAGAGCTAGAGGACTGGTTCATATCCCAGAGGCCCTCTGAATGTTATGCCTTCTTAGGTCTTATATAGCCATCCCTCAAGGACGTGGTCAACCTTGAGGACAGATTCAATTAGTACTTGGGATCCACTCTACTTTTTGAGGGGATCCTATATTATTCATTCACCACAAAATATTTTCATGAACTTTTCAATATGACCCTTTCTAAACAGCCTGAGATTCAGATTAAGCTTGCCTCGCCAGTGGTCTAGACCCTCAAAAGTGAATACATGAATAAGTTAATAAATAAATTTTAGAATGGAAAAGAAACATGCATCCAATTTTATTCTTTCTCCACAGTGGCTATGGTTGTTCTTTCTTCTTGTGTCATCCCAGCTCCAGTGTCTATCTTTCCTTTCTGATTTCTTTCGAGGCATTACCTCTTCCTCTTCCGCAAACCATGCAGTGGTGGTAGGACATGGAAACCCAGTCCTGCTTTCCTGGTAAGGAAGCCTGAGATCCCTGGGGAATTCTTTCTCTCACATTGCTATACCTCCTAGCAACTTCTAACTCAACCTCAACCAGTTAGAGTTTTTCTCACAGGAGTTTGAGGGCTGAGGGGCAATGAAGGGGGAAGAAGGGAGAGGAATGGATAATTGTGGAATGTGGGTTTCCAAAGAGATTAAGAGCATCTGGTCCATTGTCTCCATTGTTTCTGAGAAAGCAGATGGGCTCAGCACCATGAACTACTCTGTCAGGAAGGAGGGGACTGATGGAGCCTTTGGGGAAGAAAAAAGAGATAGACAGGGGTAGAAGAGGGAACAGGAAATCATGCAAGAAGGAAGAGAAGCTGTTGCTCATGAAGGCAGTGGTGTGGATCCACCTGCTTATGACCCAGGCCTGTGGCTTGCCCCCTAGACCTTGGGTTAGTTACATGGAGAGTGAGTAACTCAGGGCCTCACCAGCTCATGAGGACCCTTGCACTATGTTCTTTGTAAACATGTGAGGCTGTGATTCTGGGCAGTAGCTTCCCTTTAAAAACAACAACTACCACTATCACTGCTGCTGTTTGTTATTAAGCTCTATGTAGTCTGTTCAACAACTGCATCTATTTTTCATTGGTTCCTCCCAGAAAGTCAATGAGAGGTGATAGTATTGTCCCCATCTTATGGATGCAGATATCGAGGTTCAGAGAAGTTAACTTGCCCAAAGGCAATCACAAGATTTGAACCAAGGTCTGACTCACTGGAGGGCCTGCACTGCAGATGGTGGGGACTTCGATCCTAAAACCTGCTAGCTCCAGGTCCTGGAAAAATGGAGGATGGAAAATGAGAGTTCCCCACTTCTGAGTCCAGCTCAGATCCACTTGTATTTCTCTGCCTACAGCTTTTGAAGCAGGACTTAACTATTTAAACTTGACTTTGGTCTGGCTTTGGAAGTGCAGTTGTCTCCTGATCCAGATATCCAGCTCTCCATCTGGTGAATTAACTTGCTTTCCGTATCCTCCTCCCCCCTGGTCTATGGGTCAGCAGGCTACTTGATAGCATCTTGGCCAGAGAATCAGTGTATAAGGAAAGAAAACGAAGGAAAACTTAGCTCAGCTCATATTACCTGAGGCGGCAGCTGAAACCAATGCCCACAAAGGGGGTTTTGTATTTCCCATGAATTTAAAATGTCCCTGTCACTCATGCTACTAAATGTCCCGAGGTGGTGATCCAAAAGAGAATGCAACCATTGTGCAAGCAGGAAAGCGTATAAGGAAATACTTCATAGCACACGTATACAGCAAAAATCCAGCGCCAAGGAGCTGTTTCTTTGTTGCTCCTGCCTTGGTTGGGTGTGGGGGGAGGGGCGGGGTGGCACTGTTGAAAAGCCCAAGGCCTTCGGGAGTCCAGGGAATGCTCCCCACTCTCTCTGTGGATCCAGATCTCACCCCCTCACTGCCTCTGTGCCGCTTCCTCACTCCTAACCCTAGGGTGGGGGTGCGACCTTTCTGTATGCCTTTTCCAGTTCTGGTCAGGGAACACTCAAGCTTGGTTTTTGAATTCAGGTGTCTAGATGTCAGAAAGGTACTGAAAGATTATGGGCAGCTACTGAGCCAATATTGGCTTCTGACAAGCTTGGCCATTGGAGGATATTTTCTGGTGGGCTTAACTATGAAGTTCTGGGGGGATCAGAGGCCATTCCTGTCAAAGGAATAACGGGTGTCTTCAAAACTTCTCTTTTTTTCTCTTCTCTTTTCTGTTTCTCCTTTTGTGATTCCTTTAAAAAACAAAACAAAACTGCTCTCCCACACAGATGGAGAGGAGCCACTGTTGTGTAAGAAAAGCCCATATTGGTTTACGACGCAGAAGTGCAGTGAAGCTCTGCTCCTAAGCCGACGGGTGATTCCATTTTAGCTGAAGAGTGATTCTATTTTATTTCTGAGGTTGAAAGTGAAACAAGAAGATAAAGCTTCCTAATTCTGATTTAAGTTCTTTTTAAAAAATTATTATTTTTAGAACGCCTTCAGTGTTAAAGAGAATTACATTTTCCACTCTCTTCTCTCCCTTTCTTCTTTTAAAGATTTTCTGGAAGGTTATTACTATCTCTCTGACTTTTGATCATGAGGAAATCTCAAGCAAAAGTAAAAAGAGAAGTATAGTAAATCCTCATGGACTCTAGGAAAATTTAAAATAGCAAAAGTAGGGAAATAAATGGAATGAAATAGCAAACATGGGAGAAAACAGGATTTTCACTTTTGAATTCTCAATAATAAAGACATCTCAACTACACACTGAGATATAAATTAATAAGACTGTCATCTTTTGGGAGAGTGCCACCTCTGGCTCAGCCCCCGAAATATGATTTTGTGGTTTCTTTCTTGCCTCAGGGATTCATGAATGTACACAGGTCTTAGATGAAGGCAGATGAAACATGGGATTTCAGCAGAGCCTCATACATAAGTTTTCAGAAGAGCTAGCAGACCATCAGGTTGATAACATCCTGTGGGAGCTGCAGGTTGGCCCAAAGGGGAGAAAACAGAGGGATGGGATGGGCAGACCAGAGAAAACATTTCCACTTACCTAGCCAGGCCATGAGGTCAGCATGCAGCCAGAGAGACAGAGTCTTCTAGACTAGATTTGTATACACCCACAGACCACCTGAGGATCTTACTGAAGTGCAGATGGAGTCAGTAAGTTTGGGGGAAGCCTGAGAACCTGCATTTCTAGCAAGCTCCCAGCCAAGGCCAGCATCATGAGCTGAAACTTGTGCAGTCTCGCAAGGCCCTGTGCTCAGAAGGGAGCTGAACTTGGTTTCATGGTCTACTGTCACCCTCTTGAAAGTGTTAATAATCTTCAATTTGAACTTGTGTTTTGAAGGTAAAGCTGGATGGTCCAGTGTGGCCTGTGTGAGAATGGAGCAGATGCGTGCAGTGCAGTATGAATATGCTTGTCCCCTGTCTCTTGCTATGACACCATTGGGTACTGCAATGGGAAATGACCCATGACTATGAATTCTGGTGGGAGTTCCGCAGGTCTCAAAGCAAGTAGAGGGGAATGTGTTATGTCAGGCTTAGGAAGGTTAGGAGCACTGACAGGCTTGGAAACAGAGTGTGCTGTGAACCAGATAGAAGGAAATGGTGTGCTAAGACACATGAATAACCAAGGAACCATTTCATACCCTTTTATGTTGCCTCTCTTTATTAAGCCAGCCACGTATGCTAAAATGATGCTGGAGAAAGAAAGGGAAAGTTTCATTTCCTTTCACTCCTCCCTTATTCATCAGGAAAGAGAAGGTACAGATTGTTCATAGAATATGTGCTTATTAAGAGGTAGAATAACAGTTGTTATAGTCAGTGTTTTCACTGTTCTGTGAAGAACAAAATTCATCTGTGGGTACAATTACAAAATACAAATTGTATGATTCCACGTATGAATTATCTTTACTTTTCCATTTAAAACCAGCATTACATGGTAAAAGGATAAATGGGAAATCCATGCTAGAAATGTAAACTCTTAAAGTGTCTGTACTTAGAATGATATTAAATAGCAAATATAAAACACTGCAACAATTTGAGGGGTTGTGGAGGAAAGAAAAAACTGTATCTTCAGTACCTGTCATGGTATGTTTTTCCTGCTTTTTGAACAAAGGGCTCACATTTTGATTTTGTACTGAGCCATATGTATTATAGAGCTGGCCCTGCCCTTAAGTGATGCTCATGTTCCAGGCCACATTTTGAGAAAATGAGAGTCTAGAGCCAGGTTTCAAAGCCAGGCAGATCTGGGTTCAATTGCAGATACTACCACCTGCTAGTTGTTTCTGTGATCTTAGGGATTCCTTAAAGGAATACATAAGAGAAAGGGAAACATTATCTTTATGTCTTAATAACTGTCTAATTTGATATGTGATATTTTTGCTCATATACTTTAGTTTCCTTATCTTATAGAATGTGGATGGTAGTTCCTCCCAGCCAGAAATTCAAAAGGCAACCCCCTCCTCTAAATTTTCTTGCTCTCTGCAGATGCTGGAGCTGAACCAGTGATCCATCCCTCCTCTGCTGTAGTTAAAGGTTGACCTGGACTGCCAGGGAACCAGTGTTCCACATCTTTACCCATTCATCTGTCAATGGACATTTAGGTTGCTCCCATGTCTTGCCTATTGTGAATAGTGCTGCTATGAACATAGTGGGGTGCTTGTATCTTTTTGAATTATAGTTTCATCTGGATATATGACCAGGAGTGGGATTGGCGGATCAAATGGTAATTTTATTTTTAGTTTTCCGAGGAACCTACCTACTGTTTTCCATAGTGACTCTCCCAACTTACATTTCTACCAACAATGTAGAAGGATTCTCTTTTCTCCACATCCTCTCCGGCATTTGTTATTTGTGGACTTTTTAAATGATGAGCATTCTGACTGGTGTGAGATGACACCTCATTGAGTTTTGATTTGCATTCCTCTAATAATTAGCAATATTGAGCATCTTTTCATAAGCCTATTGGCCTTCTTTGGAGAAATGTCTGTTTAGGTCTTCTGCCCATTTTTGGATTGGGTTGTTTGTGTTTTTGCTGTTGGTGAATTGTATGAGCTGCTTGTATAGTCTGGAAATTAAGTCCTTGTCTATCACATTATTTACAAATATTTTTTCACATTCTGTCTTTTCATTTTGTTTGTGGTATCCTTTTCTGTGCAAAAGCTTGTATGTTTGATTAAATCCCATTGGTTTATTTTTGTTTTTATTTCTATTACCTTGAGAGACTAATCTGAGAAAACAATGGTACAATTTATTACAAAGAATATATTGCCTATGATCTCTTGTAGGAGTTTTATGATGTCACGTCTTATGTTTAAGTCTTTAAGCCATTTTGAGTTGATTTTTATGTATGTTGTGTGGCTGTGTTCTAACTTCATTGATTTACATGTGGCTGTCCAACTTTCCCAACACCGCTTGTGGTAGAGACTTTTTCCCATTGTATATTCTTGCCTCCTTTGTAGAAGATTAATTGACCATAAGTGCAGGTGGTTATTTCTGGGTTGTCTATTCCATTCCATTTATGCATATTTTTGGTTTTGTTTCAATACCATACTGTTTTGATTTTTGTAGGTTTGTAATATTGTCTGAAGTCTGAGAGGGTTATGCTTCCTGCTATGTTTTTTTCTACCCCCTCAGGATTGCTTTGGCAGTTCTGGACCTTTTCTAGTTTCATGTGAATTTTAGGATTATTTATTCTGGTTCTATGAAAAATGTCCTGGGTAATTTGATAGGGATCACCTTAAATCTGTAGATTGCTTTGGGTTGTTTGACAATTTTAACAATATTAATTCTTCCAATCAAAGAACATAGAATATACTTCCATTTCTTTGAATCACCTTCAGTTTCCTTTATTAATGTTTTATAGTTCTCAGTGTGTATGTCTTTCACCTCCTTGGCCAGGTTCATTCCTAAGTATTTTATTTTTTGGAGTTCGATTTTAAAAGATACTGTTTGTTTGCATTCCTCTTCTGGTATTTCATTGTTAGTGTAAAGAAGTACAACTGATTTCTGTATGTTAATCTTGTATCCTGCTACTTTGCTAAATTTGTTTATCAGTTCTAGTAGTTTTTGTGTGGAACCTTTAGGTTTTCTATCTATAGTATCATGTCATCTGCATATAAGAACAATTTTACTTTTTCCCTTTCAAGTTGGATACCTTTTATTTATTTATTTTTCTTTTCTGATTGCTATTACTGGGACTTCCAATAAATACTGTGTTGAATAGAAGAGGTGAGAGTGGGCATCCTTGTCTTGTTCCAGATTTTAGTGGAAAGGCTTTCAACTTTTCACCATTATATTCATTTCACTTTAGTGCAGTATTCTACTTATTCAACATATAACACCGATTATATCAGGGTCCAACTTTACCAATTGGTGATCTTTACTAATTCCACAGTCTTTGAGTTTGAAGTTTTCCCAGGATGTTTTGAAAATTCCCAGGAAATTACATTTATATCCTCTGCTGTCCGCAAGGACAACTTCCCCATGTGACCTTTTTTGACCTTACATCAAGCTAGCCACATGACTGTTTGTAAGTTTACCCCAAAGAGTCCACTTCTATGCAAAGTGCTCTTTCTTTTCTTTTTTTAATTTAAATTTATTTATTTTAATTGGAGGCTAATTACTTTACAATATTGTACTGGTTTTGCCATACATCAACAAGAATCTGCCACAGGTGTACACGTGTTCCCAATCCTGAACCCCTCTCCCGCCTCCCTCCCCATACCATCCCTCTGGGTTATCCCAGTACACCAGCCCCAAGCATCCTGTATCCTGCATCGAACCTAGACTGGTGATTCATTTCTTATATGATATCATACATGTTTCAATGCCATTCTCTCCAAATCTCCCAAATCTCCCACCCTCTTCCTCTCCCACAGAGTGTAAAAGACTGTTCTATACATCTGTGTAGAAACTGTCAGAGTAACAAAGACAGTAACAAAGAGGTGTGAGCCCTCCCCACAATCAGAATTTAAACTCTCTGTCAGTGATTGTATTGCAGATTCTCTCTTGGGCTAAGTGCTGTGAATTCTATCTCACCACCACTCCGATTCCTCTTTCATTTTTTACAGCACAATTTATTTCTCCCAAATCACTATCAACCTGTACACCTGTGCTATCCTCATATGACACGTGAGACCTTCTTTTATCATAATCAGTCTTCTTAAGAGAGTAATTGCAGCTGTATGTAGAAATATCTTTTGTTTGTTTTTATTCACACTATGGTTGCTTCCTCTATAAGGGGTTTCCTAAATCTTCCCTCCTACTTTCCAGCTTCTCAACAAAATCCCTATTGTTTATAGCATTTCTATTAACCTGTTAATACTTCTAACACGTAACTAACGAGGTTACAGATTTGATGGTATATACGACTAACGTCCGTCTAGTCAAGGCTATGTTTTTTCCAGTAGTCATGTATGGATGTGAGAGTTGGACTGTGAAGAAGGCTGAGCACCTAAGAATTGATGCTTTTGAACTGTGGTGTTGGAGAAGACTCTTGAGAGTCCCTTGGACTGCAAGGAGATCCAACCAGTCCATTCTGAAGGAGATCAGCCCTGGGATTTCTTTGGAAGGAATGATGCTGAAGCTGAAACTCCAGTACTTTGGCCACCTCATGCGAAGAGTTGACTCATTGGAAAAGACTCTGATGCTGGGAGGGATTGGGGGCAGGAGAAGAAGGGGACGACCGAGGATGAGATGGCTGGATGGCATCACTGACTCGATGGACATGAGTCTGAGTGAACTCCGGGAGTTGGTGATGGACAGGGAGGCCTGGCGTGCTGCGATTCATGGGGTTGCAGAGTCGGACACGACTGAGCGACTGAACTGAGCTGAACTCTGTCTTTCTCTGTGTCCCTGTCTAGCCTCCCCTCCGTGTTAGCTTTGTCTGTGACAGGCTTGGCACTCATCTGTGGCCTGGCTCAGGAGAACTGCTCTTGTGTGTCTCTTCTCATCTCTTCCTTACTCTTCCTACAGTGACCTCTGGGAACTTGGGGTTGGACAGGCTCTGGGCAGGGAAGGAGTGGGAATCCCTTAGCCTGTGTTAGGATTGAGGGGCCTTGAGATGTCCCCCTGAGTAACACAGAAGGGACTCCAATGGGAAAGAACCACCAGAGACCAGGACAGTTGTCACCCAGACTCACTGAGCAGACAAGGACAGCCTGGAAGAACTGGCTCCTTGCCTGCTGCCTTTGCAGCCTATGAGTGGGATACTTGTTTCCCTTCATTGGTCCTAAAGGGCGGGATGACATGACTGTGGTGTCCTGTTGTCAACAAGTGTCTCTAAGACGTTCCCAGACCTTAATGGGTGGCCTGACCTCAGCCTGACATCCTGACCTTGTCTCATTCTCCTAAATTTGGAAATTGTCTCCATTGATGACTCTTCTCTCCAGGTGCTCCTGTTCATCAAGGTGGAGGAGAGAGTCTAGAAGCTTCCTCATGCTGCTTGCAGGGCCTCCTCAAGAGAGGCTCTGGTGAATGGAGAGAAACAAGCTCCTGTTGGAGGAAGAGGCAGTGAATAAGGGGGTGGACCACATCTACGCCTTCAGGGAAGACTGAACATCACACCCGTGACTGTAGGGACAGAGGAAGCCACCTGGGACTGTCTGGGGAGGATTGAAATCAAGTCCCATTGAGTCTAAGTTAAACTGAGGCTGTCAGAACTGAAGCAGAGAGGGTAGGGGTGCAGATGACAGCTGGGTGAGTCAGCACTTCTGGGGTTGGAGAATCTTTCCCTAATTTAGCCTCCTGTGGGATCCCTTTGTTTTGGTCTTCACCCCATATCACCTGGGCTCTTATTTCCCAGCTTGGAAACATGCCTGAAAGTGGCTGACCTGAACCAGGACTCACTGTCTCTGTGGAAATGGTGATTAATCTCTTCCCTTCCTTCCTGTATCCTTCTTCCCAGCACAGCTTGTGCTACCCAAGGCCTCTGTACTATCCAGTAGAACCTGGATGACCAGAGGAGAGAGACTCCCAGGGAGGACAGGGTGGAAGGATGCCTTGGGGTGAGTGTGAAGGACTGTAATGACATGGGGACATGGGAGCAGTGACTTTGGCTGCTGTCTTGTCCCCTGCAGTGCTTCTGGCTGCTAGGTGGTCCTTTCTGTTTCCATTGGCCACCTTGGTAACTCCCTGTTGAAGGCAGCTTTCTGCAGACTTTCCATCAAGCTCACTGCAGCCAGGGGTGCCGCCCAACACCCAGGGGAGCTAAACTTCCTGTGTTATGGAAACTGGTGGAAGACACCACTCCCGATGGGTCCCCCTGGGACACCCAGCTTCCTGGCCAGAGTCCTCTCTAACCTTGACATTCTCATCTCCGGCCACCACCCTCTTATGTTATACCCACCCCATCAGTGTACTTTTCTTCGCCCTCACCAAAGTGCGGTCTCTCTGCCACTGTGTTTCAATTTTTTTGTGGTCTGTTTCCTACTCTGATGACATGTCCTTTCCTATCTAGCCACAAATCATTCAGACACTACATTGTGTTACCCAGTTAAACTTGGTTCCTGACCTGGTCTTCTCATCTTACTTCATCTTATCAGGTTATCAATCTCCCACCTAAAAAAACTTTTTTAAAAAACACAGTTCTATTTATTATTCAGCAAGCAGCAGGAGGGCAAGGAGAAGGGTCCAGCATGGACAGCCTCCCAATATTGCCGTGGGTTTCCATTTGTTTCCCCAACCTGGAGAGCTGAGAGGCTCTTGACTGTAGAAGAACATGAACCCAGCTGCTGACCCTTGGGCAAAACAAATGACCCTGGCCTAAGTACCAACTCATGAACCCGACCCCAGGCCTATCTCACTAGGGCTGCTGAGGCCTCTTGGAGCCAGGCTGGCTAGAGTCTGGGGTTCTGATTCCAGGTTGTGGGCAGGTGGACTTAGGTCTCAAGCTCCAGGCCAAGCCAAAGGCCAGCCTTCAGGTCCATAGCCTGAATGTAGCACAAACAAGCCACTGGGGCTATCTGGTTAACTAACACTGTCATTTATGCTCCAGAGGAGTGGAGAAGTTAGGGCAGTACAGCTCATCCTGGCTCCCCCAGGCTATTCACCTACTCTGGCTTCTGGAAAATGCCCCTAGAAAAGCAACATTTAGTTCTTGTCAGGTAGGGCAGGCTTAGAGAGGAAACTAGCTTAAGGTATAGAAAAATTCATTTCTGCTTTAGATAATCTAGTCTATAATACTGCACATCCATCATTTCACTTGTCTTTTAGGATGTTTTACAAGTTTGGGTTGAAAACTAGGCATGATGTACTGAGTAAAAGGAGCTGAATTAGGATTTATGTGGATCTGGCCAGGCATTAGGCTGTGTTTACTGTTTGATGTAGCTGTGAGAGGCTCCTTGTCCACTGAGATGCTTATTTTTGTCTCCTTCATTGTCCTTGAGTTTCCCTAGAGACTTAACTCTTTCCTGAGACACACAGTTCTTCCCGTCGTGTTCCTCTATCGCACGGGGAGCCCTGTGATGCGAGGGGGTGGGGTGGGGTGGATGAGGGGAGGGAGGAAGCGCTCTGTGCTCCTGTGATTAGGTCTCAGTCTTCATGAGCCTGTGCTGACCTTCGCCAGTGCTTCTCAGTTTCATTTTGTTTTTCTCTGTTAGCTGAGACAGGAAGGCTTAGAGGGGACTGGATTTGAATATTTTCCATCTCCAGGCTCTGGTAAAATCCCAGTAGGTTAGGGTCTAGTAAAAGTCTTAAAGGCAGTGCTTTGTAGAACATGTTCTGGGCATAAATAAAAACAGCCATTTTCCCTTCCTGCTGGAAGCACTAGGAAATTTTTCTCTGATCTTCACTGTGAAAAGTTAGTGGGGCTCCTGGACATAAAACACTTACAAAAGGTGAGGATCTCTAACTCTCAAGACTTGTTCACACTGAGTCTCCAGCAATTTGTTAGTTATATTTAGGTTTCCCTACCTGGGTTCTGGTTCCCTCCAAGGTTTCTGCTCTTGGATTTCTGTTCCAAAAAAATGATGATTTTCTGTATCTGTTTGTTGGTCTCTTCAGTTTGGGGGGGGGGTGGGTGGGTGGCAGATGTTTGGCCTGTGACCTCAGTTCTTTGGGGAGATAAGGGTTACTAGTCTGCAGTTTGTTCATCTTTTTTTGTGTGTTTGTAGACAGGAGAGACAATTCCCAAGTTCCTTACATTCTGGACTAGAAACCAGAGGTGTTCTCATTTAATTTGATTTTTTTCAGCTGAAGTTCAGAGATGTTTGGTCACCCACCCGTTAGGTAGAAGAGCCATGACTGGAGAACTCAGGGGATGTGACCCGTGTTGGTCATCTTTCTCATATACCAGATGCTCACCGAAGGTGAGGCAGTGGCTTGAAACACCTCAGACGCTGGCCCTGAGGAAGTCATTACTGGATCCCAATCTTTGCTTCTCTCCGCAGTCAGGATTTCCATCCTCCAGGGGATAGTACAAGCCCTGTCGCAGGTGGCAAGGCAGAAGCATCCAGGAGAGATGCCTCAGGCTCATTCTGCTTCCAGCACTGGATTTCCCTTCCCTATCCTGATTGTCAACCACGTGGATAAGCAGGAGGGTTCACACAAACAGGAAAGCTGTTGACTGAATAATGGTGGAGCGCTAAGAACATATTTGACCAGAAAACCTTTTCAGATGCATTCTGTCCACATTTGGGGCTACCAGTGTGGTGCCAATCTAGGCTCCATGATTAGTCTTGTATAGGGTTGGGATTCTGCAGGAACCCCTGACATTGAGCACCAAGGGAGCTGGGGAGCCTACACAGCAAGCCTGCCCCACACCCTGTGCATGAATGTTCTGATTCCCTGGGGGTGGAGACCATGGCTGAGTCCCATAATCCCACCTCTCGGACCCACAGTTACTCCCTCTGTGTCCAGAGTTGTCTAAGGGGCTCCTGTTCCTGGAGGCAGTCTTCAGGGCAGGCTTTCATTCTCAGAACTACTCCAGAATCTTCCCATTTAGGACAGGGTTCTCTTTTAGGGACAGGAGTTCTAGCCTTTGAGGACTTTTATCTAGAAATTCCATTAACCCTGAGCACCTAGACGAACACTTGTTATTTTCTCACAGACACAGGAACAGGTCTGGGTTTGCTGAGGGATCCCAGTGGGCGGTTGAAGGGGCTTATAGCCCCTGCCTCCCTGCCCTTCCCCTGAGCCTCAGGCTCTTGTTTCTTCCTTCCATTGGAGGGGCTTAGAAGCGTACTGATTATCTTCACTGTGGGATGAAGTTTGGACTGTCGATGCCAGAAGGTGGTGATTTCCCTTAGTATAGCTTCTTGTTAGCCCTCTTGTATCACTTCAAGTAATTTGCTTGTGGTTGTCATGGGGTAAGTTACCAAGCTATTTATTGCTGTGCCCTAGTCCCTGTCTGAATAGACTTTCAAAGAAAAGAAAAGGTAAATTCATTTGCTTTTCTAGGCAATTCTAGACTTCTGATCCTGAAAGTGGCATATTAGTAATACGATACTGTGTACCAAATTATCTCAAATCATAGTAAGTCTTAAAATAAGCACCATTTCTGATCTCACAGTTTCTGTCAGTCAGGAGTCAGCTGCATAGCTGGCTCAGGGTCCCTCTTGAGGCTGCACTCCAGGCTTTGGCCAGGGTTATAGTCATCTCAAGGCGAATCTTGGGGAGAAACCATCTGCTTCCAAGTTCATTCACGTGGCTTTTGGCAAGCCTTGGGTTCTCTCTGGCCATGGTCCTAGATATTAGTTCCTTGCCACGTGGGATCCTCTTTGGGGAAGTTCATAGTTTGGCCTCTGGCTTCCCTCAGAGCATTGAGGGAGAGTAAGATCAAACAAGACCAGATGATCCTGTTGTTTTATAAGCTAATTTTGGAGGCGTCATTCTATCACTTCTGCTGTATTCTGTTTGTCAGGAGTGAGTCATTAGGTCTAGCCCACACTTAAGGGGAGAGGATTACACAGGGGTGTGAGGAACAGGAGGTGGGGACCACGGGGAGTCCTCTTGGAGGCTGCCTACCACTGGTTGTTAATTTCTTTGTGTGTTTCCCTGCCCAGATCAGAAGTTATAGGGCATCTGTTATAGAATGTGATCCAGGCTCTTGTGTGGGAGGTGAATTTAGCCGGGTGTTCCTCAGCGGGCAGAGACGACCTGGAGATAGAGTCACTGGGTTGAGAGAGAGGGAATTGCCCAAGATTAGCAGTGGCTCCAGGGGCTTGAGGAAAAGTGGGTGGAGGAATCTACAAGCATCAAGGTCTCGGATGCAAGTGTCCTAGCAGCCAGTAGGGCTCCTGATGGATGAGCTGACATACTTGCTATGGCTCTGTGATCGGCACTTCAGTCTCAGGAGCTGTGTGAAATTTGCTTAATCCCCTAGATGACAAAGAGGTTGCGGAGCCACCTGCCTGTGTGTAGAATGCATGGTCTTGGATAACAAACATCCTGGTAGCAACCATGGTATACCAAAGACCAGTCTTTCCTAGGTAATTTTTTGACAGACTGTAACACTCAAGAGTTAAAGAACACCCAATAATGACTGATATTGGGAGGGTTCATGTTGTAGTAATGAACAGTACTAGACAGAATTTAATTTAGGAAAAGTTATGTGATATTTCTTTTGCTTTAACATTTGAAAAAGTATATTACATTTGGGTTTATTGTGTATTTAATCTTGACAACTCTTTGGAGGTATTGTTTATTCTTTTGATAGAAGGGAAATTGAAGCCCAGAGAAGTGAATATGAATATATGTTTAGGGGGCTAGCATAGAAGGAGAAGCCAGGACTGGAGAACTCTATTGTGAGGAATCCATTTACTTGGCTTAAACTAACCAAAGAATGGAAGTATATTGACTATAACTGAGAAGTCTGGGATTAGGGCTGTAGTCAGGCAGCAGGTATGCAGGGTGCAATTCAAGTCATCAAGATGCCATTGTCCTCTCTTGTCTGTCTCCATCCTCATGTACTTCTGCCTTTCAGGCTTTCTGTAATACCAGGACACCTGGCAGCAGGTTCAGACCATAAACCTTCCAGGATCAAGTGCCCCTGAAAATGCAGTGGCTCCTACAAAAGTCCCAGCCAAGTCTGACTAGGTCTTTCAGCCTCCAGTTGGGGGACACATTTGTGTCTTCATCTCTCACTGAGAGAATGCAATGCTCCTTTTGACTTGGCCTGGGGCACATGCCCGTTTTGGACAATGGGTTTGTGGAGGGATGGTTCATTCTGTACATCAACCGAGACTGAGCAATGGAAGTCATTTCCCCAGAAATGAGCATTATTCAGTAGAGATACAATTGACTTCTTCCAGTAGAAATGATAACTCCAAACATGGCATTTTGTTGTGTCATTGGATAGTAACTGATTAAGAATCTATTAGAAAATAAATTTGGTCATTCCTGATATGCTATATACATTCAGTTCAGTACAGTTCAGTCCTCAGTTGTGTCTGACTCTTTGTGACCCCATGAACTGCAGCACACCAGGCCTCCCTGTCCATCACCAACTCCTGGAGTCTACTCAAACCCATGTCCATCAAGTCGATGATGCCATCCAACCATCTCATCCTCTGTTTTCCCCTTCTCCTCCTGCCTTCAATCTTTCCCAGCATCAGGGTCTTTTCAAATGAGTCAACTCTTCGCATCAGGTGGCCAAAGTATTGGAGTTCCAGCTTCAACATCAGTCCTTCCAATGAACACCCAGGACTGATCTTTAGGATGGACTGGTTGGATTTCCTTGCAGTCCAAGGGACTCTCAAGAGTCTTCTCCAACACCACAGTTCAAAAGCATCAATTCTTCAGTGCTCAGCTTTCTTTATAGTCCACCTCTCACATCCATACATGATTACTGGAAAAACCATAGCCTTGATGAGACGGACCTTTGTTGACAAAGTAATGTCTCTGCTTTTGAATATGCTGTCCAGGTCGGTCATAACTTTCCTTCCAAGGAGCAAGCGTCTTTTAATTTCATGGCTGCAATCACCATCTGCAGTGATTTTGGGGCCCAAAAAATAAAGTCAGTCACTGCTTCCCTATCTAATTGCCATGAAGTAATGGGACCGGATGCCATGATCTTAATTTTCTGAATGTTAAGCTTTAAGCCAACATTTTCACTCTCCTCTTTCACCTTCATCAAGGGGCTCTTTAGTTCCTCTTCACTTTCTGCCATAAGGGTGGTGTCATCTGCATATCTGAGGTTATTGATATTTCTCCCAGCAATCTTGATTCCAGCTTGTGCTTCTTCCAGTCCAGCGTTTCTCATGATGTACTCTGCATATAAGGTAAATAATCAGCGTGACAATATACAGCCTTGACGTACTCCTTTTCCTATTTGGAACCAGTCTGTTGTTCCATGTCCAGTTCTAATTGTTGCTTCTTGACCTGCCTATGGATTTCTCAAGAGGCAGGTCAGGTGGTCTGGTATTCCCAACTCTTTCAGAATTTTCCACAGTTTATTGTGATCCACATAGTCAAAGGCTTTGGCATAGTCAAAAAATCAGAAATAGATGTTTTTCTGGAACTCTCTTGCTTTTTCTTGCTATATACATTACTGGTTTTTAATCCATTTAGTCAGTCTTAACATCTTATTTAATAATTAATGTAATTAATTAATGAGTTGAATAAATATTTGCCACCTATTCACTTTATAGTTCTGAGAAAGTCAAGTTTTTAACTTTAAAATATTATATTTTAACAAGTAGGAGACTACTTTGTTCTTTTTATTTATGATTCTCATTTTTCTTTAAAAACCATCTGGGTAATATATCCTCATGAGAGTTGTAGCTTTAAATCTGTCTGACTTTTTAAACAACTTGCCATTGAGGTGAGTCAGACTTGTGAGTGGATACCCCAGCCTCCGGCCAAGCTGCCCTGGCAGAAGCTATGTGGAACAGGGATAAGCCATCCCTACAAAGTCCTACCCAAATTGTAGATTAATGAGCAAAGTGAGTAAATTATTGTTTTGAAGTCATTTGTAATATAAAATAAATGATACAGGGGACATTCCTTTAAATATATCTTTGCTGAAATTTTTACCACAAACAGCTGTTCCCTTTTTTTTTTAATTAATTTTGGGGGGAAGATTAAAATTAAAAATATAGCAGGAGTTTCTGTTTGTGCTTCCATTACTTATACCCTTATGTGAGATCTAATTTCCACATCATCTAGGGGTAAAAAGGCATTTCTTTATCAAAGGCTGTTATGACAGTAACTCTTGACCTCTTAGATCTTCTCACACTGGAGAGAAAAGAAAAGGAAAGATGGAAGCCACATACAGATTATAAAGAAAGTAAATATTAATACTATCAAGTGCTGTGGGCTTCTCTGGTGGCTCAGATGGTAAAAAAATCCTCCTACCTTGTGGGAGACCTGGGTTCGGTCCCTGGGTTGAGAAGATCCCCTGGAGGAGGGCATGGCAACCCACTCCAGTATTCTTGCCTGGAGAATCCCCATGGACAGAGGAGCCTGGCGGGCTATAGCCAATGGGGTCACAAAGACTTGGACATGACTGAGCGACTAAGCACAGCACATCAAGTGCCTGTGGGTCACTTTCTTTCCTGCTTGAGCGATGCTTCTTTACTCACACCACATTCTCTAAACTTTGGGCCAGTGGGTAGACCCTTGGCTCCTGTTCTTGGTTTGGAGAAAGACTTCCTGCATAGTATTTTTCATTTATGAGGCATTTCTACTTACTTAAGGTAGAGACTGGGAGGGAGGCTCCTTTTTCCTCTGAGCCCATTGGTCATTCCAGCGTTCCTCAGGAGTGACTTGAGAGTGTCAACATTCCTCATGACCTTAGAGAGAGCTGCATTTTCAGAAGGCTGGCCTTTGGTGTCTCCAAACTTCTCATGAGCTTGAAGACTTCTTCTCATCTCTTTAGTATGAGACAGAAGTGGGCCAGATCAGTCCTTTAGTATATCCTTTCTTTATTCTTCATGACTGTCAATCCATTGAATTAATATATCTGCAAACCAGACTCTAGGTCATTCTGTCCATAACATTATTAACTAGTCAACCAGAAAAACAGGAAGTTGACAGCTTTTTGAGATGGACTTGCATTCTATCACAGCATTGCATTCTTTCCATTCTATATATAATGGATTGTTCTGTGCCCTGTATAGCCTGGGAGGAGGGATAGGTGCAGGGAGAGAAAGAGGCTTGTAGTCAGGGTTTTTAGGCTTTAACAGAGGTGAAAGAAGCATAGCTTGTTGAACTTATAAGTCTGATCTACAATCCAGAGACATATCCATGCCTTCAGGAGCTGGGAGCCCCATCGTGGCCTGCTTCTTTCAGAGAACCTCAGGGATAAATTGTGGGGGTAGATAGTAGGGCAACTGACTGAGTTTATTGGTGAAACATCTCTTGATTTGATCCTTACAGTCACAGGAATAGTGTTTGAGTGTCTTTAGGGCAGTGTGGCCTAGGACAGGTTATTAAATGCCAAGTGTATTAAGAAAAATTCTCAGATTTTCAAACTAAAACACCATCTCTTGCAAATCAGTAGGTAGAAAAATAAGTATCTCAACTTAAAAAAAATGGGTAAAGGATAAAAACAGTCAATCCACAGAAGAAGAAATACAGATAACAGGAGATATATATATAAAGGAGTTCAGTTTTACTAGTTTCAAGAAAATGCAATTAAAAACAATGGTATCAAAAAAAAGAGAAAAAAAAAAAAACACAATGGTAACTTTTTCTTGCTTTCAGAATGGTCAGAATTAAAAACATATGAAAGCCTAATATCCACAAGTGTTGACAAAGATTTTTTTTTCTTGACTAGATTCTAGCCAGGCTTCTCTGAGACCTCTTCTTGACTGGCTCTCAACCTTGGCCTATGAAAACTACAAATTATCAACACAAATGGTTTTGTCAACCCCTCTGCCCCCACATTAAAAGACTTCAGCACTGACACAATTTCTAACTGCTCCAGGTCACTTCCCTAGGATGACCCAAGTTCCTCTTAAATTGCCTGCCTGACTAAAGTCAAGGCTGTCAAAAGAGCTTTCTGTTGGTTCTAGCCAACACCTGACTCTTGACCCCTGCATCCCCTTTCTTGGAGCATTTAGTAAAATGGCCTTACAACTGTGAATCCTTCCTCTGTCCCTTTGAGATATATCCTATCCCCTACAATTCAAGAGTGTCTTTCTAAAGGACCTGAAAGTCATTCCACTAAAATGCATTCATCAGGAAGGTTGGGGCCTGTTTCCCAGGCTCTTTGAGGGGGGTGACTCCTCATTTCAGTAACTGCCAGCTGTCAAACAGAGCTGTCACAATCAGCACTGACACTGAAAACACTATGATTTTTCACTTCCCGTACTCTGCTGAGCCCCAGTTCACCTTCCCCTCTTCTCCTTCATTTTCTCTTTAAAACACCCAGTTACCTCTGTACTGATCAAAGCTGACTTCAGTTTACACCGAACCTCCTTCCCCATTGCAATAACATATTACTTGTTAAAATCTGTCCTAGCCATTTAAACTAATATCTAGTTCTGTTAACCTCTGACAGCATGTGGAGAAATGCAGTGTCTCACACAGTGACAGTCTAAATTAATGTAATTATTCCTTAGGTGGTTTAGCAGTGTTTGTCAACAATTTAAATTTTTTCAGCTGAGGTATACTACTTCTAGGAAATTATCAAAAAGAATTTTGGACATGGAGAGATAATCAGAACACAAACTCTGCCTCTCTTTCTTTCTATATACATAAAAAATTTATGATGATATATATGGAAAGATTTTCCAGATAAATGTATTAATAAACAGTGATGTGATTGAATGGTAAGACTGGTTGATTTTACCCTCTATACTTTCTATATTGTTTATTTTTCAATAAGCATGTATCTTTCCTGAAACAGAAAATGAAGCTATTTTATTTTGTATGTTAAGAAAATCAATTAGAACAAGAGGTATCAGTGACCAGCGTCAGGAAAATTCAAATATGCAAGGACCATTGGTCTGTGTTTTTGATCCAGTGCTGATTCACCCGCTGTGTGATCTTGAGTATGTCACATAAACATCGAGTTCCTACCAGAATGTTAATTTGTGCTTGCGTTCCAGTGGTAATACCAGGAGAGACCGTTTTCCTTTCCTATTCTTCTGTATTTTCCAGTTTTTAGAAAATGATCATGAATTACTTTTAATGATGGCAAATAACCAATATGAAACTATACAAAATTCGTTCATTCTCTTTATAAGAAAATGGTGCTAACCAGTATGGATGTTTGGAAATTATTATTCTGGTGAGGAAATAATTTTAAACAAAAGGTACAGATGTTTTTATTTATTTATTTAGCTGCACCAGGTCTTCACTGTGGCATAAAGGACCTTTTAGTCATAGCACGCGCACTCTTAAGTTGCGGCAAGTGGGATTTAGTTCCTTCCCTGACCAGGGATGGATGGATGCCAAAGATGAATAACATGAATCCAACAGGGAAACCCAAATCAGGACCCTCTGCATTGGGAGCAAGGAGTCTTAGCCAATGGACCACCAGGGAAGTCCCCACAGATGTTTTTTATATTGGAAATTCCTTCTCTATTGAGTTTTCAAATAGGAAAGCCGTTTTATGAGTCTCTTTGGAGAAGGAAATGGCAACCCGCTCTAGTATTCTTGCCTAGAGAATCCCATGGATGGAAAGGCTTGGTGGGCTACAGTCCACGGGTTGCAAACAGTCGGATACAACTGAGCGACTTCACTTTCACTTTCACTTTGCTCAAAAAAAGTACTTTTTTTCCTTTCACAGTTAATAAGTATTGGGGAGTTGCTGTGAGTGGATGTAACTATCTTGTTGTTCAGTATGATGTAAATTCATGGAATCTTATTTTATTCAACAGATTATAATCTATTAGCATGATTATTTATTTTGATCCTCAAACTGTCCCAAATCTGACCAGTGGGAGCCCCTTCAAGCTCTGTATTTTTTTGACATATCCCCATCAAAGGTCGTATAGACAGAATCTTCTTCAAGTGTTCAAATAAATATCACCAGGATACAATGAGAAAAATACAAATCAGTTCTGAGTTATAAATGCCAAAGAAGATGAATAACCTGAATCCAACAAAGAATCCCAAATCAAGACACATTCTATACAATACTGTGAGAGATCTTAAGTGTCAGTGTTGTTCGAAACCAGTCTTTGCAGTCAAAGAAAGACTAAAGATTTGATTGAAGGAAACTAGAGAGATGTGACAACTAAATATCACATGTGGTTCTGAACTGGTGTCGAGACCAGCTCAACAGCCAGGGTTTACGAAAGTGTGATACGGCGAGAGGATGAGAAGAGAGACACAAGAATTCAGAAAACCAAGGATCAGGGGACCAACACCGCTCCAAGGTGAAGGTGCCAAAACTGAATCCAAGCCAGCTTTATTATAGTTTCAGCCGTGAATGAAAGAATATGCAGGGAGTTAAACTATAACTCATGTGGACTTCAGGGCCAAAGAACAAAATGATCATTAACCATTGAGTAATTAGGAAACAGTAATCAATAACAAATCAGTAACTAAGACTAATATTCTTATCTGTAGATTTTCCACCAGATATATAAAACATGTGACTCTGAGACGCCAGTTGAGAAACAGTCACCGACCTCAAGATCGTATCTTGTTTTCAGGATTATGAACTGTTCCTTCTGGACTTGTTCCAAGAGTCTCATACCTTATAGCATCCAGTTTATCAATAATTATAAATTTCTTTTGCGGCCCTTACTGGAGCCTGCTTTTCTTTTATTCTTCCTGTCTCTTACAAACTGGATCCTTTTCCTTTAAAGGATAAATTTGAACAGGTGGAACTTGAGTGGCATCTGTGGATTAGATGGTAGTAATGTTTCAGTGTTAATTTCCTGGCTTTAATAGTTGTATTAGGTTATGAGAAGAACCTACTATTGATGATAGTAGGAAGTATACTAAACATCTAGAGGGGAGGAGGCATTATGTAGACAACTTATTCTTAAATATTTCAGGAAAAGTAATTTTTTTCTTCTGTTCTTGCAAGTTTGAGATTGTTTCCAAATAAAAAGTAAAAACCAGAAGTAAACTGAGCAAAAATAAGAGATGGAAAAGTTGGAAGGAGCTAGAGATAGAGTAAGGCAGAAGTGGCATAAAATGGCTATGTCTGAGAGAAGAGGAAGAGGATTAAAGAGAATTAGTCTATTTAAAAAAGGAGGGGGGAGAGGAAACAAGACGCTAACATGGTTGACAGTGAAGGTGGGGTTGGCACTGGTTTTGGAGGAGTTGGCAAGTTAAGGACAAAAGAGTGAGTGAGTGCGAAGATGAAGAACAGGGTAGGGGAAAACTAATATTTATTGAATGCCTTCTATTATTAAGTATTAGGCTGGACATTTAAATCCCATTTAGCTCTTACATAAGTTTGTAAGATAAGAGTTTTATCCACGTTTTAAAAATGAATAAGGTTCAAAGAAGTTGAGTAGTCCAAAATAACATAACTGGTAACAGAAGCAGGATTTAAATCCCCGTATGTGTAATTTCAGTGCGAATGGGATAGGAGAGGAATGGTCCTAACAGGTCATAGAAGAGGAATAATTTAATTTTTTCCCCAGAGAATGGAGGGAGCCCAGAGACTGAGTGAGAAAATGACAGTGGGGGTTTGGAGGTTGGGATTGAAACTGGATCTTGAATAATTTGAAAAGATGTGCTAGTTGAAGTCACTAGGAGAAGGGTAGAACCATAAAGAAGAGAAACACTGAGAAACACCATCATTTACAGGTGAGAAGAGCGCAAAGAGGAGTTTGCAGAAGGCTAACGGGGCGTGACAGGATGACGGCAAAGAAGGCACCAGATGGTCCCAGCTTCCCAGGGTTCACATCCTGTGTAATCCTCTCTCCTTGGGTGGGGCTGGATCTAGTGACTTGCTTCTAATCAATGGAATGCAGCGAAATTGGCTGGATGTCACTTCTGTGATAAGGTTATAGAAAGGGCACCCTCCCTCTTGTTAGCTAATTCTCTCTTGTTGTCAGGGAAACAAGGTGCTATGTTGCAGAGGTCCGTAAGGCAGAGAACTGAGGGTAGCCTCCATCTAACAGCCACCAAGGAATGAGGCCCTCAGTTCAACAACCTTCCCAGAACTGAATCTTGCCAACAGCCATGTGCATGAAGTTGGCAGATTCTTTCCCAGTTGAACCTCTTACAAGAGGGAGCCATGTCAGGAATGACCTTTGTCACCATCTTGATGTCGTCAGTTTTGTGAGAAACCTTGAGCCAACACTGTGGTTGCCAGCCTGTGAGACACCTTAAAGTAGAGGACCTAGCTAAGATGTATGAGGATTTCCAATTTATAGAAACATAATAAATGTGTGACGTTCAGGCCGCTAAGTCTTGGCATACACAGTTGATTTTCATTATTTAAGAATTCCAATAATTGCAAATTCTCCTATTCACTAAAATTTATCTTAACCCCAAATCTATGTTCATCTTGTTTTCATGATCATTTAAAGACACATACAGAAAGGTGAAAGTTGACTTATCTGACGCACATGTTCCCAGAGGAGGTTGAACAAAGCAAAGCTCACCTTTCTGGTTCCAGTTCTCACACTGTACACACACAACTTTTTCATGGTCTATTTAGTGTAATGTTTTTGGAATTTTGTGATTTTTCTTGCCAGTTTTACTGTTTAGTCTCCAAGCATAGAGCTGAAGTGCTGTCTAATGTTCCTAAGTGCAAGGAAATGTGCCTTACAGAGAAAAGTCATGTAATAGATGATCTTCATTCAGGCGTGAGTTATATTCAGGATTTGGCTGTGATTCAATGTGGCGGTGAGTTCAACGTTACTGTGACTCAACAAGATATCATTAGAGAAAATGTATGTAAACAGAAGCACATATAAAATAAGATTAGTTATTGATCAGTGGATGAAAATGTGACCAGAGGCTCACAGGAACCTAACCCTGTTTTCCTGTAGGAGCGGTGGTTCAGTATGCACTGATTTAATGTTCTCATTGCCTTAATAGATGTAACTTCCTCAAATAATGAGAAGTCACTGTAATTTGTTAAGTACCAATAGATAACAAATATGGGGAGAGAAAGGACAATTCAATTCGCCAATCTATGGGAGAAAAGTTTCACAAGGAGGGCATGATTAAGCATCGAGGGTATTGGTGTCTCAATGAGGGTAAGACAAGAGTTGCTGCTACTGCTGCTAAGTCGCTTCAGTCGTGTCCGACTCTGTGCGACCCCAGAGACAGCAGCCCACCAGGCTCCCCCGTCCCTGGGATTCTCCAGGCAAGAACACTGGAGTGGGTTGCCACTGCCTTCTCCAATGCATGAAAGTGAAAAGGGAAAGTGAAGTTGCTCAGTCCTGTCTGACTCTTAGCGACCCCATGGACTGCAGCTTACCAGGCTCCTCCGTCCATGGGATTTGCCAGGCAAGAATACTGGAGTGGGGTGCCATTGCCTTCTCTGAGACAAGTTAGTGGATGGCAATTATTGGCGTCTGTCATCTGAGTATCACTAAAATGGCTATTGAAAATAAATAATGTTGCTTGACTAAAGAGAATTGTTTTGAATGGATGTGAATGAAACTTTAGGAAAATTAGCTTCACAGAGCAATGTCCTTGCTTTATAAAGCCTATAACTGTGTGAGGATTGATGTGTAAGAAGGCACCAGTTTGGGGTAGCTCAGGACAGGCTTCTGGCAGCTGCAGAGCACTGATGCTGCCAATGCAGAGAAGTGTTAAAACCACAGAAGCAGTAGAAGGGAACAGCCCCTTGACGTCCCAAAGCACCTTAACAAGGCTTTTCTATGGTCTATGGCTGAAAGTTTAAGGTATTTTCATTTTATTTACTTTAACTTCAGCCAATTAAAAAGCTTATTATTTATTTTGATTTTTAATTAGACTTCTAGCTTTATTCTGGGTCCCCACTCCTACCTTTACCCCTCTACTCACTCTAATGAGCATGCAAAGTCATCAACTATGCATGGACTTTGTAGAATATTGTGTGTGTGGTGGGGGGGGGGGGTTAGAATTTACATAAATGACACTTGGCTATAAATACTGAGTTCTTATTTTTCCACTCTACCCCATGATTGAAGTGTTGCTCTCTCAGTGTATAATTTGTTGCTTCTAGTAGCTTGTCAATACCATAGTGTGTATCCTCCACATTTCACCCATCCTTTCCCCTAGTGCTGGATGCCTACCCTGCCTCCCATTCCCACAACCACAGTCAGGTGATGGGAGCAGAATGAATATAACAGTCCACCTTGTAATATCATGCCCTTCATTTGCCTGTAATTACCTTTCAGTCTTCTCTTGTCCTTCTTCTCTTAGGTAGAGGACAGTATCCACCAGCATTAAATCCTAGATCATGAAGATATGAAGTGTCTCACTTTTTGTAAAGCAACTTCTCATTTGGTTATTCCAACAACTTTCTGAGAGGCAGAGCCACACATTTGTTTATTAGGTTTAAAAAAAAAATCTCAGTGGTAATTCCCAGTGTCATTTGATGGTTGTGAAAGTAAAAATTAAAGAACTAAATTTAAAATGGTATTTAATGCATTTTAATTAAAAAATAAACCTCTGCTCTGGAAAGATAAAGGACAGAGAAAGGAAAAGTTGACAAAATCAAGTAACCATGAAACTGAGAGATGCTTCCAAAGTGAGAAATTGCTTTCTCAGGAAGCAAACAACACATTTTGAAAGTGTAGCTGTATGAGGCATGGAAAACAAAAGTGTAAAGGGAATAAAGTTTGGGTGACAAGAATGCCAAGATTTATCCTGTTCTCAAGGACTGAGGGCCCAGCTAGACAGATAAGACTTCCTGAAAAGTGAAGCTGGAGATAGATTCTTACTGACAGAGAAAGAATGCCATCACTTGTGGAATCATTTTTTTTTTATTTCTGAATTATACAGAGAGTCTATATATATATATATATATATGAATATATATAGTGTTGTTACATATTTTTATATTATCAATTCACACTATTTAGGTAGAGTATTTACTAAAACAAAGGTCTAATAGATACTTTATTCTGAGCAATCCAATACATGGTAGAAAAAAACCTTTAAACATATAAAAGATTCATTTGTGCACATCTAAATATTTCTAAGGGAGCAAACTACAGAGGCATTATGATTAATTAGATGAGAGCTGCAAAATCAGTACCATAACTGAATACTTAAAACAAGACCTTAATAACACAAAGGCGTGGGGTAGTGACTTCCTCACATGTGTCGGTATTTTGTCTTAGAAGATAACCCCATAAAACATTGTATGGCTTCAACAGGAACTTCCGGGTTTTCTTCCACCTTCAGCTGTTGCCCTCAGCCAGACTTTCTTACTCCTTGACAATATCTTCTGTGCAGATTGTTGTTCTTTCTCTTAATCAAGGAGCTAAGTGAATAGCAGTTGACACTTTGGGAAAACAATACTTTTGCCCCAATGACCCTTTGGTTCCCTCAACAAAAAATCTACAGGAAAAGTGCAAACAGTTCCCAGAAGTCAGAACCAAAGCAAGAATGCTCAGAATGCAAAAGCTAGATAGCTAATGGTGTGAATGTTTATATCTGTCTGCCTATTTGCTGAGGGGTTATTTTTTTCAGAATTCTTCTAGGCTTCTATTCACTTGGTTTGAATTTACATGGTAGCTTTTCTCTAGCACGTGCAATTAAATTTTCTTTTTAAGATAATAAAATAGCAGATGCCTAACTATCAGAATGGTTATGCAGCCCATTGAACAGTCCAAACAAAATCATTGATTGGGAAAGATGCTCATAATTTCCACATAGGAAGATAAAACTCCAAACAGAATACCACCTGAGTAGCCTTCCATGAACGGGCTGGACAAGTTCAAAGAAAATGTAAATGCCAAGGCTGTTGTTGTGTCTGGTTGACTGTCACAAGAACCTTTTATGGATAGTTCTGTGTCCTCCAGTTCATACCTCTAAGCTGAACACTGAATTCTTCATTACTTCCTGTGGCTAAGGGGACCACATAATTCATCTTCCAAAATGGGACTTTACTGAGCGAGAGGGCATTATTAATAATGATACCAGGGCAACAGTGAGCAAACTGGGTGAACAAATTGGGAAACCGGGTCATTGCGCTTATGTCCATGCTAAGTTCTGGGAAAGGCACAATTTGGGCCACTAAAGGTGGAGGTGGGCTGTGGAAGAAGACGTGCTCCAGGGTTTTTCTATCAGACAAGCCAGATGTTATGAGGGTGGAGAGCCAGAAGAATGATCTAGTAGGATGCCAAGTTGAAAGGGATTGAGAAGGGGACATACTAACTATGGCTTATGGAGGAGAGAGAGCCGACCTGTGTGTATGAGAGCATGTCTGGCAGGTGGGTGCGGGACAGACATGAAGCAGATGAAGGCAGTGAAATTCAGAAACCTGTGCAAAGATGTCTACTTCAAAGCTCATGATACCGAGGGCTCGACATGTCCCCAAAAGCTCTCCCGGAGATAGTTATCACTCTCAGACTATGGTGGAACCCTGGTCTCCACTACAGTTTAATTTTGAAGAGCATGTTAATAATATGTGATAGTGGAGTCTGTGAGTAGTTTCCAGGGTAAGGACAGGACCTCAGCAACACCTCTGAACAGCCAAAAGCCTTCTAAGCAGGCTTCACTTTGGGTTGTGTAAACACAACCTGAGCCATGAGTTCATGGCTCGGACTCCTTGCCTTTGTCAGCAGGCATGAGTCTTACTGATCTGTGGATGCCAAAAGCTTCTTTTTTTAAGAGTAAACTAGTTTGCAGCCTAATTTGTGTGTACTGTTAGAGAAACCAGCATCTGACTACAAATGGGAGGCCAAGGAAGGTTGCATGGGCTGGCACAGGGCTCAGCAAACACTGTCTATAGAGAGTCAATGTTTTAGGCTCCATGGGCCACATGGTCCATTCTGCTGCTGCAAGATGAAAGTAGCTGCAGAGAGTCTGTCAACAAATTTGTATGGCCATGTTTCAATAAGACGTTATTTATGGGGACTGAAATTTGATAGTTTTCTTATGTCATGAAATATTAAAAAATTTTTTTTCAACCCAAAGTATGGAAACCGTTCTTGAAGGCCATGTGGAAACAGGTGGGGTGCTCGATTTACCAACCCCTCCCTCCTCTAGAGGCCCATGGGTTCTAAACCATGCTGGTATTTTAAAAAACACATGAAGACTATAAAGAACTATTTTGCAAAGGATAGTACATACTCATATTTAATGTTAAGCCTGTGAGTGTGTTAAAGCAGATTATTTTTATAATGCATGTGAGAGAGATTCAGATAACTCAATGTTACCAAAAAATGAATTTCTGAGGGGCTGCCTTCCATAGTGCCCTTAGCACATAGTGTGACATCTTGAACTAAGTTCATGGCTTGAATCAAAGACAGCTACCAGAAATGTGAACATTGATCCTTAAGTTTCTCAGTTTGGAGGTCTTCAACATTCACTGAAGAAATTACTTTTTTAAAAGACCAAATTCACGGAAAACACAATGCCCATTTTGATAACTAAAATGAAACTGGTGTGAATTAGGAAACCTGGCTTCCTTTGAAGATGTTAGAATAAATGTGGACAAGAACCAAGTGGATGCTTAACTGACGTGGTGTCACACCTGTGTCTGCGTTATGGCTGTCTTAAGGAAGCTTAGGGTTTGAAAGGTGGAGTTTATGTGGGGCCAACTTTCCTAGGGACTGTTGATTCCTGTGTATTTTAAACTTGAAGTGATCACCAAGGAGAAATCCACTCACAATGAATAGTGGACTGAAGTTAACGTCAGTGGTCAATAGCAGTCAACAAAGAGACGAAATACCACTGTACCAAGGGTTAAGGAAATATTGAAATGGAAGGTCCTACTTTCTTGCTAAGAGTCAACTAAAATATTTGAGGCACATAATTGGCAAAATAGGAAAATACACACAATTCCATAAAACATGTTAAGAGTAAACAGATTCTCTTACTGTTTTCCCCTTAGAAATTTAGAATGGCAACAGGTAGTGCAAAGTGGAAACAGAGTACCATCAGTGCTGTCTCTTCCAGGTAGGTATGTCTCAACAGAACCACGAAGCAGAAAAGCAGCCCCTTCGTCCAGATGTGGCCAACTAGGGCTTTTCTTTCAGCTTCAGATTAATACTTTGAAAAGAAAGGAAGAAAAAAAATGAGCAACATGGAAAACTGAATAAGAAGCAGTAATGATTCAGGGAGCCTGTGCTTGTTGCTTTTTTCCCTGAGGACTTATTGAAAATAATTCATGCACATTTCTTATACTAGACCAATCTGGTAAAAACACAGTTTTTCCCGAGTTGCCAAGGCTTTCTCTAAAAGATGGAGTCTGTTTATTTTTGCCAAACTGTTTCTAGAAGCATTTTACACCTTTCAAAATGATCTAGAGGGCAAAAGACTCTTGTGCCGGCTCATTTTTAAATGGATTAAGGACTATTATTGCATTTTGGAAATCCACCTTTCCTTTCTTGTAAATGACTGTTTCTTGAGAGGCAAATAAATGATCTGCCTGATATAAGGAATATCTGACAAGTGCTAAATTATGACAGTGGTAAACAAGAAAACAATGGTAAAAAGCCCTCCAGTATTTTCTTAAAAACATTTTTTTTTCCCAGGACTTTCCTGGTGGTCCAGTGGTTAAGACTCTGCGCTTCCAATGCAGGTGGCCAGGGTTCAATCTCCCGTCAGGGGACTAGATTCCACATGCTGCAATTAGGACCTGGCATAGTCAAGTAAATAATAAAATCAAAGACAAAAGACCGGATACATTGAAAAGACATATAATACATTTTTTTTCTCATTATAAAAGAAGCACATGTTTATTTTTTTATTTCTGAAAATTACAGAAAATGATGAAGAAAAAATTTAAAGTTACTTGTTGGGCCATCATCCAAATAAAACCACTGTTGACATATTTTCATGCATAGCACCTTTGACGCTTCCTCCCAGATAATGTGTCTTGGAGTTTTAAAAATTGTATGTTAAATTCATCAAAAGTACATTTCTAACGTGAAAAGTTATAAACTTGCTACTATATGTATGACTCTGGAAACATGAGGCTAAATGAAATAAGCCAGTCCTAAAGTTCATGTGACTGCATTCATAGGAAAGGCTCAGAAGAGGCAGATATAGTCAGGAAGTAGGCTGGTGATTGTCAGGGACTTGGGGTGGGGGGAAATGGGAGTGACAGAGTAATTTAGAAGTGAGGAAAATGTTCTAAAATTGATTATGGTGTTGCTTGCACAACTCAGTGACACGGTTGAGCCATTGAACTGTGTAGTTTAAATGAGTAAATTCTATCTCAGTAAAGCTGTTTTTAAAAAGCACAACTCAAAATCACATTGAGGTACTGCCTCACACCCATGACCATGGCTATGATCTAAAAACACAGGGAAAAAGTGCTGACAAAGATGCTGAGAAAAGGAAACCCTTGTGTACCATTGTTAGGATTGTGAATTAGTGCAGCTATTAAGGGAAACAGTATGGAAGTTCCTCAAAAAATTAAAAATAGAACTCCCATATAACCCAGCTTCCACTTCTCTAGATATATATTTAAAATAACCGAAAACAGGGACTTGAACAGATATTTTTACACCCATGTTCACGACAGCAATGTTCACAAAAGCTAGAAAGAGGAAGCCACCCAAGTGTCCACTGATGGATGAATGGATAGCAAAATTTGGTGTATACCTATAATGACAGGTTGCCATTTCCTCCTCCAGGAAAATGAATATTATTCAGCCTTTAAAAGGAAGGAAACTAGGACATAGATGAACCTTGAGGACATTATGGCAAGTGAAATAAGCCAGTTGTAAAAAGACAAATATCATGCGATTTCACTAAAGCACATTTATAGAGACAGACAGTAGAAGGGGTGGTGTGCAGTGGGGTGGCAGTTGTGATTTAATGGGAATAGAATTTTAATTTTGCAAGACCAAAAAGTTCTGGAGATTGGTTGCCCAACATGAATGTACTTATATTACTGAATTGTACACTTGAAAATGGTTAAGATAGTACATTTTGTGTTAGCTGTATTTTATCATATTAAAAAAAAAGAAAAAGAAAACTAATAAGCCAAGTGCAAGCATTACCCTGGACCACCCATCCCTCCCCACAGGTAGAGGCCACTTTGCTCCCGGATCGTCTGTCATTTCCATGACAGCACATGCTGGGTTCTGCGTGCTTCTGAAGAGTGTGTACCATGTCCCTGGGTGTGAGGGACCTGCTTTCACCTCCAGGGTACATGTTGGGAACTTGTTGGTTGTGACTCCACTGTTTTCACTGTGACCTTCCAACATTTTCTAAAGCCAAAGGATTTGCCTGAAAAGGGCACAGCTACCTTAATGAGATGGATCCTTATAGCCTAAGAAAAACTTGTTTTTAAAGAATGTCTCCTGAGTTTGATGACCAAAACAAAATGAATGTTTTCTTTGTCTGGCAGTCTATTTCTGTTTTGTATATAAGTTCATTTGTATCATTTTTTTTAGACTCCATATATAAGAGGTGTCATGTGGTATTTGTCTTAGTCTGATCATCTCTAGGTCAAGTGAAAAGAATCTGAATACACACACACACACAGAATCACTGCTATTCACCTGACACATTGTAAATCAACTATACTTCAATTAAAAAAAAAAGATGAAAAAAAGGAAAGAGAATGTCTATTGAGTTTCCAAATATCTAGGGAATAAGCCGAAAGTGTCTTTGGGCCACTTGTGTCTTTCTTCTACCTCTTGTGAACATATCACAGTTTTCTGACACCTACCAGAGAAACTGACCACAGCCAGTGGACACGCAGAGGAAACGAAATAAAAATGTTCTGTTTGAGTTGGGTAATTTGGGAAGTATGTGCGGACTTCGCTTAGATCTGCCCTTCCTCTCTCTGGAGGGAGGAAGGCCTTACATTTATTATGTTGCAAAGGTTACTGTGCTTTACTTGTGGAATCTGCAGCAAATGTTCATTCTCTTAGTTCTGCAAATAAAGCTAACCCATCCAGGGTACAGCAGTAAGGTATACTCCTTTGAGATACCCTCAGCAATTCTACCATTTCTTAGCCCTTTGGCGTTGGCCAGGCTACCTGTCTTTTTTAAGTCTCCATTTCTATATCTGTAAAACAGAACAGCTTGCTAAGGATTAGTCTAAAATGTTTTCAATTGTACATAATGAACATACAGTACATGTCTATTATTAGTAGCAGTAATATTAGTTCAGTAGTAGAGTAAGTAATAGTAGCAGTTCAGTGTCTCTCTGAAATGTAAAAAACCATATCTCACTGCTTGATTACTCTACTTGCAATAATCTTCTGTCCTTTGGGAGTTTTCACACCCAGTCATACTGACTATTAGGAGAGGCCAGGTTGTCATGGATATTAATCTCTTCTTTATGCCCTCAAGGATCTGACTTGTTTCCTTATCAACAGGGTTTTTACCATGAAGGTGTCTTCTTTTTATCCACTCTGACCCTTCAATCTTTTTCTAATATGCTTTTCAAAAAAACAGGTCTTTCTTGTTTTTGCTTCAAAAATGTATTTCCCAGCTGCAGTTATTCCCGAAAGAATATGTTAAGTTTGACTGATGAATGGAATGTTATTGCTGTTTACATGGTGGCGGCTCAGTTTCTTTCATAGACCAAGAGAATATTTATTAAATCAAACTTTGGAGCACACTGTCTGAAAAGTAGAATCTGGGTCAAAATACTTGAAATCGTCTTGAAAAGTTTAAAGTATACATGGTCACTTTGTTTCACCGTCAAGTGAAAGTGAAGTCACTCAGTCGTGTTCGACTCTTAGTGACCCCGTGGGCTGCAGCCCACCAGGCTCCCCCGGCCCTGGGGTTCTCCAGGCAAGAACAGTGGAGTGGGTTGCCATTTCCTTCTCCAACGCATGAGAGTGAAAAGTGAAAGTGAAGTCGCTCAGTCGTGTCCGACTCTTAGCGACCCCACAGACGGCAGCCCACCAGGCTGCTCCATCCATGGGATTCTCCAGGCAAGAGTGCTGGACTGTGTTGCCATTCCCTTCTCCTCACCATCAAGGCACCTCATAAAAATCTGAAAATAACAGACAATTTTGAAACACTTGATTTTTCATACTAACTTTTTTTGTAAACCTTTTAGGGTTTAATTTATCCCTTCAGTTTCTGGTACACAAATGCTGATAGACTGAAATTTAATAACCGAGTTTATGGAAAGAGCAAGAAGATAGTCAAAAGTGGATGCTTTTTAAGTAAATGCAGGAAACCACCTGAAGATTACAAGACAGCAGTGGTCTTGTGGAGCTAATGAAGCTATGGACAATGCTATTAATTTAAGTCTCCTCACATAGACCCACTTCTGGACCATGTATACTTTTTATGTAAGAATATAAAAAGTCATGTTGCAAGTTTTAGGAGATGAATGAAAAAAATGAAATCCAAACCTGAGTGTGAAGGAAAGAAACATCTGTATTACTTTTCAAAATAGTATGCTTTTTGAAAAAAAACTTACTTTTAATCAGAATTCAAACATGAAAGGAGCATTCCTCACTGGGCAGACAGGCTTCACTTTCTATAACCTAATTTTCCAGTGAGACATAGTAACTTTTTGATAATTTTCTATAGGCTATTTTTGCCTCCTAATATGTGTTAAATGAGGTTTTTTTGTTCTTTGTGTTTTACAAAGTATCAGACAACATTGTTTAATGATAGACCTGTTTTCTATAGGAAGAGTGGGAGATGGACTTAACCTTCCCTTCTCTCTCTGAGGAAATGGGAGGCTATGACAACATCAGCACCCAGTACGTCTTATTCTTGGCCTAATGGAGCTCCTTGGAAGAGTCTTTGCCCGTTTTTCAGCGTATCCATTTAATACTAGCTATAGAAGGTGTAAAATGCTTCCACTCAGAAACTAGAAGGTAAATGAAGCCTCTTAGTCTGATACTAAATAAAGCCAGAAATCCAGAGCAGGAAGTCAGCAGAAAAAAAATCTTGGCCACTCTGGCCCCTCATCCCAGATCTCATCCTCCACACTGTGATCATGTGCCTGGTAAGAAAGAGCTTAGGAAAGAGAGGGCTGATGAAAGGGGAAGCAGGGAGACTAATATTTTCTAAGAAATGGCCAAGTAACGTAAACAATTTGCAACATATCCCCTCCACCCCCATCCGCATGCCCAGCCCCAGAATGAAGCCCAACCAGAAGCAGTGTTTTGCCCTCTTCCCAACCCAGACAGCCTAATATACAGATGGGGAGCAAAACAGACAAGGCAGGCAGAGGAGTGGGTAAGCCCGCAGATGTAGCAGCTGTATGTAGGTCAGTGAGGGGACCTTCTGCCCACGCAGCTCGTTAGCTGTAGGTGCAGGACTGTGCTCTAGGGGGCGCTGCTTTGCTGAGAAAGGGATGATTTGCAAAAAAAAAAAAAAAAAATCTTTTTTTAGATGGACTATGGTATTTTTGTTTTGTGGAATTTTCACGTGGCAGTTTGCTCGAAGCAATTGCGGTCTTCATCTCAAAAAGGTGGGACCAGTGAAACCTTCAGAAAAGTAGCTGTGCGATTTCAAAGGTCTCCTTTACGGCTTTTGTTCTTTGTCAGTAAAGACCTTCCCTTGAGTTTTTGTGCATAAACTTCCTTATAAGGTCACCATGGCAACTCCAGAGCCAGTGCACCGGGATTTTCCAGTTTCCCTTCAGACCTCCTCCAGGGAAAAGGCGGTCACAAGAGAACAAAAGGTGACAATAGCCCCTCCTGGATTCCTGTGAAGGAGGTCAATGTTAAATTCTCCACAACTCACACCCAATTAAGAGCCCCTGATTGGATGGCCAAGTTCTCTCTGAGAACATGATGGTGACCACAGCTTATTCCTTGAAACTGACTGGACAGAAGGGAACTCTTGTCTTAGGCGTTAATTTTGTCCTCCCTGGTTAGATCAGAGGTTGAACACCCATTCCAGCACCAAGGCCACCTGTCTCTGATTTTAAAACCACAACCACTGGGTCTGGAACTGCACTGCAAAGGCTCTGGTCCCAGCTCCAGGGCATTCTTCGAGCTGAACAGCGTTGGATTGGTCAGTTTATCTCTCTATGCTGCTCTTTCCTTATCTGTACAATGTACTTCCTTGGCTTATTCTGAGGATAAAAATGAGATAGGGTGGGTGCAGCTTTTTACTTAGAACTTGGCACATGGTAAACACATGCTCAATTTTTATTTCTCACAGGATGAGACTAGATAGACAAGACCATTTCTAAAGTTCCATCTAGGCTCAGCTGCCTCTTGAATTTTCTAAATAAGGATGTTTTTTCTCCCACCCATCAAAATAATAATTTCAAATGGAAGTCCCTACTTTCACTAATTAAAATATGGATGATGTAATTCAGAAAACAGTTGGATTCTTCTTGCCCAAACGCTTTTACATCTGGCTCTAATATTCATTTTCTCCTCATTTTGGGGCTGGAAAAATAGAACACCGAGTAAAAAGCTGGGTTTTCCTTAAGACATCTAATGGTGATCATGAATGAGATGGTGTTAAGCGGACACATTTCTCTTTAGGTTTATAGTTTCAGGCATAGAGAACGTGAAAGCTGAACATCTAAACGGTGTTTACCCAATCCTCAATGTATTTTTGTCTTTCAGAGCCCAGCCATACAATACAGTGAGTAACCACATAATTGTTAATTGATGATGAATTCTTACTCCTTCTCCATAGAAGACATTTCTGGATCATTGTAAAGGCAGCTAGTTCTGAGTGCAAGGGGAAAAAAAGGAAGCAGTAAACATTCTTCTCTCTACTGTTACCACTTTATAAACAGGACAGATTTGAACTTTTTAAACTGGTTAGACAACAGAGGATAAGATGGTTGGATGGCATCACCAACTCCATGGACTTGAGTTTGAACAAGTTCCGAGAGTTGGTGATGGACAGAAAAGCCTGGCGTGCTGTAGTCCATGGGGTTGCAAAGAATCAGACAGGACTGAGTGATGGAACTGAACTGAAACTGATTAGTCTGGTCCCATTGCTACTACTGAACACATCTAATCTACACCTGAACAGATGATGAGACTAAGCTCTGATTCCTTTACCATCAGTTTTGCAATACAGTAATTGCTCCTGATTCAGAAACATAAAAGGAAGATTGAAAACTCCCAAGACCTCTATGTCGCTTCTATCCTTGTTATTTTCTTCCTGACTTTTAAATCTATCGTGTTCGGTAAACAGAATAATACAAATTTTTATTTGTAACCCACATAATATTTTATGCACAAAGGACAATCCCTCTAATTTTATTCATGTATGAACCCAGTTAACTTTCAGTTTTCACAACAGTGAAGATTTTCCAAGACACTAAAAGGGAAAACGCCAGTGTCAGCTTTCCTTCGTATTGTCACAGAAAATACCTCACAGCTCAGCTGTGTTCAGGTCAAACAAGCCAGTCCTGACATTAACTGAAACTGATCATGTCCAGAAAGAAACATGTAACCATAAAATAAAGGAGAGTTTTATTACTGTGTGTGAACATGTTTATGCTTGTTTGTATAATATTAAGCTGCTTTTGATATTCTGTGAGATTCCTCTGTTAGCAAATTTCAAATTTGCTTTATATTAATTTCCAATTATACTTAACACTTCAACTTTTTACTTTTCCCCCTTTGGTAAATATTTTATTTTCAGCAAACAAACACTATTTTAAGAGATTCTGCACTTCCCTGGTGGCTCAGACAGTAAAGAGTTCGCCTGTAATGCCGGAGACCTGGGCTTGATCCCTGGGTTGGGAAGATCCCCTGGAGGAGGGCATGGCAACCCACTCCAGTATTCTTGCCTGGAGAATCCCCATGGACAGAGGAGCCTGGTGGGCTACAGTCCATGGGGTCACAAAGAGTTGGACAGGACTGAAAGACTATAAGCACAGCACAGCACAGCACAGCATAGCGCTCCTTTTTATATGTGAGAGCTCCTTCTGTAATGTGATAATTTCACAAGCAAAGGTTTCTGTCTACACATAAGAGGTGTGGTTATTAATGTTAGGTATTTTGCAAATGGCAGAAGGCTAGTTCCTTGAGAAAGCAGAGGCCTTCCCCCCTCACTCCCTACCCTTCTCGCTGGTGGTGATATTTTTGTAGAAGACAGTTGGCAACTCTGGTGAACAGGGACAGTCAGGCAAGAGTTGACAGTGTGCTAGAAAAACCTAGTAAAGCTGAAATGGAATCAAGAAAAGGCAGGCAGTCTTTTAAACCTAACGTTTCTGCTTTTTAACTTTGCATAACCCTAACCCACTCCAGTACTCTTGCCTGGAAAATCCCATGGGCAGAGGAGCCTGGTAAGCTGCAGTCCATGGGGTCGCTCAGAGTCGGACACAACTTAGCGACTTCACTTTCACTTTTTACTTTCATGCATTGAAGAGGGAAATGGCAATCCTCTCCAGTGTTCTTGCCTGGAGAATCCCAGGGACGGGGGAGCCTGGTGGGCTGTTGTCTATGGGGTCACACAGAGTCGGACACGACTGAAGCAACTTAGCAGCAATCCTTCCAAAGCAAAGAGCAATTTACAGTTCATGTACTACTATCACTCCAGAGGCAGATAGATTCCTCACCATCTGCAAAATAAGAATGACTCTCTATGTACAATTTATCCTCTTAAAAATATTTTCTTTCCTGTTCAGAACTTAAGGTTTAAAGAAAAAATAAGACTGGCTGAGGGAATCTCCTTCTGAAAGTCAGTTAGAGGTGAAGGTGGTACATGTGTGTATATGGGAAGAGGGTAAAAGTTTAAAAACACTAATAGGACTAAAACCAAACACTGAACAGATAGGCTTTGTTCCCTGACAGGGTATATGTTTGCTTTTGTTAGAAACAGCCTGACGCTTTCTAGTTAAGGTCACGTGGAAAGTCAGGGGGCATCTGTTCATAAAAGGAACCTGTAACCATAGATACGCAGTGATTATGTTTTCTGAACTGCAAGTCATCATCTAGTGTCTGTCCAAGGATTGGGGGACCACTTCAGAGGCTCAAAGGTAGTTAAGATATAGTTAGCATGAGGAAATGATAGGATTCTGTGGGGTCAACAGTAAAATTCTTTCTCCTTCCACATTTTCGGTTCCTCATAGCTACAATGTCACCATCAGAAGAGGTAAAATTAATGGGGAATTCAGACACATGGCTTACCCTTTGAATTCAAAGCAAGAGCATACACTTCTGAGGACAAATCTGATTATTTTTATTCAGCCATTTACTTTAAGGCAGTGACTCTCCAAGCAGGGTCCTGAGACTGGCAGTATTGGCATTGCTGGGAACTTGTTAGCAATACAGATTCTCAGGCCTGTTGATCAGAAACTTTGGGGGTGAGGCCCAGGACACTGTAGGTGATTCTGATGTGCTGTTAAGTTTGAGAAGCACTGCGCCTCAGCAGTGATCTTAGTCTTAAGCACATTCACCAATTGATGAAGCAGAAATTTATTGAGCATCTACTATGTCCTAGGCATGAGCTTGCTCCTTCCTTTAGGAAGGCTATCAACACATTCAAGACCAGCCAAGATCATTTATATCTTTGGGGAGAGGGTCTGAGGAGGTAGATAAGTGAACAAATGAATTTGAGAGGAAAAAGAAAGCGACACAACTAAGCCAAAAGTGATAAGCGTTCTCTTGTGGTAGCTAAGCATATAGAGGGAAAGTACCTATTGAAGGAGGCAAGATTTTATGGCAATAATGCGAGCACATGACTATGACTCCATAGTGGGTTTGGCTGGAAAATGATTGATGTTCCCGTTCCCTCCCTATATTTTTGTCTTGAAAACAGCTTCTTAATTTAATAAATCTGTTATCCTAAAAAAAAAAAAAAAAAAAAAAAGAATTTGAAAGGGAAACTGATTGCTCGCTCTCTCTTTGGGGAAATCTCATGACAGTGCAATTTGAGCACAGATAAATGCTAACAGGGTACACTGGACCACTATACACTATAGGCACGTTTAACGGTAATCTAACGCTAAGCTTTCTACCGCAAAAACCTTTCCTTGAATTTTTAACCCCAAAGATCCATGCTGTAGGTAAATAATTCTACAGATTACCTGCTACAAAAATGTAGGGAAAAATATTTTAATGGATTGTTTTCATGACGAACTGGCATTTATACCTATATAGGAAGAACTTCACTAACTTAGATCTTACTTATTCAGAATTTGTAGCTATTTAGACATTGTCCAGGCTTTCTGCTTTTGCAATATCTATTAAAATAGGAACAAGTTATAAAAATTAACAGTGTAAGCAACTTTTGCAATGAAGAAGCTTGATGCAGCAAATATTCTTGTTTATATTTAACAGTGTCAGAAAAATTATTTGTGAACTGGAAATAAAATTACTGGATGTTCTTTAGAAGCACTGTTGAGTTGACTTTCTATTGATCTTACAGGTCTGCAGAGGCAGATATTAACTTGCAGATTTTTACTGAGCAGAGATGCAATAGTTTCTGTCCAGTGGAAAAGATCACCCTGAGGTACAGTTTATTGCCCTATTGAACATTAATCAGTTTTGTATCTAAACCAACATTTTTATCCTAATGTTCCTTTATAAATTGCTTATAGATATCTAGCTTTTCAAATACTCTTTGAACCGGTTTTAACAGCTTACTGGTTCCTTGATTAAATAATTAGTTGAATAAAATCATTGGCATGTATTCATTTTATATTTGCATTAAAGTTATGATTTTGCTGTTTTGAAAACTATAATAATAGTGAGCAATATTTTTTGTACTCATGCAAATAAGTCAGAAGCTGTTAGTTAAGCTATATTTCCCAGTCACTGAATAGGAGTTTTTAAAAAAATCTTGGAAATTCAGGAATTTGGTTCTACAGAAGTATTTCAAGTTGCTACCATTTTTCTGCATTAGTATGAGTTAGTGAGGTTTTATTGCCTCAATGTATGCAAGTGATCATCTGGCTGTTACACTATTCATGGCACTGCCTGTGATGTTTCTTTTGCTGTGGTGCCTAAAATTGCATATATATATATATTTTAAATGTTTAACGGTAACAAGATAACCACGATCATTAGGGGGACAAACAGATTGTAGTACAAATAAGAGAAATTACATCTATCATGGAACAAAGGAAACTTTTAAAGGGCAGCACAGGATGCAAGAATAAAACACCAGGCATGCAGGTTCTCCCAATTCATTCCTGAAATGCAAGCCAACATCACTGCCAGCTGCTGAATGGAAACCAAGTCTTACTTAGCTGCTTCAGATGCTTCCCTCAGATCTTCATCCAGTCTGCATGAGCAAAAATTATCAGTGTAGAAAAGAAACAAGAAGCAAGCAGAGCGTGAGAGAGTCACAAAAAAGAAGTCAAAGCAGAGCCAAACGAAAGTGGAGCGTATGTGCTTTTAAAAACCAACCTTTGGAGCACTAAGACACATGCCTTCAATTACATATGGTGTTTTAGGAACTCCCAAGTCTGTGTTTATGTACGTTTCCTTTGCAAAGTCCTTCGTAAAGGGAGATACAAAACTTGCAAGGAGACTGGAAGCATGCTGGCTGAAATAAAGCTGAAAACAGCCACAGCAGTTGTCAGGGCTAGTTAAAATTAGCTTGCAGCCTGGGCCAAGTCTGGGATGTATCTGGTTTAGTAGGTTTCAGTTGCAAATTAGGTTGACCTCAACAGCTTTAGACACACGACAAAGACTGGAAATGATATCCTACAAGGGACTGATACCAGGACCTCTTCCTCTGGTAGCCTGTTGAGGTCACCCACAAGTAAGACACTGGTGTACACACACACAAAGGATCCAGCGTGAACTGTAGATCAGGAGATGTTTACCTCACACTTCTCTTATAAGATCTTTCTTCATCGTACCTTACAGGATAAAAAAATGAATGCAATGAGGAAAACGAGTGGACAGATGGAAAAAAGGACAGGACAGTCAAAACGTGACAGGAGTATTCTACCCAGATAATAGTCAAATTGCCTTTGGGGAGGAAACCTATTTATATTCGATACAATCAATTATTTCGAATTTATAGTTATATACAGCCGATCCTCATGATTTGCAGATTGCGTGTTCACAAATTCACCTCCTTGCTAAACCATAGTTGCAACCTCCTCAGCAATACTTTAGCACTTTCATGGTCACTTGTGGACTTTAACAGAGTGCCCAGAAATTTCAGTCACCTGATGTGTGGGTTCCCAGCTGAGGTGGAGCCCAGAGGGGCTCTGCCTTCTCGTCTCAGCTCTCATGCTGCAAACGAATGACCTTTTACAGTCTGTGTTGTGCCATGTTTATTTTTATTTTTGTGCTTTTTTGCTGGTGATGTCTTTATTTAAGAATGTTCCCCAAACATTATGCTTAAGTACCATCTAGTATTCCTGAGCACAAGATGGCTGTGATGGGCCTTACGGAGGTATGTGTGTGTTAGATAAGCTTTGTTCAGGCACAAGTTATACTGTTGTTGGCCCTGAGTTCAATGTCAGTGAATCAACAATACAGATCAAGTAAGCTATCTTTAAACATAAATGGATATAAATCAAGGTTGTATGTTAATTGGCAAATGAGAATGCTGTGAACAAGCACTCACAGAAACTTAGCCCTGTGTTCCCCCTGGAAACAATGGTTCAGTATGTTATTCAGATCTGTAGGAACATCACTCCCACAAATAACAAGAACTGACTATAGTCAGTGATTATAAATCTGATTTCAGACTGGGCTAATTTTCTTCCCTTTAAGCCCTTTGATGCACTCTATCGCAGCTGAATATTGGCCTTGGGATTGGATGAGATCCTGCTCTTGTGTAATGGGAAAGAGTTATGGTTTGTTACCAGTTTGAAAATGGCATAATATGAAAATGAGGCAACAAGGGTCAGTTACAGAGATGAGAGAAAGGACAGCCAGAGGAGATGGATTACGAAAGACAGGACACGTGGGGAGGATATGCACGGTTGTAAGTTTCTTCCTCCAGAAGAAAATCTTTCCAAATAGAACCTTCCTTTGGAAGAAACTTTTCCCAAATAGAAAACCTGACTTGTAGATGAATGAAAAGCACCTCAGGCAAGTTTAAATTCTCAACCGGACTTCCCTGTGTGAACAGTGAGTTTGGAAGGACTGATGCTGAAGCTGAAATTCCAATACTTTGGCCACCTCATACAAAGAGTTGACTCATTGGAAAAGACCCTGATGCTGGGAGGGATTGGGGGCAGGAGGAGAAGGGGACACAGAGGATGAGGTGGCTGGATGGCATCACCGACTCGATGCACATGAGTTTGGGTAAACTCAGGGAGTTGGTGATAGACAAGGAGGCCTGGCGTGCTGTGATTCATGGGGTCGCAAAGAGTCCGCACGACTGAGCGACTGAACTGAACTGAACTGAAAAGCAACACAATTACAGTAAATAACATTCTGGCTTGTCAACTTTGTGCCAGGTGGCTCCTCAGTGCTTTATGTTCATGGTTCTCATTCTGTTCTCAGGACCTTGCCATGAATTAATTGCTCCTTGTTTTCTCATTTTACAGATGCTGAGGCTGAGACTCAGAGAGTTCTAAATAGGATTCCTGAAGTCTCAGAGAGGCAAGCTGGGGAGAACATTCAAATCTAATGCTGATCCTCCAAAGCACATTCTCTTCTCTTGTTCCCAGTGCCACACTCGGGGGGAGCATACTCACTTAAAAAGTGGCCAGGGCTCATTTCCACTTAAAGATGGAATATCCTTGTCATCTTTTGCATAATAGGAGGTGGGTGCACTAGCACTTTTTTTGGAGATGGGGTGCCTTCTTTTTGAGGCAGCAGGCCAGAGCTGTGAGTTGTGCTAGTATGGGGACTCTATGAAGCCAGTGACGATTACATCCACCATTAGGAGCTTATGCACGCTCAGCTTGATTCAGCTAAGCCAACTGGCAGTTCTCAACCCAATCTGTATCTTCTGTTCATACCTGATATTGGGATGCAGGAAAACCAAACTGCAGCTACTTCTGAGCGTTGACTCAGAAGGGTACGGGTATTTATTTAGATGGATATTTTATTTATCTAAATATACCCCTTATATTTATCTAAATATACCCATTATTTAGATGAGTATTTTACAGGAGGTAAAGAAATCTGGGAATTTTGGTTCCAGGCTCACCTGGATTTAAATTCTAGTTCCAGCTCTTCCTTGTTCCTGCTTCTACTTTGTATAAGTAAACATCCCCTTCCTAAATGACATTTCTTATGTGTAAACAGGGCATTTACTGTGAGGATTAAATAAAGGATATAAATAGGGCACTTCTTGTACCCAGAACAGAAGACACACATTAAATGGGAGTCTTTTCCTTCCAGTTTCTGTGCCTTTTTAAAGTGAGGGGACTCTCTTTTGGAAGCCCGAATTGGGAGGTCCATTCTGCTCTCCATCTTATGGAGGAAGATAGGGTATCCTTGACTGTTTTCTCTGAGTTGGTGGTTACCTTCCTCCCACTTTTAATCACACAGAAAGCCAGTAAATTAGACATGGTGAAAGAAAAACATGATCAACAATAAACGATAGTTCTTTGCAACAATTAACCAGTTAGGAGGGTTCATTTTCCAGCATCACATTTTTAAGCCCCAGCTCCAAGCAGTTGACTTTTTATTTTTACTATTTTTGCAGCATAATCCTACAACTTTAAGTATCCATGCTTTCTACCTACAGGCTTTATTTACCAGGTACTGAGTAAGGAAGTCATTCCTGACTGCACCACCCACCACTCTGCTGGAGGCAACCATGAAGAAATCAGAGAAAGGGGTAACATTTTTCTCTTTTCCTTGGGTCAAGCAGATAAATTACTTTATATAAGGCAATGAAGAAATCCAGGCTATATACAAAATCTACCTTTTGTGTGGCATGCAAGACAGAGGTAACAAATACACTGATTAATGTTAAATTTATGCTTTCCCCAAAATGGTAGTAAATTCAAGGTGAAAGTGAGCAAATCTCAATAACATAGAAGATCATGTGAAAGTAGATCTGCAAGAACAGAAGAGTTATCTCTCGGTTATAAGAAAAGAAATATATTTATTGGAGAATATTTAGTATTTGTTTTAAATATGAAACAAAAGATAAGCCATTTCCCCTTATTCCAGGAGTGAGTTATTCTCTCATCTCCTTCTCCAGACAGGCAGTATTTCTTACCAAATCTTCCAAACCATCAGGACTTACTTGATGATGCTCTCTGGAATATGGATGCAATCCATTGGGATCAGTCCACTGAGTTCTGCTAAACTACTGACGTATTTAATTTTACTGCTGAATTTGGAACTTGAAAAAAAGAAAAGAAAAAAGATTTCAGTCACTCCTCCATCCCTCAGACTTCTGCCTCTTCTTGAAAATCCTTATCACTTTGCCCCCAGCGCTCTTACTTAGAAGAATAGCTATATTTTTGAGTAGTTACTATGTACCAGACTCTGTTCTTGGTTAATATATATTAACTCTTGGGACTTTCCTGGTGGTTCAGATGGTAAAGAATCTACCTGCAATACAGGAAACCCGGGTTCATTCGCTGAATTGGGAAGATCCCCTGGAGAAGGGAATGGCTACTCACTCCAGTATTATTGCCTGGAGAATCACATGGACACAGGAGCCTGTCAGGCTACAGTCCATGGAGTCACAAATAGTCAAACACTACTGAGTGACTAACACACACACATATTAACTTATTTTCTGTGATAGCCTAATGAGGTAGGTACTATTATTATTTTCTTTTTAAAGATAAGGAAATATAGACATTAGCCTAATGAGGTAGGTACTATTATAATTCTCTTTTTAAAGATAAGGAAATTTAGACATAGGGAGTTAAGTATTTGCCCAGATTTCACCTTCAGTCAGTGGCAGAAGGTGCCACTTATCTATAATGACTGGCTGTTTTATAAGAAGGTGACATTTTTGTATTACTAGTGTAATAGCAAACTAATTCTAAAAATATATCATTCCACTTGAAAGGAAACTTGATCAAGCATCAAACTCCCTTGAATGGTCTCTAATGAAAAGGCCTCCTCAGTCTACTGAGAAGATGCTGTCAAGGTCACGTCTGCATACATCCAGCTTTCACATTTTACTTGCAGTTTTGACTATGGGCTACTGGCTGTGGCTTGTGAACAGTCACTTCAAGTCCTGATAAGCCTTGGGTGAACACACACTACTAACGATATGCCACATCAGGCCACTTCCTTCCTCTGGAATTTCTGAGCTAAATTCAGATTTTGGTTTAAAACATGGAGGGGGTAGAATAAGAAGGCAGAAGAAGTCATGCCAGGAGGACACCTCCACACTGGACTGTACAGTTTTCTAAACAGCAAAGTGATTCAGTTTCTCATATTCAGATACATATTTGTAACTGAATATGGAAAAGGATACTTTTTCTTCTTGGTGTATTGGGACCTGTTATTTCCTCTACCGGGCTTTAGCTAGCCAATCCTAGTCTTCAAAACTCACCTTGAGGAGGCATTCTTCTGGAAAGCCTCTCCTGATGCAGACTCTGTCTTCACGCTTCACCTGTTACCTTGAAACTCACCCTCACTCTGAGTTATCACCCTCTTCAGCTTCCTTTGTACCCTGTATTGTAGCTGCTTTCTTGTCTACCAGAGTCAGCTGCCAGGCTGTGACCTCTTTGAGGAAATCAATTGAGCTATTTAATTTCCCAATCTGCAGCACCTAACCCAGTGCTTGACACAGACAGACAATTCATTTAAAAAAAATGAACTTGAGGAGGGAGGGATAAATTAGAACGATGGGATTAGCAGATACCAACTACTATATTGAAATAAACAGGTAAACAACAAGGTTCTACTCTACAGCACAGGAACTATAGTCAGTATCCTGCAATAAACCATAATGGAGAAGAATATGAAAAAGAATATGTAACTGAAAAAAATATTCTTTTTCGTAGTTACAAATATGTATCTGAATATGAGAAACTGAATCACTTTGCTATACACCAGAAATTAACATAACATTGTAAATTAATTATACTTCAGTTTAAAAATACATGAATTAAAAAAAAGGAATTTGCTATATACCTGTATCATAGGTGTTACCCTTTAGCAGTGAAAAGACCTATAATACATTTTAGTGACCTCTTTTTTCAGGTCAAAAATTTTGTTATGCTGATGTAGACTGATTCACAGAGGGATCTTTCAACAGGGTTTTATATGATGAAACTGTAGAACGTAATGTTTAAGTACTTGAAATATGTGTTCTTTAGAATTAGGTAGACACTGGGTTCAGAGCCTGAGTTCATCACTTCTTGGCTATGTTACCATAGACCTGGGGTTGGTAAACTATGGCCTGTGGGCCAAAGCCAACTTATTACTGGTTTTTTATATCTTTGCACTAAGACTTGTTTTGCACTTTTTTTTAATGGTTGAAAAATGGTTAAAATAAGACTATTTCGTGACATGTAAAACATTTCAGAAAATTCAACTTCAGTGTTCATAAATCAAGTTTTATTGGGACACAGGGACACTTATTTATTTATACATTATCTACGGCTTTTGTCCTACCATGGCAGAGCTAAGTAGTGGTGACTGAAACTGTATGGCCCATAACACTTAAAATATTTAATATTTGACTCTTTACAGAATGGTTTGCTGGCTCCTGGTTTGAACAATTTATTTGACCTCATTTAACCTTTAGGGTTTTTTCCTACAATACAGAAATAGTAAACAGTGCCTCCTTCAGAACATCACCATTAGGATTAAATAAAATAATACATGTAAGTACTCAATAAATGTAAACCATTATTATAAGTAATTTACCACAACAGTACTTGCTATAATTTAATTATTTTTGTTTTAATTATTGGGGCTTCCTTTGTGGCTCAGCTGGTAAAGAATTCACCTGCAATGTGGGAGACCTAGGTTTGATCCCTGGGTTGGGAAGATGCCCTAGAGAAGGGAATTATTATTATCTTGAAACTCCCATAAATAAATGTTGAATTAGAATTCTTTTTCATACTCGCCATAATAAATATTTACCAAGGAGAAATATATTTATTTTAAAATAGAGCTGAATTATTAAATAAGCATCAGTGAATCAAGATCAATTCTGTTTGCTTTTTTACTCATTAAAAGTTTGTATAAGCTCTTCATTGTACATTTATTTATTCCTAGTGCCTGTCAAAGCATTTTCTGCTAATCTTAAAATTAGTAGTTTTTTTAAAAATATATCTTAAAAGCTTGTATTATGCTTTAAAGTAATTTAAAGAGCTCTTCTGCCAGAGGAAAACTAGTTGAATCCTGCTACCCAGTTGTTGGAAGTAGTGGATGGGAATGCTAAATAAATATAAGTGAACACAGAACAAAAAAAGGAGATTCTGGAAGGCACAGAACACACAATTTCTAATTTAAAAAAAATAGATATGAAACAAGCAACAAAGGTTTACTGTACAGCACAGGGAACTATAGTCAATATTTTCTAATAACCTATAATGGAAAATAATTTGAAAAGTAATTATGTGTATATGTATAACTGAATCACCTTGCTGTGCACCTGAAACATGGTAAGCCAACTATACTTCAATAAAATATATATATAGTAATAAAAAAATATAAAAGATTTTAACCTTTAATTTTTTCTCCAGAAGTGAAGTGATCAGAATTTTTCTTACAGATTCATTAATAACACTGAGACAGAAAATTTTCAGTTTATATAGTTTGTATCCTGATGTTAGGCAAGTTCTAATTAGCTGATATATAGTTGATTTACAATATTATATTAGTTTCAGGCTTACAACTTAGTGATTCATTATTGTTATAGACTATACTCCATTGATGTTATTATAAAATGGTACCTATTTTCCCTGTGCTGTACACTGTATCTTTGTAGCTTATTTATTTTCTACCTAGTAGTTTGTACCTCTTAATCCCATACCCCTATCTTGCCCCTCCCTATTCTATTTTTTAAAGCCTTCTAGAAAATCTATAGTGTCCCTCTCATTTAACTGTCTCAGTTTTACTATGTAAAAGGCATATCTTACTTTTCTTTTCATCCCCAAAATGTAATGTTATATAGCATCTAACACAAAATAGATGATGAACAAATATTTACTGATTTGAAGTGAATTTAAACCAAGAAGCCTCATGGATGATCAAAACAAAGCTCTCAAAATGGCTGTACAGACTCTTAACCCACTTTAGGTGACCTACATGGTCTTTGTTCAGAAGAAACAAAACAATTAAGGTCTGGCTTATGTTTCTGTCCTTGATGTATCTTTAATTCCCATTGTCATGGTACTCCACCTCTTTGATTCTTTACAAAATACCATATTTCTTTAACGTGTGTGAAAGTCGCTCAGTCGTGTCTGACTCGTTGAGACCGCATGGACTATACAGTCCATGGAATTCTCCAGGCCAGAATACTAGAGTGGGGTAGCTTTTCCCTTCTCCAGGGGATCTTCCTAACCCAGGGATTGAACCCAGGTCTCCTGCGTTGCAGGTGGATTCTTTACCAACTGAGCTATCAGGAAAGCCGTTATTTCTTTCATACTACCATCTATTCCCTTTTGTCATATGGCACGGAAACCTCACTATTTCATTTTCTGTGTTTATAGCGAGCAATATAGAGGTCATGTTTTATAATTATAGGGGGAAAATAATCACTATGAAAATATACTCACTCTTAGAGTCTCTTACTGGGCAGTCCAAAGTATATTTTCAGGAAAGACAGAGGCAAAACATATTATCCTAAATACTCACTTGGTTTATGAATTTTTGTGTAGAGGAACAATGAATTACATACTTTAAAAAACTAGTACTTTTACTGTAATAATTACTATACCTTATAAAAGGTCGTGTAACTGCAAGGATCGTTCTGATGAACCAAGATGGATGAACAATGATGAATGATTTTAAATTCTTCCTCAACCTGTTTTGAAAAAGAAAAAAAATTACTCATAACCTATTTTGAATGGGAATTAAAGTATGTGTGTGTGTGTATATATATTTATATAAATATTAGAGAGTTCTTATGTAAGTTACTATCATCTGGTAGGCAGGTATAGAATGCAATGATTAATACAAAGAATGCCTTTGAGATATAATTTGAAACTTGCATAATTCAAACCTTATTTTCCCACAGAAATAAATGTAAAATAGAATGGTCATATTCTTGGAGTGCATAAATCTATAACCGTCATGGCATATTTTTGTTTGACAATGCTATTCATTTTTGTCAGCATTATTTTTAATATTTTGAAATGAATACCCTGTTCTCCTGAGCCTGGGTTTCTTCCTGTGTATGATGAAAGCATGTGGTTATTTGGCCTTCATATTAACATTATGGATATCCTGGCATATTTTTCAGCATTAGCAATGCTACTGTATGTATGTTTGGATGATAACCGATTTTAGTTACTATATCAGGGCACTCGCATGTTGCTTTGCAGGGAGCCACATCCGAGAGGAAGCCACACTATAGAAGACATCATAAATTTGTATGCTTATTATGACAGTTTTCCTGTAGATGGCAACGATGTGTTTGGTTCTAATAAAACCAGTATGAATAGAAGTGATGTATCTTGAGGAAGGGGCACACACAGTCACCAAATGGGCCAGAATTAACAGTGAATGTTGAAATAAGAGCACATGGGTTGCCTGAGTCGCAATACTGCTAGTGCACAAAAAGTCAGCAAGGCCACATGATACCAGTGAAGAATCATGGACGTTGATTTATCAGCTCAAATTGCACCTCCATATGACAATAGCATAAGCATACTTTAAAATGCTTGTCGCCAAATTTGAGATTAGTAACATTTAACAAAATCTGGGGAAGATTTGCTTTATTTAAAATTTGAGTGATTCTTTGATGAATATTTTAAAATTTATTATCTCAAATCAGCATTAATTCAGTGTTCCTAAATTGTGACTGCATTTTTGGTAAACTAAAAGGTCACTGGAGATGGGAGTTATTGAGGAAGTCAAAATAGGGATTAGCTAATGGAGCCCCACATACCGTCTGTCAATCATCTGGTAACATTTCTTCATCCAGCCTAGCCCTGGCATCTTCCGTCTTGGGGTTGCACCATTCAAGTACACAATCATATAGTCTTCAGCTACCATCAGCTCTAAAGTACTTATTACATATCTGATCACAGGAAGCAAGAGAAGTGTTTTCAGTTCCCACATGATAGAGTTCATCTTATTTCACCATAATTATATAATATTTAAATTACAGGGTGCATAACATTTAAGAATGGTTGCACATATTACCTCTTCTTCTTGAGAAGAATGCAGTTACCTAAGATCACTTCTCTGAGAGTATTACTCATTTATTTGCACAGTTATCTTTTTTTTTTTTTTAATGCAGGTACACTTGAAAAATCTGTGGGTTAGAAACCCAACTTTCAAAAATATCAGCAATGCTATTGTATGCTAAAGGACAAGTCAGATTAAATAAAGGCAGAGATAAATGAAGTCAGGTTATTATCAGCTGACTAAGAACATGTTATCAGGGAACCAAAATAACACTTCACCCAAAAAAAATGTTACAAAATTTTAAAATACGGGCCAAACTGTGTTCATTTTGTTTTCAGTGCATTCTCCTGACAAAACAGCTCCTCTGAAGTTTTCAGCCTCTTGAGCAATTTTCCTTGATACAGATTTCATTGACTTTTAATCAAAGGCTTAGAAAATTCTACATCATCTGTTTCCTTTTATTAAAGATGTTCTATCTGCCATTGCATCCCCACAGACATTAACTCAAAGCATTTTACTGTAGGCATCACTCACAGGAAAAGATTTTCCATGACATAGTGGTAGTCCGCCCGACTGCTGTCTGGCAGAAAGCAGGCAGCAAACACAATGATGGCATTTAGGCCGTCCCCATAGTATCCTGGGGGACAAACAAAAAGACATTTGTGACCAACTGAAACTCTGAACAAGATACTATTTAACCTGAAGGATAAATATGGAAGCCTTGGCAAGTGTATGTATGTGGATGTATTAGATATATCTTTCAGTTCGGTTGAGTTGCTCAGTCGTGTCTGACTCTTTGCGACCCCATGAATCGCAGCACGCCAGGCCTCCCTGTCCATCACCAACTCCCGGAGTTCACTCAAACTCATGTCCATCGAGTCGGTGATGCCATCAGTGACTACTATAAAGACTATATACTTCTATAAGTATATACACATATAATTATCTTGCAGTGGTTAAGATACAATACATACTGTGAATATATTTGCATATATAGGGCACCCATGTATTATGGATGATTATATGTATTGTACGTAGTCATATAAGTGGGTTATAAATGTTCAACTTGAAAACAAAGGATGGTGAGGCAACACTTTTTGACTTAAGGGCTTCTAATTTATATAACAAAAAAGCTAATCTAGATAACACTCTTTCCTTTAACTGCTAAGAGAGAGATTCTATTTGATCCTTTTTAGTATGTCCTAATTGTAGTAAACTCTGTGTTGCTTGAAAACTCATCTTTGAAACATGTGGCAGATGTTGGTCAAGTCTCTACAAATTTGTCAATAGAATCTCATGTGTCTTTCAGACTTAAAAATGGAAGGAATGCACTGTACTTTTATTTTTTAACATCCATTTTAAAATATTTGTGAGTGTATCATATAACATAGTTCTAGGCTTTAGAAACATTAGAGATTTCCTCAAAGCTTTGAGTAGGAGGACAGAACACACCCTGAAGCCTGACTGATCAGAATTTGGCGTGTTTCATTTTTTCAGAACTCTAAATACCCCTCTGGTGATTACAAGGCAGTAAAATACTGGCTAGATATAGATTTGGATGGGCTTAACTCTCGAAAAGCAGTTTAATGAGATGTTTTCTACAGGGATAGAGAGTATGACTCTGCCACAAAAGAGGTGGGGGAAGAAAGTGATACCAACTAAAAATACATCAAATTATGGGTTTGTGTCTGTTACTAATTTGAGGCTGCTGCAGGTAATGCTACATACCCTAGAAGATGCTACCTATGTAAGTGTGTACCTGATGCAGCATGTCTGCAAACCAGGGCTGCAGTCGCCTCCCTCTGGATTTTTTGCTTTAGTCCCATCTTTTCCAATATGTAGGTATTTTGCCAACTTTTTAAAGCAGGTGGTATGAAGGAAAATGGCATAAGGAGATATATTTTCATACAAGAAGTGTTTGTTCCACAAATAATTTCATTTAGGAAGATTCATAACTGAATAGAAATCCACAAAGGATAGGGTGGCTTAATGACATTAATCCTAACTCCACTAAAATATGCAATTAAGGCTCAGTGCAATGAAAAAGAGAGTTCATTAAAAGAGAAAATAGACACAATGAATCCATCTTAAATACAAGTACAAAAGCATCCTTTGGAAGACATCAGGAGAGGCAGAGACAAGACAGCAGAGTAGAAGGACTTGAGCTCATCTCCTCTCAATGAAAACACCAGAATCACAACTAACTGCTTGCTGAACAACCATCAACAAAAAAGACTCAATCCTATCTACCCCCCTCCCCCCAAAAAGATATTTTACACCCAAAGACAAAGAAGAAGCTACAAGAGACAGTAGAAGGGACTCTTTCACAATATAATCAAATTTCAGACCTCCTGGGTGTGTGAACCACATACTAGAAAATAATTATATTGCAGAGGTTCTCCCACAGGAGTAAGAGTAGTGAGCCTCACATCAGACTCCCCAGCTTGGGGTCTGGTATTGGGGGGAGTAGCCTTCAGAGCATTTGGCTTGGAAGGCCAGTGGCGCTTCAGTACAGCAGTTCCATCGTACTACAGGACACAGAGACTCCACTCTGGGAGGACACACACGGTTTAATGTGCCCTGGGGCCCAGGGCAAAGCACCTACCTACAGGTCTTGGAGGGTCTCCTGGGGAGGCATGGTTGGCAGTAGCTCATTGTGGGTTAAGGACACTGGTGGTAGACATCCCAGGGAATACCCATTGGTATGAGCGCTCCTGGAGGGTACCATTTTGGAACTGAGACCTGGGCCCACTCAGCAACCTGTATGCTCAGGCCAAACAACCAATAGAGTAGAAACATAGCCCCTCCCACCAGCAGATAGTGAGCTAAAAATATACCCCTTAACATGGCCCTACCCACCAGAGGGACAAAACCCAACTCCACCCACCTGTGGGCAGGCACCAATCCCTCCTACCAGGAAGCCTGCACAAGTCCCTGGACCAACCTCACCCACCACAGGGCAGACACCAGAACCAAGAAGAATTGCAATCTTGCATCTGGAATAGGGGCTTCCCTGGTGGCTCAGGTGGAGAAATGGAGATGACCACAAAAACAGACAAATATCTTCCAAACAAAGGAACAAGATAAAATGCCAGAACAACTAAGTGAAGTGGAGATAGGCAGTCTACCTGAAAAAGAATTCAAAGTAGTAATAGTAAAGGTGATCCAAGATTTCAGAAAAAAAATGGAGGATATTGGAAATGCATTTGAAGTTAAGAGACTAGCAACTTAAACCAATCTTGTGTATGTATATATATATATATATATATATATAGAGAGAGAGAGAGAGAGAGAGACTGCTATATCAAAACCTCGTAGTAACTGCAAACCAAAAATCTACAATAGATTAACACAAAAAAAAGAAAAAGTAATCCAAATACAATATTAAAGATAGTAATCTAATCACAAGAGAACAAAAAAGCAAAGAAAACCTACAAAAACAAATCCAAAGCAATTAACAAGAGAGCAATAAGAACATACATATCAATAATAATTTTAAATGTAAATGGATTAAATGCTCCAGCCCAAAGACATAGACTGGTTGAATGGATACAAAAGCAAAACATGTATAAATGCTATCTACAACAGACCTACTTCAGCTCTTGAGGACACATACAGACTGAAAGTGAGGGGATGGAAAAAGGTATTCTAAGCAAATGAAAATCAAAAGAAAGCTGGAGGAGCAATCAATACTGATAGACAAAATAGACTGTTATGAGAGAAAAGGACAATACATAATGATCAAGGGATCAATCCAAGAAGATGTAACAGTTGTAACTATATATACACCAAATGGACGAGCAACTCAACATATAAGGCAAATGCTAATAGCCATAAAGGAGAAATTGACATGTATGCACTGCTATATTTAAAACAGACAACCAATGAAGACCTACTGTCTGGCACAGGGAACTCTACTCAATATTCTGTAATAACCCAAAGAATCTGAAAAAGAATATGTATAACGGAATCACTTTGCTATACACCTGAAATTAAGACAACATTGTAAATCAACTATAATAAAAATAAAAATTAAATTTAAAAACTTTAAATGTAGATGTCAGGCTCCAGGGTGCCTGGATAATTTCAAGATTGTGACTGCTCAGTTTGTTTGATTTCTTTTTCTATTTCTAGAGAATTTCTAAGAATGTCTTTTTTTTTTTTTTTTAAGGAAAGACTGAGGTTTATAAACTACTTCAGAAGTCATCTTAAATGGCAGTTCATCTCTTTGTGTCACTGCTGTCTGTCCTTGGAATGTGGTAGTAATGCATTTGCTTGAGTTTATTTAGCCAAAGGAATATTGAATGGTCAACTTACCATGTCCTCATCAGTGACTAAGTTGGGAATGGCTCTTTCTATAGAAATCACTGAAATTGACAAACGATGGATTTTGCATTTGTGGGCACAAGGTTTGTAGGAAGAGAAGAAGAGGCAAAAGAAAGAGAAGGCAATGAGGAGATGTAGTGTGTAAGGAAGGAAAGAGAAAAAGAAAGATTTTGTCATGAAAGTTTTCCTTCTAAATCAAGAGCCATGCCATCACTGTCAGGCTTTGGAGCTATTCCAGACAGCAACTGCTGGCAAAGTGCAATAACGTGAATGAATAGGACCATTTGAATTTTGTTCTTCGCCAATGCCTCCAAGGAGGTCAGCTAACCCAGTTTCTATGCTAAATATGCAGCTTACTCAAGTGAAGTTCCCTGTCAGCGAGTGCAGAGTGCAAGTGAAGTTTGGCTTTTTAGACCATGTATTTTATCAGACTTTCTTCTCAATAATAGTGAGGTGAATTCAGAGTGTATGTGCTGAGGTGTGTGAGCTATCCCACCGTGGTGTCTCCTGGGACCCTCGGAAGCAACGATGCAAACCTTACCTGAGGCAGGACAGAGAGGCATGAAAGGGACGGAACACAAGTTTGCTGGCCAGCAAATGGAATGGAGAGAGAAGGAAAGATGCCACAGGCGCGACCAAAACATACACACACACACACCAGCCTGCAACTCTTCTCAACCTTTCCAGGGTCATTTGTCCAGCAACACTGCAGAGGGTTACCTGAGTCTCCTATAATGAAATGAGAAGTAAAAACACAAGACAGGAGACTCCTCGTTACAACGCGTTGGCATGAGTGCCCTTGGCTATTTAACTGTGTTCCCTGCTTCAGGTTCCAAAATGCCAGTTCTAGCCTCAAAGTGACCCAACACTGTGGGCTAATCCAAACCACCCAGACCTCTCCTTGCTTTTCTGTATAAGCAAACAGCAGCATTGTTACTCGTGGGCTTGCAGGAGGTGACACTGGCTTTGAGATCACCCTTTTCTTACTGAGGAAGTAACCAAGGCCCAGGAGAGTCAAGCGATGACCAAGGTCACAGTGTGAGTGGTGCTTGAACTCTGTTCTTCTCTACTGTGTACAGGGACTCTGGCCACAGCTCATATGAAGTCACCAAAGCTGAAGGCTGAGTTATTTGTTCAGATACTGCTCTCACACACAGATATTCCCAACTGGTGCAGACACTTGCAGGGCCTTGCTTTGCAGCAGACCTCAGCAGTGCTTTTAATCACTCCCAGCTAGCTGTCCAGAGCACCGGACAGCTGGCACTTTCTGGCCTGAGTGAGAAAACATTCTCATAGCAAAGTGCCAGACACCAAAATGACATTTCTGTTTTCTCTGGGCGCTGCTTTTTAAATGCTCATCAGAAGCCAGGGTGACAAACTCAATGGACTGAGAACTAGGGCGTGTCATCATTAAGGTCTGAGAAAGTGATATGAGTTTCCAAGACAGCAAAGCTTTGGCAAATTCAGAAGTAACGTGTGAACTGTCTTTACCTACAGAGCAAAAGGCTGGTCAGGGTCGAGGAAGAGGTGGCATCTCGCTCATGATTTGCTGGGTGCAGCCAGAGGCACATCATGCAGGCTGGCGCCTGGAGAAGGCCGAGGCAGAGCCAGGCAGAGAGGGAAGGCAGCCTTCTCTCTCCAACAAACCAGACGGTCACACAGACAAATAAGGAGCTCACAATACGGAACGGAGAGGAGCAAGTTCCATTGGGAGGGGGTGGCAGGGAGGAAGGGCACAGCAAACCAGGTTATCCCTGAGCTAGCAGGTGTTTTTGCAAAGAACATGATGGGCAGAAGCAGTCGCTTTTTTGGACTCCAGCGTGCTGACGATAATCATTCTATCCTGATTCAGGCAACAGAACCATGGGCTCCATCCACCCAACTTCACTGTGGTTGAGAGAATAAGCAGGCCAGTCTGCTGAGCTAATGAGAACTTGGCCTTATAAAAGCATGGGAGCCATGAGCCTGCCTTCTTTACAACAAAGGGACTACTAACTTATGACCTGAATGGTAAAAATGTACAGGGAATGTCACTGGACGACTTTGATTTACTTTGACAGACTTTTCTACATTGCTTGTACTTTTTACAGGCTAGTTTATAGTAGCCTTTCTTTTCTTTTTTTTCTAAAAAGTAAACAAATCAAAAATACCTGACTGGTGGTGTAAAGGATCTTCTGGGAAAATCTAGATAATTTCGGATTGTGGTTTTCATTAGAACAACAACAGGATTGACTCTATGGCCAGCTGCCTGTCATTTTGAGCAAGATTAAGCCTGTTCTCATTCCAAAGGCCTGTGGGCAAGGTCTTTCTCAGAGGAGCTCTCACTGGGCCATGTTACCATTTCAGCTCAAATATTGAAAAAGGAAGGTCGGGGCCAGGAACACCCAGAGGCGTTTCCCTTCTCTGTCATGGGTGGGAGCCCTGGGTGGTCTTGATACTTACATGGAGAGAGCAGTGCATGGGGCAGAAAGGGGGAATTCTGTGGTGAAGGGGACTTGGAAGGAAAAAGCAAAACATCCTTCTACTTGATAGGAAACCAAAGCTCGAGGTTTAATGCAGTGCCAAGACACTTATTCCCCTGTCCTTGTTAAGGAAGACAGAACAATTGCCTTGTCAGCTTACACTTTTCCTAGAACAGCTGAGCGGTTAGGGTGGTGCCTCAAGGCTGCAGGAGAGTTGTGCATGCAGCAGCAGCAAAAAAAAAAAAAAAAAAAAACCCAAAGCCACTTATATTTTCTGAAGTTGACAATGTTCAATGTGTCATTTGTGCTCATGTTATTTATTTTTTTTGTGAGTCCCAAATTCAGGCTCCTGTAGTTCCAAGACAGCAGTGAAAATATAAAACAGAGCTTTTTCTCTCCCTTGTCCCTCATGAAGCAGGTGGAGGCTGTGGCTAGAGCGAGCTACTGTCAGGCACAGAGGTAATGGAGTTTATAGAAAAGCAAACTTTATGTGGGGGTGGGGTGGGGAAGGGACCAGCCTGAGTCTCAAAGATTTCCTAAAGCTTCTGAAGAGGATTCAAAAGATTGTTCTGGAATTAAAAGCACCTCTTACTGCAGGCCATGTCAAAAACAGACTTGAAAACAATTCAGTTAAAACCCTACAAGCAATCCATAGGAATTCCATACAGACGCTATTGAATTGGACAACTGTGGCTTTCAAGAAATTTGCACAGAAGATGACAGCTATCATATGTGGTATGAAAGGCATCTTTCACCTTGGAAAGTTACTTTGGTGTAGTAGGCTTTCCAGTGTTCACTGAATTGCATATGAATAATACACACAGTTCTACAGTGCCCTGAATGTTGACTGTCTAATGGCATCAACATTGATAGGGATGTCATGCTGCAGAGAACCCTAGTTTGGTTTTGAGCTCCACTACCTCCATGAGAAATGACTCTCCTGTAGGGCTCGATGACCTTCATGTCAATCCGCTGCTCCTGTTCTCCGATCACCACGGTCCTCCATAGCCGGTTGTCCTCCCGCTCCTCTTCCGCCGTATATTCTGGAATAGACTCCGACTCTTGGCCAGAATCCTTGTTGCCTGTGGAATCCTCTGTAAATGAAGCAGAGAGCAAGGATGAATGGGCAGGACCTCTACAGGTGAGGCAGTTCAACAACTAGCTACCTCCTGGCAGGCTCAACCTGATGAACTCCTTGTTCTGTACAGCTCTGAGCTAGCTTGACACCATCCTGACTTCATCAAGGACACTCAGTGAGGTCTTCCTGATTGACAGACTGCATGACCAATCCATTGGTAAGGCTAAGCTGAGGGTGGGGATAGGAAAAGGGCTGGAGCTGTCTTGTGTCTGCAGTGGTCCAAGATGGGGATAGACTGGGTGCTAACTCCTCCCTTGATCATACAGGTTGAGGCCTGTGGTCTTTCTGATGGTGTGAAAAGCTATTATTCATCAGGCCTTATTTTCCTTGGGTCACATTTATTGGTGTAACCTGAGTGCCCAGAGTGCTCTGGGGCCCCTCAGCTCGGTAGCTTGATGATTCTGCCAGCCTAGACCTGCACTCTAAGACGCTAACAATGGGCTTAAACCTTCTCTGTTGGGATCACATCTGGAGATTAATTTGATATAACTTGTTATAAGTTTTTCAAAATATGCTACACAAAGATTTTACAGTAAGTGAGAAACAACCTTATAAACCAGAAGTGCTCCAAGCCCCCAAATTCACAAGACTCTTACTTGTGGGTGCCCAAGGTAATGAAAAAGCCCACTGAGCATTCTTAGGGAAAAATTTACTACTCACTCTTGTGCATCAAAAAGAAGCAACTATATTTAGTTTTTTTAAATAATAAGCCACAATTGTTTCCCTTTTTACTTCAAGTACTAGTAGAATTTCACAATGGTTATTCTTTGTATGTTTATGTAATTTGGTAATAAAGGCTTATTTATAGTTTTCACAATAATTCTGTGAGGTATTATCATTCTTAACTTTCCATTTCATAAGAAATTGCCTTTGGTTTACACCACACCTGCATTCTTTCAATGGCACTTTGCTAAGAGTAACAGCAATATTTATTAAGCATCTACCAAATTAGCAGGCAGAGAAGATAAGATGTAGTGGCAGACATGATACCAATGCAAAAACTCTGAAGTAATGACCTCAGATCACAGAATCAGGAAGGAAATACAATCAAGCCCTTACCTTTGCTAGTCTTCTAAGCTATCATACTGCACCCTGAATGTGTAATTGTCTCAGTCTCATTTATTTTACTATAAGGTGGTGAGCTCCTTGGGCTAAGGAATCATGCCAATTTCATCTTTAATATCTGCCTCCACCAACCCACTTCACACTTAGCTTGGAAACCTGCACAGAGTTTTCAGCAGAACTTGGGAAGGTGAGTGAGTAAATAAAGCTTGGACAAGTTCCTGGAAATACAGGTAATCTGTAAGGGGGCCACAATGGGACTGTTATGTTCCAGAAGATGTCACAAGACAGATTCAAACATGTCTAATTACCTGTGACTTAGAATAGCAAAGTGAAGCCCAGCTGGGAAGCAGTCCTAGCCGCTTCTGCCAACAGCAATAGCTACCACCACCTACAGAGCCTGGCCTCACTCTGGCTTTCCTGCATTCCCACCAGCGCTTGCTGCTTACTCAGGACAGGAAACTAGCAACCTTGGCTTCAGATTAAGCACTGTGTCACTTGTCCAAGTCCATCCATCTGCTCTGGACTCCCTATCTGAGATCCCTTCCAGCTCTCCCCCTCCTACTTGAGTTAGGGCCCTTGAATGCCCTGCACAGCTCCCCTTCCCAGGACCCTGCCTTCCCACTTGTCTCTGTTCTCTCAGACCTCTGAGCTCAGATGTGGTTGTCTTCTGAGGTTCCAGTATACACCTGCTCTTATCTACATTGTAGGCATCATCGCCAACACCTCTTTACCCTGTTTGGAACCTCCTTTCCCCACCTCTTTTGATTGATGTAAATTAAATAGAGTTCTATAATAGCTAGGGGTACAGTATACTCTCTTAAGGTGTTGAATTCTAGAAGTCAACAATATAAGCTAGCAGGAAGTAAAGGTACGTTGTTCTACTCCCTTGAATTAACAGTATCTTCCTGATCTTAATAATTCTTCTGCTACAACTATAAATTGCCATCTTTCCCCCGCCATCATTTTCTCACTATTTGCAGAAGTTTCAGGGCTCATTTAAACCTCTGTCCCTAGGCCCTCCAAATTTAGTGTTTGGTCTCCCTCTCATCACTAAGAAAGGCTTGATTTTCTTTGTCTTCTTTTCTGAATAATAAGCTTTTCTCCCTTGCTGCTTGCTGTTGAAGTCAATTAGCCCTGGTACACAAGGGAGAAGTCATCTTGAACATTTTCTTTCATCTTTGATGAGATGATTTAGTACACAGGCTCTGAATATCCTATGCTGAAAGATCACAGTGAGGAATCTACCATCGATGATCATATGAACCACTGGTTGATGAGGTCAGCTATGGCCTCCAGTAGGGACATACATCTGTAAAGGGGACTTGGTCTCTATGCTGTGCCCTTGCACTGATAATGGGAATAATCTGAAAATGCCCTCAAAGACATTCATTATGTTTAAACTTCTAATTTTTTTAAGCCAAAGAGCCGCCCCCCCCATTTGTATTATCTTTAGAAATCACTCCCAGGAAGAAAATGATTTTAGATATTATTATTCATGACATATTTGATCACTAACATAGGCATGCTGCTAAGTCACTTCAGTCGTGTCCGACTCTGTGCGACCCCATAGACCTCTGGCAGCCTAGCAGGCTCCCCCGTCCCTGGGATTCTCCAGGCAAGAACACTGGAGTGGGTTGCCATTTCCTTCTCCAATGCATGAAAGTGAAAAGTGGAAGTGAAGTCACTCAGTCGTGTCCGACTTCGCGACCCCATGGACTGCACCCTTCCAGGCTCCTCCGCCCATGGGATTTTCTAGGCAAGAGTACTGGAGTGGGGTGCCATTGCCTTCTCCAAACATAGGTATAGTTATTAATATATGAATCTTGAACACACTATGTATTAATCTAGACTACTGACCTAGAGAATAGGTTGAATGTTACTAATTTAATTTGTAGGAGTGCTTCCTAAATGTCACTTCATCATTCAAGACATGTTTAATATTATGCTAAATACCCAAGGAGATTTATTAACTAGTTTTTAATTTTCATTCTTAATATACCTTTCATCTCTCCCTTTTATTGCTACTTAGTATCCAATGTGTATCCAGGTATTGTTGAGTTAGAAATATATATAGTTTTAGGGGGAGGGAGCTTTTAAAGGAAAATAATTTTTTTTTTTCAAATTGTTCAAAAGCATATGAACATATCTCTACAGACTTTTCCTGACAGGATGAAGCTTCATCTTCTGTCAGTATCACAAACTGAGAAAATACTTTTTTCCTGTCGAAGTATGGTTCAGTCCTGTTGGAAAGAGCAGAGCTGGGATTTAAATGGGCTTTCTCCATTCTCCTTGCTATTGCTAGTGTTGTGAAAGTAAAGTCGCTCAGTCGTGTCCGACTCTTAGCGACCCCAAGGACCACAGCCTACCAGGCTCCTCCGTCCATGGGATTTTCCAGGCAAGAGTACTGAAGTGGGGTGCCACTGCCTTCTCCAGCTAGAGTCCTAGGCACATCTTTTTCCCAGGGGACAAGAGTAACTTTCTGATGGCCTTCCCACTTTCCTCTTTTCATACTCCACCCCCTGCCCCCAACTCCATTTGAACTTTTTGTTAGAGGAAAGACATCCTGTATACAATTAAGAAAGTCTTTAAAGTTCTTTAGAACAGGTATGTAGTTAATTGGAATGTGAAAACTCAGCACACAAAAATATAAGGAAAAATCATCTTTTCAGACCACATCACATTATCATGTAAGGCTGCTTGTGAGTAAAACAGAATAAGCTCCACACTGGACTGGTTTATAAGCAGAGTTAAAACAGGGAGTTGATTTCATAAGCTGGTTGCCTGCAGGCTGTGAAAATAATGACCACAGAAATGGAAGTTAAATGAAGTGACTACCTGATTATCTGGAAAAAAATGTGAGGCTACCTTATTCACATAGGAAACTGTCCGTCATTAGGGGTTAGTTTTAGGAAAGATAAACGAGGTCACTAAACATTGCTAGGAGCCTAGGAAGAAAACATACATGAGCACATGGATGTTTTTTACAGCATTCTTACCAGAAATATTCAGGCTAAAATTCTTTATCATTTTTCCATTTTCCTTACAAAATGCCTTTGCTAAGATCTGAATTATGGTAAAAATAATTCTGTGGTCAGTTTGAAAACAGAAATATGTCATCATAATTTTTTCTGACCTTTGGATATTTTTAAGTTTATAGTATTAGTTTAATAAAGTATCTTTACAAAAGCTGAGCTCCCTTAGTAAAAAAAAAAAAAAAAAAAAGACTAAGCTGTTAAATCCTTCACCATCTACATATTTCTGATATCTTTGGCATTTATAAATATCAAAGGACTTCAAGCCTCCATAATATCATCCTTTGAATGGTATTTTCCAGCTATTCTGACACAATTATTAAAGAAAGTTGCTTGGAAGGGATGGCCAACTTAACATCTTTTGATAATAAGCTTCAGAATTTTTTCCATAAGCAAAATCACACCATGGGCAATAATCTGGCATCAATATTTGGTCATCAGCTACTGACTAAAACAGGCAAATGGGAAACTAAGGGCCCTCAAGCCACCCCAAAATTGTGGGATTAAAAAAGCATGTAAATGTGAAGGTGGGTCATTAGGCTTGACTTCAGGTATGTTATCCTAACATAGAAAAAGACCCTCCTGTTCATTGTCAGTATATTTGTGGAAAAGGAGCATGGCCCAGGAGTTGCAGACAACAAGTCAGGTTTTGTGCTGGCTCTGACATTTACTAGCTATGTGTCTTTAGGTGAATCACTAAACCTCTGGGGGTAACATAATACCTGTTCACAGAGTTGACATGAGGATTAATACAGTTAATATTTATAAAGCAGCTAGCACAGATCCTTGACACACAGCAAGCACTACGAAAAGTGTTCATTAAATAAAATTAATTACTGACCAAACACTTTTAAAACCCTGTGACTTAAAAACTCCAGTTTTGTTTAGAATCTATATGCCTAGTTAGAACACTCACATAAGAAAGAAAAACAACAAAACCATGCAGCTTTCAAGCACTACTTTCATACTTTGAGACTCTAATATACATTAGACTCCTTTATAGTCAGTTATCTATGTCTGCATTGTAAAATATAGCTATTCAGATATACTGGGGGTTTCAACATTTATGCTGTTGTTTATTTAAAATGGTGACTGAACATACTCCTTTCATGTGAAAATCAAGGTGGACTTTTAAAATTCAACTTACACTAAAGTTCTCTTCTTTAAGACCTAAAAGCAGGGTTGTGGCTGTTAAACTGGTTCTTTCAACATAACTATGTCGACTAAATAGAAAGAACTATGTCAGCAAGTGGCAGCTCTAATTACCAGTTCGCTCAGCCACCACCACTTGGCTTGACAGTTTTACTATTTATAAAAATAAAAGGTTCAGATGTGGGGTGACACAGTTCTCCAGGGCAACAGAGAAGTACAGGGGGAGGAGAGGGAGGGACCCGCAGGGGAATGCCACAGCTGTCTTCTCTGAGATTTTAAGTCAATGCCTGATTTTTACACTTAAAGATTTATTAGCAGGAAAGGGACTGGGACAGCTGGGGGCAGCTAGAAAGGACCTATTTGTGTATTTCAACTCACAGGGACAAATATCCCAATAACTATATGAATCTAAGAACATGATAAAATGCAATATCAAATCTCTACTTAAACATAATAAACTATAATATAAGTAGTTTAGCTACATCGTATTCTCTTAGCTTGAGGAAATAAAGCTTTCCACACTGTGAAAGCAGGCTCTGAATCTAGGGCTGGTTGTGGATGTAGCCCTGGTAGCTCAATGACCATTGGTTGAATTAATTAAGTAATTTGATGTTACTCTCCTAATTTCCTAGTTATGTTTTTCTATGAAGGAAACTGCTGGAATTAGTATGACTCTAAAAGTCAGGGCATCTGTTCAATTGTGGTATTTCTTTTTTTACTAATTTTCACAATATATCAAAGCAATAGATATAGCCAGGATTCTCTTACTTTCAAATCCAAATTTACAAAGTCAAAGAATGCCACCCTGTAAAGCTGAAACTACATGATGGCATTTTTTAAAGCAAATTCTGTGTATATATTTCTTAACAAAAGCAATTTCATTGAGCAAGAGAAAGAACTGGTAATCATATAATATGATATAATATATTAAGTCATATAATAAGACTGGTAATCATATCAGGAATGCCCAGGTTTGATAAGCAAGTTTTTAATCTTCTGACTTTTTATTCTCCCTCCACCACACCCTACCCCATCCCTCCTTCCTTCCTACTTTATTGGTGATATAGCACCAAGCATAAGAAAGTCTCTGGCCTTATGGAGCAGACATTCTAATGGGAACAGAAAGATAAGTGAGATCCAAACAGTTAAATTATATGATTTCAATTAGTGTGACACATGGAAAATAAAATTAATACTGAGGTAGAGTGTGACCAGATGGTGGGAGTGGCGTGGATACCTTTGATTACAGAGGAAGGCCTCTCTGAAGAGGTGACATCTGATAAAGATCTGAATAAAAACAAGGAACCACACATGTAGAATGTGTGGGAAAGAACATTCCAGACCATGGAAGGTTGTACAGAGAAATTGTTAAGCTCTATTTTTCCACTTCAAGTTTTATCTTCCAGATTAAATTCTCTTTCTCTGCAAACCCAGTCCCAATTTTCTTATGATACAGAATGTAACAGTTTTCTTCCAATCTCAGCCAAACATAAGGCCTGGCATAGAGTAGGGGTTTGACAAAGGCGTGATGGTTGTGTATGACCTCTGTGAACCACACCTGTTCTGTCCAGATCTAAACCATCAATCATGGCGACTTATGACCTGAGATACAAACAGAAGCTTCTAGAAAGCACAAAAAAGCAGCCAGCAGCAACACAATGGGAGGTTTGTTCCTAATGCCACTTAGATGCCATTAGATATGATTAGATAATCTTTCACTTAACTTCCGCCTGCCAACTTGGCAACTTACCATGGCCAGTGTACTCAAAAGAATCTGCTTCATCGGGAGTCTCAAGTTCATCCACATTGATATCAATCTCATCTGGACTGTCCAAGTTATCATCAGAGAGAACAGACCCTTCACTTTGATCCAGAGACAGATTGATATTTGGGGCTGTGAGTTTGATTCTCCGAGGATGAGTGCTATCAAGATCCAGAGAATTAGGAGGTTCTAAAGAAGATAAAGAGCAGTAGTAAGTGTTAGACCATCATACACAGGACTGCCAACAGTGGGTGTGGCCCCAGTGGAAAACAATTTTAAGGCCCTTTCAGCAAAGGCTCCACCTGCTAAAAGTCCTTACTTAGGGTTTGGACCCCTTGACCAGTAGCCCTCAGTACTGGCTTGCTCCAGCCACATCAGCTCTGGTCATGCAGAAATAGGAAGTGGGAGTCATTGCTAAATGGGCAGAGATCTAGTCTTGAGACGGAGAAGGCACCCTACTCCAGTACTCTTGCCTGGAAAATCCCATGGACGGAGGAGCCTGGTAGGCTGCAGTCCATGGGGTCACGAAGAGTCAGACATGACTGAACAACTTCACTTTCACTTTTCACTTTTATGCATTGGAGCAGGAAATGGCAACCCACTCCAGTGTTCTTGCCTGGAGAATCCCAGGGACGGGGGAGCCTGGTGGGCTGCCGTCTATGGAGTCACACAGAGTTGGACACGACTGAAGCAACTTAGCAGCTAGTCTTTAGAACTGCCCTGTTCAGGTTTTAAAACCTGACACTGTCATAATATTGGATTACATTTTTTATGATGCTTATTAAGAGACACGATTAAGCTTTACATACAACTTATAATGATTCAAGCAGACTTTATTCCTGTGGAATAGAGGATATGAACTTTATCTGTTATGTTTACAGATACTCCCCACATACATCTCTTTAGTTCCTGACAACTCTGTTATGAACTTTCCTTGGCTGGCATTCTTTCTTTTTTCAAAAAAACTGAGGCATCCTTCCAGATTACATTCCTTGGTCAAGCAGTCATTACTTCTTATGCCAATATTGCCTGACTCTGGTTCTTGTACCATAGGGATAGTCTCCTCGTGTAAGGCTCATGGAATTAGCTCCCTGTAATATGCATCTTGTTGCTCAAGTGCCTTTCACTTATCAGAAGCAGAGCTGGAGAAGCAATCTTTAACCAAGTTGATCCCAGCTAAACAATGGTACAGAGACACAGTAACAATAAAAATTTCAGGATTCCCTATAAGAAAAGGTTTTGAAGGCCATCTAATATACCTGTCAATTCTGCAGTTCTAACTCTGGTCTTGTCCCAAGGAAGCTAACACTGTTTCTTTGTCATTAAGATTTTTTTCTGTATAGAACAACACCTAAATTGTGTTCCATGTAATATCTTTATGTATTACTTGGGAAAAAAGTTTCTATTGACCAATAAGTTTGTAAAACATTGAGGGGCTTCCCTGGTGGCTCAGATGGTAAAGAACATGCCTACAGTGCAGGAGACAGCATTTGATCCCTAGGTCGGGAAGATCCCCTGGAGAAGGAAATGGCAACCCACTCCAGTATTCTTGCCTAGAGAATTCTATGGACAGAGCAGCCTGACAGGCTACAGTCCACGGAATCAGAAAAAGTCGGACATGACTGGCTGATTAACACACTTGTTGACTAGTAAGTCTGTAAAACATTGGGATTCCACAGGGATTCTCAGAGGTGTGCTGTCCAAAAAAAATTTTTCTGATGGTAAAATGTTATATATATGGCTTCTAGGCACTTGAAGTTAGTGCAATTGACAAACTGTATGTTTCAAGTTGATTTTAAATTTTTATTAACTTTAATAGCCACATGTGGCTAACAGCTACCCTACCAGACAATGAAAGCTTTAGCACCTTTATTATTCAAAAGTGAATTGTGGGATTGAGGTTAACATGTACACACCACTATATATAAAATAGGTAATTAACAAAGATCTACTGTATAGCACAGGGAATTCTATTCAATATTCTGAATAACTTACATGGGAAAAGAATCCGAAAAAGAATGGATTATGTTTATGCATAACAATCACTTTGCTATATACCTGAAACTAACACAACATTGTAAATCAACTACACTCTAATATAAAATAAAAATTAAATTTAAAAAGCGAATTGTGGGAATTCCCTGATGGTCCAGGGGTTAGGGCTCTGCACTTCCACTGAAGGAGACCAGGATTCGATCCCTGGTAAGGGAACTAAGATCCCACAAGCCACACAGCATGGCCAAAACTTAAAAAAAGGGAGAAGAGAGAGAACTGTGAATCTGAATAGTGGAGGAGAGTGGAGCAGTGGCTACCATGCTTACTCTGCCATAGAGCACTTAAGAATAGTTATGTCACGTGATTAGTACTTTGAAGAATATACTTTAAATACCTGGACAGAAAAAAAAAAATTGGCTCCCTTCTTTTTCAATTCTAGGCTTGACTAATAATCTCAAGATTCAGGATCTAGGTAAGATCCTATAGCTGGTATAGTGCAAAGGAGAGAACCTAGTACAAAGTGGGAGTCATACAGGTTGCAACCAAAAACTTTAAATTCCATTTTGTATACGTCTTGGGTCATAATCTTAGAGTGTAGTTTTGGGTTTTTCTTTTTTTTTTAATAATCAGGATACTAAGCATTCTTAATATTAAATCACTAATTTTTAAATTTATTTATTTTAACTGGAGGCTAATTACTTTACAATATTGTAGTGGTTTTTGCCATACACTGACATGAATCAGCCATGGGTGTACATGTGTTCCCCATCCTGAACCCCCCTCCCTCCTCCCTCCCCATCTCATCCCTCAGAGTCATCCCAGTGCACCCTGAGTACCCTCTCTCATGCATTGAACCTGGACTAGCAATCTATTTCACATATGATAATATACATGTTTCAATGCTATTCTCTCAAATCATCCCACCCTCGCCTTCTCCCACAGAGTCCAAAAGACTGTTCTATACATCTGTGTCTCTTTTGCTGTCTTGTATACAGGGTTATCGTTACCATCTTTCTAAATTCCATATATATGTGTTAGTATACTGTATTGGTGTTTTTCTTTCTGACTTACTTCACTCTGTATAATCGGCTCCAGTTTCATCCACCTCATGAGAACTGATTCAAATGCATTCTTTTTAATGGCTGAGTAATACTCCATTGTGTATATGCACCACAGCTTTCTTATCCATTCATCTGCTGATGGACGTCTAGGTTGCTTTCATGTCCTGGCTATTATAAACAGTGCCGTGATGAACATTGGGGTACACGTGTCTCTTTCAGTTCTGGTTTCCTGAGTGTGTATGCCCAGCAGTGGGATTGCTGCGTCATAAGGCAGTTCTATTTCCAGGTTTTTAAGGAATCTCCACACTGTTCTCCATAGTGGCTGTACTAGTTTGCATTCCTACCAACAGTGTAAGAGGGTTCCCTTTTCTCCACACCCTCTCCAGCATTTATTGTTTGTAGACTTTTGGATCGCAGCCATTCTGACTGGTGTGAGATGGTACCTCATTGTGGTTTTGATTTGCAATTCTCTGTAAATCACTAATTTTAAACATTCTCACACTTAAATATAAATTTGGTGAACTTAGATGTTGGTTAGAATTTGGTATCATGATAAAAAGCAACCATTATCACAGGAACTGAAAACGTTGGCAGATCTAGGCATGGCTTGGGAGACAAAGGGTAGCCTGCACTCGTTGGTTATTTAAGTCAACTCTGTAATTAATTACATCAAGCCTAACACCTTCCTCACACATTTTTTCCCCTCTCTTCGCCTCTATCACTGAAATCACAAGTCGGATGCACAGGAAATGGTTCTCTCACTGAATAATGAACACGTTTGGATATAGAACACAGCTGAAAGAAATGAACGAACACTCTCTCACCTGGCCTCATGTCTGCAGCAGTGGGACTCAGCACTCCCTCCTCAAAGCGGATATCCATTCCTACATCCTCTGACAGCAGTCTGGAAAAAAAGAAAAAAAGCAAATGGTGTAAAACACTGCGTGGGATTTCATTTTCTTTGAAAAGAAAACCCCAAGATTCCAGGATAGTATTTTCAGTAAACCTAGTACATGTACTGAATTCACGTAACTGGCCCCAAATTAGAAAACAGACTTTCTGCAGTTACTGTGAATGAGAACCACGGACACAGCTTTTACCCTGTACACATAGAGAGTCACTTCTGTCAGTTCACACAAGTAAACATACCTTACAAAATTCAGAAACAGGGAAAGTAAATAACTAATAAAATATATTTAAGGAGACATGTAACTTTTTTTCTTTCCAACAAGAGATGTAATATATGTTCTGCAGTAAGGACAGGGCTGACTTGTATGTATCTCTTCCTCTGTGTAAATTTGAGCATACTACTTAAACTGCTGTGGGTACTGGAAAGCATACTCTGCTGGTCTCTCTCTGTAAAATAGGGATATACCACCTACCTCACTGAGCTGTTAAAAGGTTAAGCAATGAATGTAAAGGGCCTGACATCCCTGAGGAGGTACCAACTATTAATATTTTCTTTCCTTTGAATATTTAAAAATTCATTGTGAATTACACATTGAGCAAGATGGTTTTGGTCATGAGTTACTATCTTTTCTAATCAGTTTTGAACCTGGGACTGTTTATATTAGCCCACTTGGTAAGATTAGTGGAAGGGAACAAATACTGAGGAAACTGTGGCAAATTTACATGCTTTTGTAGGAAGCTAACCACTGTTCTGTGGTGTTGGAGAAGACTCTTGAGAGTCCCTTGGACTGCTAGGAGATCCACCCAGTTCATCCTAAAGGAAATCAGTCCTGAATATTCATTGGAAGGACTGATGCTGATGTTGAAACTCCAATACTTTGGCCACCTGATGTGAAGAACTGACTCATTTGAAAAGACCCTGATGCTGGGAAAGATTGAAGGTAAGAGGAGAAGGAGATGACAGAGGACGAGATGGTTGGATGGCATCACCAACTCGATGGACATGAGTTTGAGTAAATTCTGGGAGTTGGAGAGTGGAGGCCTGGCATGCTGCAGTCCATGGGGTCACAAAGAGTCAGACATGACTGAGCAACTGAACTGAACTGAACCACTGTTCACAGTAAATTCCCCTTGACTTATTTTTGTCTCCTGACCTTCATTCAGTACATCCCCATTTGTCACAATTATATATTTTTCTTCTTGGGGGCTTTCATGTAATTTTTCTCATCTAGGGTAACTACCTGTGATGTAGGCACCCTTCTAAATTTAAACATGATAAACCTTTGTGTTAAAGTGCTAAATTTAATCCCTCCCACTCCCCCTCCCTCTCTTATTGCTACTCCTTTCCACCTCAATCCAGGTCTACCAAACATTTGAAGTTTGCTTACCTGGATGATCAATTTTTTCAGGATCCAAGTTAAACCCGGTACTGTCAATAAAGCCTATGATGTAAACAAAATCCTACGTCTCTAGTGATAACAACTTGCTTCACTTATTCAACAAATATGTACAGTGTGTCTGCTCTGTGCTAAGGATACAGAAGACTGAAACAGACCAGCCTCATTCTTGTCGTGAAAATGAGATGATGGAGTTAAAATAATAATGACTGCTACCAACAACTCAGAGCTGCTCCTGAAAGAAGTAAATGCCTTTCTCCTTACCTGTCAACCCTACAGACCTCTTCAAAAACATAAGGAGTTTCTTTCTCCATACACTTGCTATGGCTTCTGCCATGTATGTTCTCTGAAATGAGTCCTGCAGCTTAGTTGAAAAGAGCGAGGGGTCAGCATGTGAGCCAAAGACAATAATGTAATGGCAGGAAGAAGATAACTCCTGCCAGAGACAGACAGCATTGGGAGGCAGCAAACTGAGCTGCCCAGCAGTGGAGGGGGCAGTGGTGGGCAAAGAGAAGGCCTTCTAGGGGCCCCAGTTTTGAAAGACCTGGGACCCAGAGGGATAGTTGTCTGGGTTTCCTGTACTGCTGCAGTTTTTCAGATCTCCCTACAATGATGCCTTGTCATCTGGGTGTGTTCTCCTTGACATCAACCCTGTAGGACCTGTGAGACAGCGCAATGCTGCTGAGAGCAGTTACATTCAAATCTTAGCTCCATCCCTTACTGTGTCACATGGCAAGTTATCTAATCTTTCTGTGTCTCCATTCCCTCACCAATAAAAAAGAGAGACTGTGCGCCTAAAAATAATATTGAAAGAAAAAAATGCTGTCTCCTTTATTGAAGTTCCTTTTGCTGTCTATTGTAACTGCTTTCTCCATTAGCCTTGAAGCTTCATGAGGACAGAAACCATGTCTGTCTTCTTCACTATTACATCTCCAGCACCTGGTATAAACACTCAACAAATATGTGTCAGATTGAATTACTGAACTTGAACTTCCCTAAATGCACACGTACATGATTTTCCCTAGTTGCCTATGAGTCAACCTTAAAAAAAAAAAAAAAGACATATCTACTTGATTCAGAGGGCACATAGGGGTGCTGGCCATAGGCCCAATACGAAGTTTAAAAATAGATAGCATCCACCTTAAATTTTTGCAGGTTTTATTGATGTTTCTAAGCTATGGGCAACATCACGGAATAACTGAAAGAGTCCTAGATATAAGGGTCTAGTTATGGGTTATAGTTCTACTGTTAGTACTGACAAGAAAATTAACTATCTTTGTGATTTTAAAGGAAGATAATAAATACCCAACATTACAGGGACTGTGGAGAACAAACAGAATAAGGAAGTACTCTGAAAATTATAAAGCACTAAGTTTAAGGTATTATATCCCCTCACTTTAAACATAATGTAGGATCAGTGATTTAACTGAAGTATGTGTCATGGTTAGGCAAAACATAATTAAGTTTCCTAAAATCTGAGTATTAGCTCAGGTAAGGGTAAGTTTCAGTGCTAAACAGATCTCCGTAGAGACTGTAAGTGCCCCTGGATGCACTGAAGTTAGTAAATAGAGCCTTTGTCGCTCAATGTCTTTTTGCAACACAGAGCAGAGACCCTGTTAAGGAGGTGCTAGAAAACCAAAAGTGGCATACCTGAGGGAAGAGAAAAACTGAAGCTGCGATCAGGCAGTGATCGGAAGCAAGGGACCCACAAACCCACGGATATTACAGAAGGCCATGCGGACTTTTTCAGGAAACCCCAGGAAAGAGAGAAGGAACACTGAATCAGAACAGCCCAGAGGCAAACCTGGGAAAAACCCGAGCCGCAGCCTTTGTCAATACTACCACATTCATACATTAGGCCGATAAATATTTGTAGAAATAAAGCAGCCAAACAGAATAATTGGCAATGAAATAGCACGGAGTTTTACATCAGTAATGGACGCTTCTCAGGATCAGTTGGGTAACTAATCAATCCACCGTGAAGGTAAGTATTTTACCGTATCCATCGGTAGTCACTACTTAATTTGGGGTTTTCTGTATACAGCACAGAGGTACCGAACAGGTTGTGGGGAGTTGTAAACACAAAACTGACTCTACTGTGGCCATCCTCTCCAAAAGATGGTTAGCTCCACATCTCCATCTAGAGGATGGATCTGGAATTGTTTGTTTGCTGGGTGGTTTTATAAACATCACTGATCTTCACCAAACAGTTCTGGCTCTCCACTTTTTGCACACGTGGTAGAAGTGTACTTCCCTGTCCTCCTCTGAAATTAAGGTGGGCATTGCGACTTGCTTTGACAAATGAAATGGTGGCCGAAGTGGCAGGTTTCACTTCTGGGAAGAAGAATTAGGAGAAAGCATGAGTGCCACGCGTTGTTCCCCACCTTGGTGCCTATGGAGGAGCTCAGCCCAACGGCTATGAGGAGCAGAGCCTCTGCTAAACAAAGCTCACTGGATATATGAGCAAGAAAGAATTTTTTGTTTTGTCTTACCCAGAGATATTGGGTTTCTTTGTTCAAACATGCTAATCCAACCCATTCTGAGTAGTACTACTGTTTATACTGATCTTTATTGCTTGTTTTGAAGGGAGTATCTGACTCACACTATGCCCTGATTTCCTACACTCTCAGCCCAGGCTCAGGTTGATGTACACATCTTCCTGTCTAGGTTGCTAAAACATAAAAGAACACTTTAAAAGATGAGGACAAAGCTCAGAAGAGCATCAAATGCTTTCAAGTATTCTATAAACTTGAATATTAATATACTACCTTTACGGGTTTTTCACAGTCATCTAGCCCTTGTCACTTTACTTAATACTTTTATTTAAATTGACTTATTTTATTCAAGTTTGCTCTGAAAGAAAGATTTGTATCACTATACATGGAAACTTAGAATCACTTGCCTAAAAGAAATAGTTGCATAAGTTTAATCAAAATAAAATAGTGCTATTGAATTCTAGGTAGAAACCCTTGAGCTGTCACTGTGAGACTTCATTGCTAAAAAGAAGAGATTAGAAAATGTCTGACAAGGGGTAATGACATTTATTGTTATAAGTACAAAGAAATGCTATGTAAGACAGAACACCCTAAAAGTAATCCATACATTTCCAAACTTGAAAGAGACCAAGGGAAATTCCAGGTGCCAGAAATCAACAGTTATTCTAGAAAGCTGATGAAAGTTAGTCTGCAGCATTCTTGACTGGACATAGGCCTTAGAGCCCCACAGGAGAAGGGACCTCCAGCTGCTAGAAGAAAGACCTGGATCTGAACTTCCATATAAGGCCATGGTCCCTAAAGAACTGCCCTCTGAATGAAAAGAGAGTAAGAACAAACTCTATCTTCTGGCCTCAGAAAGCATAGTCTGCCTGGAATCTTGGGTGGAAAATAAAAAGCAACCAGTGAGAATTAGACACACTATTTGTATGCCAAGTGTGTCTGATTTATATTACCTGAATGATGTAGCAAACCCAAGCCAAGAGATTAAAATTAAAATTCATCTAGGACCATTAAAAGCCTAGATTCCCAGGGTTCCAGAAGAATCAAATATGAAACCACTTGGCAGTGCTACTTTCACTAACTAGGATTCACTGGAAATCCACTTAGGAGAAAGTTAAAAACCCTCTAAAAGATTAACTCACACCAACACCCCCAACCCACACCTCCTAAGCTGCAAATTACACTAGCGAAAAACATTATGAAAAATTGCCAGCAGACGCTATAAACAGAAGAACTAGCAACAAAAGTCATTTAATAAATGAATAATATGAAAGAGATTATAATAATCACCTAGAGCCAGACATCCTGGAATGTGAAGTCAAGTGGGCCTTAGAAAGCATCACTACAAACAAAGCTAGTGGAGGTGATGGAATTCCAATTGAGCTATTTCAAATCCTGAAAGATTATGTGTGAAAGTGCTGCACTCAATATGCCAGCAAGTTTGGAAAACTCAGCAGTGGCCAAAGGACTGGAAAAGGTCAGTTTTTATTCCAATTCCAAAGAAAGGCAATGCCAAAGAACGCTCAAACTACTGCACAACTGCACTCATCTCACATGCTAGTAAAGTAATGCTCAAAATTGTCCAAGCCAGGCTTCAGCAATATGTGAACTGTGAACTTCCAGATGTTCAAGCTGGTTTTAGAAAAGGCAGAGGAACCAGAGATCAAATTGCCAACATCCGCTGGATCATGGAAAAAGGAAGAGAGTTCCAGAAAAACATCTACTTCTGGTTTATTGACTATGCCAAAGCCTTTGACTGTGTGGATCACAATAAACTGTGGAAAATTCTTCAACAGATGGGAATACCAGACTACCTGACATGCCTCTTGAGAAACCTGGGTGAGGAAGCAACAGTTAGAACTGGACATGGAACAACAGACTGGTTCCAACTAGGAAAAGGAGTATGTCAAGGCTGTATATTGTCACCCTGCTTATATAACTTATATACAGAGTACATCATGAGAAACGCTGGATTGGAAGAAACACAAGCTGGAATCAAGATTGCCGGGAGAAATATCAATAAGCTCAGATATACAGATGACACCACCCTTATGGCAGAAAGTGAAGAGGAACTAAAAAGCCTTTTGATGAAAGTGAAAGAGGAGAGTAAAAAAGTTGGCTTAAAGCTCAACATTCAAAAAACGAAGATCATGGCATCTGGTCCCATCACTTCATGGGAAATAGATGGGGAAACAGTGTCAGACTTTATTTTGGGGGCTCCAAAATCACTGCAGATGGTGACTGCAGCCATGAAATGAAAAGACGCTTATGCCTTGGAAGAAAAGTTATGACCAACCTAGATAGCATATTCAAAAGCAGAGACATTACTTTGCCAACAACGGTCCATCTAGTCAAGGCTATGGTTTTTCCAGTAGTCATATATGGATGTGAGAGTTGGACTGTGAAGAAAGCTGAGTGCTGAAGAATTGATGCTTTTGAACTGTGGTGTTGGAGAAGACTCTTGAAAGTCCCTTGGACTGCAAGGAGATCAAACCAGTCCATTCTGAAGGAGATCAGCCCTGGGTGTTCTTTGGCAGGACTGATGCTAAAGCTGAAACTCCAGTATTTTGGCCACCTCACGCGAAGAGTTGATGCATTGGAAAAGACTCTGATGCTGGGAGGGATTGGGGGCAGGAGGAGAAGGGGACGACAGAGGATGAGATGGCTGGATGGCATCACCGACTCGATGGACAAGAGTCTGAGTGAACTCCGGGAGTTGGTGATGGACAGGGAGGCCTGGCATGCTGCAATTCATGGGGTCGCAAAGAGTCGGACATGACTGAGCGACTAAACTGAACTGAACTAAAATCTTCATGGTGTTAAAGCACTGAGATTTGGCATTGTCTGTCATAGCAGGTAATGTCATTTACCCTGAGTAGCCATGCTGCTTAAAAAAGGAACATCTAAAAATAATAATGCAGAAGTGTTGATGATAAAGTGTTATAAAAAGAAATATCAGAAAAACATTAGCCACAGGAAGCAAGTGTCACAAAATTAGTAACAAACAAAATAGTCTTTGGGCAGAAAAGCATTATTAAGGGTTAAGAAAGTTAATAATTTATGATAAAAGGAGGAATTTCTCAGAAGATATATTGATCCAGAGTCAATATGCTTTTAACAACATAAGCCAAAAAAAGTCAAATATAAATTATAAGGAGAAATTGATTTCATGGGTGTGAACTTGAATATGTCTCAAGAATTTATAAATCTGAAAAAATGCATAAAGATACAGAAGATCTGAACAAAGTGCTAACAGCTTAATCTAATGGACAGATCTACATTCAAGAAAATTACACATTTTTTTTAACTCATGAAAATTGTATAAAATGTCATGTAAAATACCAAAAGTCAATATTAGTTAGTGTTAGTCACTCAGTCATGTCCAACTCTTTGTGACCCCATTAACTATAGCCCACCAGGCTCCTCTGCCCATGAAATTCTCCAGGCAAGAATCCTGGAGTGGGTAGCCATTCCCTTCTCCAGGGGATCTTCCTGACCTAGGGATCAAACCCAGGTCTCCTGCATTACAGGCGGATTCTTTACCATCTGAGCCACTATACTGCATGTACTTTATTTTCTGACTTCAGGATGACATATAAGAAATCAATCATAAAAAGACTGGAAACTGGAAAACGTATTTGTAAGTTGTTGAACAATAAAGCATGACATATCAAAACTTGTGAAAGTAGCTAAAGAAATTCCTAGAGTAAAACAAATAGCCTTGAACTCAAACATTAGAAAATAAAATGAATGAATTAGCTAAGGGCTCAACTCAATCCAGGAAGTTAGAAAAAGAACCATGCTCTTAGGTAAGTTCATGCTGTTTATACTAAACGTGGGCACCTATCTCATCACAAACACCACCACGTGGGGGCCAGCAACATAAATGGAATTCTTCAATTTGAGAATGGATCCCGTTTCTATTAGAAGAATTGCTGTTACCAGATTTTGTGTTTCTGGTACTTACACTTCTTCATAAAGAAACCAGCATGCTGTAGCATGGCAGTCCTGACACCACAGAGTAAAGGACTAATCACAAAAGCAAAACTTTGGTACCTGGTTAATTCCACCCTTTTGCCTTTAGACCAGGTACAAAGGTAAGCCCATTCTACATTGTATATATCCTTCCAGCATTTCTGAAGCTGGAGGGATTTAACTGTTGTAGGATTAGCCCTGTCCAAGATCAAGTTCTTTTTAATAGCAAATGAGCAGTGAACCAAGACACACACACACAGCACTTCAAGATGCTCATGTTTCCTGACAGGTGTGCACACTCAGCAGCAGACAACACCGTTTCCAGGGAATAATCATTTTTATAAGACTGACCATTAAGAAATACAGCTCCATAGAAATAGGGTAGCAGGCTAAGGATAATTGTTCTTTAGAAAAGTACTGGATAGTTATGCTTATTTATTTGGGGAAATGATTACATAAAGAGAAAGTTCTTTTGTGGCAGAGTTCCTAAAATTCTCCTGATTTCCTTTTAGTCAAATAAGACACACTGGACTGGTAAGGTTGCTTTCTCTAGGCATGGAGATAAAATGAAAAAAGAAGAAAACCTTTCACCAGGTGCTTGCCTGCCTTTGTTAAACACATAAATTAGCCCTTTAAAGACCAAAGGTTGGAGAGTTGCCATTTTAGGATCCCTGTCTGATAAAGTGAAGTGAAGTGAATGTTGTTCAGTTGTGTCCAACTCTTTGTGACCCCATGGACTACATGGTTCATGGAATTCTCCATGCCAGAATACTGGAGTGGGTAGCCTTTCCCTTCTCCAGGGGATCTTCCCAACCCAGGGATCGAACCCAGGTCTCCCACATTGTAGGCAGATTCTTTACCAACTGAGAGCTAAGGGAAGCCCAAGAATACTGGAGTGGGTAGCCTATCCCTTCTCCAGGGGATCTTCCCCACCCGGGAATCAAACCGGAGTCTCCTCCATTGCAGGTGGATTCTTTACCAACTGAACTATCAGGGAAGTCAGATAAAGTGGGCAGCACAATTTAAGGTAAGGGTACATGCTACTCTGTAAGCTCCAGAGCTCTTATCACATTACTCAACTGGGGGTAAGACAGGCTGCACTGGGGATCACACACAGCTGAATCAAGCTGATACTCAGGAAAGGATGGGAGCTTAGGAAGCTGAGTCTGAGCTCTTGAAATGAGGTTCTTGCCAACAACTGGCTACCCCATGGGACCTCACTCACCCCAGAACACATAAGTGTGGTGACTCCTATAAGCCAGTCAGCTGAGGGCAGATAAGGAAGGGAGAACAGGGAAAGGAGACAGAAAGCGAATGGAAGATAAGCGCTTGGCACTCACCCCCTTACTATCTTCTCTAGGGATTCTGCAAAGCCCACAAACCACAGCCATCTGTTCTCTGATTCTCAGAGGCAAGAGGCATAATATAGTCTCCTTACTCAGAGTTCAATTCTCAGAATAGGCAAGTAGCAAAAATCACTTGTCATCCAAATGACCCTTGAATGATAGCATATGTCGTTCTGTATAAAATCCTTATGAGCACTACCATCTAAGGAACACTGAGGAGGGATAGAAGGAAAGCCTAAATATCATTTAAACCCTTTGCTTTTCAGATAATAATTAGATCCTTGGCTGTGAACGGGGCTGCATGGAGAATTCTACCTCTTGCCTGCAGGGTATATATTAGTCCCACATTTTTTCTAAAACCTTAAGTCATCAATAATGCATTTGTTGTTAAGAAGATTAAATTAAATGATGTAATCTCACATTGGGGAGGGGCATATACTTGTTTCTGAAGCCAACCTACAGTTCACAACTTGGATGACTCATAAGCATTTTGAATTCAACATGTACAAGACTGAATTCAGCGCTTTCTTTTACACAGGTCTGCTACAGCCTACATTCCCTGTGGTGGTTTTAAAAAATGTCCATGAAGTCTCTGACATTCCTCTCAGAAGTTGGAGCCTAATCCTCCTTTCCTTAAGCATGGACTGAACTTAGTGACTTGCTTTTAAAGAATGGAATGAGGTAGAAGTGACAGTGTCTGACTTCTAAGACTAGGTCCCTAGAAGCATGTGCCTTGCTTCCTCTTCGGTCTCTCTTGGATTGCTCTCCCTGGGAGAAGCCTGCTGCCGCCACATCCAGAGGATGCTCGAGCATGAAGTGAGGAACTGAGGCTTCCTATAAAAACCCAGGCAGAAACTGAGGCCTGCTGCCAACAGCCATGTGAGGGGCTCACCTTGGAAGCAGGTCCTCCAGCCCCAGTCAAGTCTTCAGATGACTGATGTCTCAACAGCAACTTCATAAGAGACCCTGAGTCAGAACCACTATCTAATCTGCTCTTTAATTCCTGATACAGAAACCATGAGAGTATAAACGTTTGTTTTAAGGTAAATTTTGAGACAATTTATTACCTGGTAATAGTCAGCTAACATCTTCCCGTCCCAGTCAATGTCCCTACTGATCGCCTGAGCTCCCAAACCCCCAAATAAGCATTCATTCATTCTTTTCCTTCTTTTTCTACCATTTCTTCCCAATCCAGTTGACCATCCTGACAATCCAGTCTTATACACTGGCCTCATCTTCTCCTCTTTACTTTCACTGCTACAATCTTAGTTCATTTTTTTCCTAGCAGAAACCTGTTTCTGTTTTCACTCCCCACCTCCCTCCACATTGCTCAGTATCCAACCTTCTCATTCTAACCTTGTTTCAGTCCTTTCACATCCCCATTGCCGCAAGGGAAGGGTCCTGGCTCCAGAGTGTGGCTCACCAGGCTTCACGGTCTGGCTTCCCAGGATACACCCAAGCTTCCTCTCCCCTCAGACACTCCCCACCTTGGCCATTGCCCATTCCCTATTTGGCCCTCGCTTGTCATCTACAACTCGGCTTAGACATCTCAGCCACAGAGCTCATCCCCGACCTGCACAGTTAGGTCAAGTTCCACAGTACCGTGAGCTCACATCAAATGCATATTTTTCATGATTTACAACAATCTGTTCCTAACTTGTCTGCCCTACCTCCCACACTCATGGTCATTCTTGTTCCCCACCTCCACACTTACACACAGAGGTCCTTGAGGGCAGGCTCTCCCAGTGCTTAGCATGTGTAATTGGCAAAGGGCCTAGCATGTGGTGGAGGCGAATAACTAGCTACTGAATAAACACCCTTATTTAGAGATGTGAGGATGCCCTGCTCTTCTAGCAAAGTGTTCCTCATAAGGTTTTATCACATAATGGAACTCGACCACCAAAATTCTCTACCAACAAATCACCTTCCATAACAAGTTAAACTTTCTTCAAAACATAATTCAGACAAATGTATACATATATCCCCTTCCTCTTAAGCCTTCCTCCCACCACATCTCACCCCTCTAGATAGCTAGTACAATGGAAACACACAATATTATAAAGCAATTTTTTAAAAATTTAAACATAAAAACATAACTCAGAAATGTGGGTGATTCTTACAATAGTGATCATCACAGAAGAGCAACTGCTCTAAACATAATTAGGTGAAGTTCAGCCAGTGTACAGTTTACAGTGCTTTCTCCCGCAGTGATCAAAATACCTCTCTGATGCTATTAGGAGCAACCTGGGGTCGGGGGAAGGTCGGGGGTAGGGGGCATGCTAAATAAGGATGAGGTTTTTGTGAAAGGAAGAGGAAGAGAAATGGAAATTTCTGTTTGTCTTCAGAAATGCAGTCAGCAGCTTCTGGAGATTGACAAAGTAAGTGTCCAGAGTCTGAGCACTGACTCCAGAAACCCTGCCCATCCTCCTCACCAGCAGCTCAGCACCACCTGGGATTTCTCGTTTGTGCAAATGAGTCTGTAGATACCTCCCCCATGCTACCCTCCCACTTGAGGAGACCTGTTCACAAGGATTCCTCTCCCCAGCAGGGCAATGCAATGGCCTCACTGCCTTGGTTTTACTTCCCCTTAGTCACTCAGGAGTGTGGACAGTCTGGCCCCAGAAATATGAACAACAGGAGCCCAAAGAGATACTCTTTCGACTGCTGCTCAAGCAGTTATATTTGTTGATCCCTAGGGTGTGACAGGGGAATTAAGTCTTTGACTTCTCCAGAGCTAGGGTCAGCAAAATTTCTGTCAAGGTCCAGATACTAAATTTGTTAGGTGTTGCACGTCATACAGTCTGTGTCACAACTACTCAACTGTGCTGTAGCACAAAAACAGCCATAAAACATGGAAATGAAAGGGCATGGCTGTGTTCCAATAAAACTAGGTAGAAAAATAAGTGCCCAACTAGATCTCGCCTGGAGGCCATAGTTTGCTGACCCTCATTCTAGATGAAAACAACTTGAATAAAATTTCATTTCTCAAAAGGGAACACTCCTACACTGTTGGTGGGAATGTAAACTGATGCAGCCACTAGGGAGAACAGTATGAAGGTTTCGTAAAAAACTAAAAATAACATTTCTACAGATGGCCAAAAGGCATATGAGAAGATGCTCAGCATCACTAATTACTAGAGAAATGCAAATCAAAACTACTGTGAAGTACCACCTCACACCAGTCAGAATGGCCATCATTAAAGAGTCTACAGATAACAATGCTAGAGAGGGTGTGGGGAAAAGGGAACCCTCTACACTGCTGGTAAGAAGGTAAGTTAGTGCAGCCACTGTGGAAGCAAGTATGGAGATTCTTCAGAAAACTAAAAATAGAATTACCACTTGATCCAGCAATCTCACTCCTGGGCATGTATCCACACAAAACTGTAACTCAAAAAGATACACGCACTTCTATGTTCATAGAAGCACTACTCACAGTTGCCAAGACATGGAAACAATCTAAATGCCCATCAACAGATGAAGGGATAAAGAAGATGTGGTACACATATATAATGGAATACTACTCAGCCATAAAAAGGATGAAATAATAACATTTGCAGTAACATGGATGCAACTAGAGATTATCATACTGAATGAAGTCAGAAAGAAAAAGACAAATAATATGTGATATCATTTATATGTGGAATCTAAACTATGACACAAATGAACATATCTGTAAAAGAGAAATAGAATCACAGACAGAGAACAGCTTGGTAGTCCTCAAGGGGGAGGGGCTTGAGGAAGGGATGGAATTGGAGGTTGGGGTTAGCATGTAAGCTTCTATATATAAAGTGGATAAACAACAAGGTCCTATTGTATAGTACAAAACTATATTCAACATTCTATGAGAAACCATAATGAAAAAAATATAAAAAAGAATGTATAAATTGAATGTAAATGTAAAATTGAATCATTTGCTATACAGCAGTAACTAACAAGGAGAAGGAAATGGCAACCCACTCCAGTATTCTTGCCTGGAGAATCCCAGGGACAGAGGAGCCTGGTGGGCTGCTGTCTGTGGGGTTGCACAGAGTTGGACACGACTGAAGTGACTTAGCACCAGCAGCAGTAACTAACAAACACAACACTGTAAATAAACTGTACCTCAGTTTCCAAAAACACAACTAAAATAGAGTTAGCATATGATCCAGCAATCCCACTCCTGGGATATATCCAGAAAAGACAGAAACTCTTATTTGAAAAGATACATGGACCCCACTGTTCATAGCAGCACTGTTTACAATGCTAAGACATGGAAACAATTCAAATGTCCATCAAAAGATGAATGGATAAAGATGTGGTAAATATAAACAATGGAATCTGAGCACTAAAAATGAGTGAAATAATGTCATTTGCAGCAATATGGATGCAGCTAGAGATTATCATACTAAGTGAAGTCAGGCAGAGAAGGAAGAATATCATCAGTCAGTTCAGTTCAGGCGCTCAGTCATGTCCGACTCTTTGTGACCCCATGAATCGCAGCACGCCAGGCCTCCCTGTCCATCACCAACTCCCAGAGTTCATTCAGACTCACGTCCATCGAGTCAGTGATGCCAACCTCTGTCGTCCCCTTCTCATCCTCTCATCCTCTGTCGTCCCCTTCTCCTCCTGCCTCCAATCCATCGCGGCATCAGAGTCTTTTCCAATGAGTCAAATTAGTACTTCACTAAAGGAATTTTTCCACTCAGTTCTTTTTGAAAACATATAAAGGATAATCTAAACATTTAACAGATGAGTGATTAAATATAGCATGAAAGTCATCACTGCAAATCAATGCAAAAACTTTCTAAATGTACTGATAGGAATGGTAACTAAGATATATTTAATAAATAAATCAAATCACAAGGTGGTATTTGTTTAGAATGATATAATTTATATAAAGTCATGCACATTTATACATATTTTTAGGCATAGACAATATCTAGAAGGAATGGAAATATACTATTAATAGTGGCTATGCACATGGAATAATACAGGGAGAAAGGGACTTCTTACTTTTTATTTATTTACTTTTCTATGTTGTTTCAATTTTTAAAATACCAACATGGGCAACACTTTAAAATAAAGATGAATTTAAATATAATAAGATTCCCTAAGAGTTTCTAGAAATTCTCACTTGAACAAATTCATTGATATTAGAAATAAATGCTTAGATAGTAGTAATTTCAGTTGTTTCTCAGTATCAATAGTAGACTGTCACAGCCCACTGTCATATTATCAGGGTTTTGATGTTTTCCAAATTAAAGTAGGAAGCAGCAGGCACAGAAAGTGCATAGAAAACTGAATATTAACATGACTGAAAAAAGGCAGAGAGGTTAAGCCTTTGATAAGCTGATCTTGGCAGAGAGCCTGCTGCCCCCTCTGGCCACTTGTCTATCATATCCATTCATCCTCACCAGTATTTTCTGAAGGTCTGGTCTCTGCAAGCCAGTGGGGATATTAAAATAAATAAGCCACAGCCACTATCTGCTCCACATGGTGACTGCTGGCTCTCTTTTGCAGTGGGTTGTTTTAAATTTGTCTAATTCTGTTTTTTAGCCTATAGCTGCACTCTATCTCATAACAATTTCTCTTTTCCAATCATCTGTTCTTTTCATTTTGGTTCCTCTATCTCCTTATTTTTTTAGATTTGCTGTTTTTTGTTTTTCAGTTTTGAATTTTGTTCTTAAATTTTTTTTTCTGGGTTTTGAAAATTTTACTAGTCTTTTTTTCTTTAAAGAAAAAAACAACTCCTTGGTTTTATGTAGTATCTCTCTGTCTTTATATTTTATATAATTAAAACTTTTTTGATAACATCCTTTTAAGGCATCATTGTCTGTTTTGTTTGCCAGATGAAGAAATTGGGGAAGAAAATAAAAACACTTCCATCTGGATGGGCCAATGGTTGGGTCCTAAAGGGTCCTCTGGTATCCTGTGCCCCACAGAGACCCTGGGGGTCTGACAGCAATGTCTGGCAGCCAGTATCCAGTGAGCTTTTGTTGAATAAACACATGGTGGAAGTTTGAGCATTCTATGCCTTTGGTAATACCACCCCATTTTTATTTTTGGTATTTCCTTCCTAGAGGCCCAATTGTTCCTTGCTTTCCTCTAGCATAAAGTTCCTTTATCTTTTTATTCTCACAAAGTCACCGGCTATGGTTGAAAATGGAGTCACCTATCAGACCCCTGGGACTCCAGGAAGCAGGCTGATGCAAGATATGGGCAGATTTCTGAAATCTACTCTTTCCATGAGCTCCCCATGTACTGAGGCTTGTGACTGACAGGGACAAACACAGAAACAGACACATGAGGAGGACCTGTGTCTGAGTTTTCCAAACAGTCCTGCTGGCAAAAGACACACAGAAGGGGTGTGTACAGACATTTGTTTAAGCCAGCGTTTCCCAAAGCCTGGCCCAGAGGAGAGGTTCTACAGATCCCTGCAGGAGGGCTCTATGCCCAGTGAGTTTGGGAAACACCATCTATTATAACCTGCTTTGGGGATGCTGGGCTTCCCTGGTAGCTCAGATGTTAACGAATCTGCCTGCAATGCAGGAGACCCGGGTTTGATCCCTGGTTCAGGAAGATCCCCTGGAGAAGGAAATGGCAACTGACTCCAGTATTCTTATCTGGAGAATCCCATGGAGAGAGGAACCTGGTGAGCTACAGCCCAAGGGGTTGCAAAGAGTGGGACATGACTGAGTGACTAACACTCTGGGGACTTTTAATGCATTTGATCCCTGTCATAGATTCTGAGATGTTCTACAGAAAATAAAATGTTTGGTTTTGCTTACTTGATTTTTAACCAAGGAACCTTTTTTCTTTTCTCTTGTTTCCCTCTCCCTTCCTTTCCTCCTCCTTCCTTCTCTTCTTCCCTTCCTCCCCGACACCTTTTCATAATGTGTTAATGCAGAACAAAATTTGGAAAGCACAGCTCTGAGACATAACCCAGTGAGATGTGGGGGCCTCTCAATATATCTGCATGAATTGGACTATACCTGCCAAGAGTCTAGCCATGCAGCCTGAACTCCTGTATGCTATTTTTTCTTCTTCCAGAGAAAGTACAGAATAGCAACTAACACCTCAGACTCTGGAGTCAGACCACCTGCCCTTGAATGCTACTCTGAACTTTTTAAATGTGTGACCTCAGTTAAGATGCAGAATTCCCCTTTGTGTTTCAGTATTCTCATCTGCAAATGGGGAAATTATCAATACTTATGTCAAGGGCTGTTGTAAGGATTAAATGAGTTGATTTAAGTACAGATAGATAACACTGCCTGGCACAACTTAGGTGATGCTGCAGAAGAGTTAGACGTTGCTGCTGTTATTATTTCAGTAATTTTGCTAAAAATTAGAATAGAAAAGTGGTTTACAAAGGCAGGTACTTCAGATCACATGAGTATTTTTTGCAGAAATAGAAAAATCCATCCTAAAATCATATGGAATGTCAAGGAATCTCAAATAACCAAAACAATTCTTTAAAGAACAAAGTTTAAAATCTCATACTTCTTTACTTCAAAACTTATTACAAAGCTATAGTATTCAAAACAGAGTGGTACCAGCATAAAGGCAGAAACACAGACCAGTGGAATAGAGAAACCAAAAATAAACCCACACATAAATGGTCAAATGACTTTTGTTAAAGATACCAAGGCCATTCAGTGGGGCAAGGACAGTTTCTTCGACAAACAGGCACTGGGAAAACAAGATATCCACATGCAAAAGAACAAGGGTGGATATTTACCTTACACCATATATAAAAATTAACTCAAAATGGATTAAACACCTAAAAGTAAGACCTAAAACTATAAAACTCCTAGAAAAAAACATAGGGAGAAAGCTTCATGACATTGGATTTGGCCATGATTTCTTGAATGTGACACCAAAAGCACAGACAACAAAAGCGAAGCCAGATAAATAGGACAACATAAAATTGGAGGAGAAGCTGACACACGCTCAACCCCAGCGTTGAGCTTGAGTCCAAAGTCCCTAATTCCCCTTCCTGCCTCTGGTTCTCATTTCCTCCGCCTTCCCAGTGGTTAGGGTGTAACAGATCTAGGCCAGCTGATTGCTTGGCAGTGGGAAAGTTCTGAATCACACTTAAGCTTTCAGTGTTCTTTGAGGACTATGGCCTCCCTTACTTCAGATCCCCAATTCAAAGCTGTAAAGAAGATGCTTCTGTCCCCAGAGTTATTCTCCTACAAGGAGTTCCTTTTTAGGCTCTCAGCCCACAGACAACTCAGAAAAACCAGTGCTCACAAACAGAGAGGCGATCTATCATGAAGAGTTAATACGATCAACACACTCCACGTCCACCTGCTAATAACTGTGTCACTGTGGTAAAGTTAGTTGCCCACTCTAAGACTTAGTTTCTTCATCTGCCAAATGAGTATGATAGGAGGATTAGTGTGAGATTTCAGAGATAATGAATAAGGAATTTGGGAAAAGTTCTATTATATTTTTATATGTTTAAATACTATTAAAAACATATATATGTTTAATACTATGCTTGTTATTATTAGAAGATTTGGGGCTCAACTAAGCCTGCCACATTCACTGAATCTTCAAGGTGGTTATGGAACCCCTGAAGTGACCCCTGACTCAACATTGAAGAATGACAAATCAAGTGTGTGGTCGGTCACAAATCACAGAACCAGCAGGAACTCCCGGCCCATCTACTGCCATGTACCTAAGGTAACCATTATGGGCTGAATTCCCACCCCTCTCTCCAATTCATGTGTTGAAATCCTAACCTCAGAATGTGAGTATAATTGGAGATAAGATCTGTAAAGAGGTGATTAAGTTAAAGTAAGGTCATTGAGGTGGACCCTAATCTGATATGACTAGTGTCCTTATAAGAGGAGATTAGGAGAGAGACACCCACTGAAAGACCACATGAAGACACAGGTAAAGACAGCCATCTATAAGCCAAGCAAAGAGGTCTCAGAAGAAGTCAATCCTGCCAATACCTTGATAGCAGAATTTTAGCCTCCCAAATTTGGGGAAAAAATACCTTTCTGCTATTTAAGATATCCAGTCTGTGAAAACAACAGAATGGGAAATATTAAAGATATCTTCAAGAAAATTAGAGATACCAAGGGAACATTTCATGCAAAGATGGGAACAATAAAGGACAGAAATACTATGGACCTAACAGATGCAGAAGATATTAAGAAGAGGTGGCAAGAATATACAGAAATACTATTAAAAAAAAAAAAAAAAGATCATAATGACCCAGACAAGCAGGATGCTGTGGTCACTTACCTAGAATCAGATATCCTGGAGCATGAAGTCAAGTGGGTCTTAGGAAGTATTACTACAAACAAAGCTAGTGGAGGTGATAGAATTCCAGCTGAGCTATTTCAAATCCTAAAAGATGATGCTGTAAAAGTGCTGTACTCAATATGCCAGGGAATTTGGAAAACTCGGCAGTGGCCACAGGACTGGAAAAGGTCAGTTTTCATTCCAATCCCAAATAAAGACAATGCCAAGGAATGTTCAAATTACCACACAATTGTACTCATCTCATACACTAGCAAAGTAATGCTCAAAATTCTCCAAGCTATGCTCCAACAGTATGAGAACCAGGAACTTCCAGATGCTCAAGCTGGATTTAGAAAAGTCAGAGGAACCAGAGATCAAATTGCCAACATCCACTGGATCACAGACAAAGCAAGAGAGTTCCAGGAATACGTCTACTTCTGCTTCATTGACTATGCCAAAGCCTTTGACTGTGTGGATCACAATAAACTGTGGAAAATTCTTCAAGGGATAGGAATACCAGACCACCATACCTGCCTCCTGCAAAACCTGTATTCAGGTCAAGAAGCAACAGTTAGAACTAGATATGGAACAATGGACTGGTTCCAAATTGGGAAAGGAGTACATCAAGGCTGTATACTTCACCCTGCTTATTTAACTTATATGCAGAGTACATCATGCGAAATGCCAGGCTGGATGAAGCACAAGCTAGAATCAAGATTGCTGGGATAAATATCAATAACCTCAGATATGCAGATGACACCACCCTTATGGCAGAAATCAAAGAGCAACTAAAGAGCCTTTTGATGAAGGTGAAAGAGGAGAGTGAAAAAGTTGGCTTAAAACTCGACATTCAAAAAACGAAGATCATGGCATCTGGTCCCATCACTTCATGGCAAATAGATGGGGAAACAATGGAAACAGTGACAGACTTTATTTTCTTGGGCTCCAAAGTTACTGCAGATGGTGACTGCAGTGATGAAATTAAAAGATGCTTACTCACTGAAAGAAAAGGTATGACAAACCTAGAGAGGGTTTTAAAAAGCAGAGACATAACTTTGCCAACAAAGGACCATCTAGTCAAAGCTATGGTTTTTCCAGTAGCCATGTATGTATGTGAGAGCTGGACCATAAAGAAGGCTGAGCGCCAAATAATTGATGCTTTTGAACAGACTAGAGCAGATTCTTGAGTCACTTGGACAGCAAGGAGATCAAACCAGTCCATCCTAAAGGAAATCAACCATGAATATTCATTGGAAGGACTGATGCTGAAACTGAAGCTCCAATATTTTGGCCATCTGTTGTGAAGAACCAACTCATTAGAAAAGACCCTGATGCTGGGAAAGATTGAAGGCAGGAGGAGAAGGGAACGACAGAGAATAAGATGGCTGGATGGCATCACTGATTCAATGGACATGAGTTTGAGCAAGCTCTGGGAGATGGTGAAGGACAGGGAAGTCTGGCGTGCTGCAGGCCATGGGGTCACAAACAGCTGGACATGACTGAGTGACTGAACAACAAGTCTGTGGTAGTTTGTTATGGGAACTCAAGCAAATGAATATAGTATCTGATCTCTATTAGCATTGGTCTCAAGGAGGGGTGTATAAGTCCTTCTATCCTTCCTGTAACTAGAAAGCCCTTCTACTGCTATCTGACAGATCTAGAGGTGAGGAGAGAAGCCCACGTGAGGTCCCTCATGGCTGACAGAAAAAAGCCATCGCCTTTACTTACACATGTCCCACTGTACGGTATAATCACATTCTGTGAAGCCAATTTATGAGACTTGATTAATTTCCTACTCTCCTGAGGGATATATTTAGTAATCATATAGCTATGCTAATGTCACAGGGAGAGCTGGTTCTTTTAGCTATTTTTTTTTAACAGGGGTATGTCTTCCTTATATAAATATAGATAACTTTTTAGAGGGAAAAATGTGCTTATGTTTTTAAATAATTGTTGTTCACAGATTTATAGCAGTATACAGGATTCAAGACTCTGTCTGGTATATGACTCATACTTTCTAATTACCAAGTCCCTGCTGATAAATAAGTTAGTGCTGGGAAATAAAATTAACAGCTTAAGACCAGCCACTTATGACCAAGCAAGTCAAAAGCAAGCCTTGAGTCTATAAACTGTTAAGTGCGTGAAAATTTTGATTAGAGGCTTCTCCTGGGAAATTCAGTCTCAGGCCTTATATCAAGAACATGACCTTTGATCACCCCTGAACTTACTCTAATCAACAAAGAAAACTTCCCCTCACTCAGCCCAGGAGTGGGGCTTTACTCCATGCCAAGCTATCCTTCTTATTGATACTGACATTTCCATACTCAATAATCTCTCTAGCTCTCCTCTCATCTCCATTTTACCTGCCCTCCTAACAGATCTTGTGCACAGCAGCTCTCCTGAGATCACAGGTGCTACTTCTATTTTAGAAAGAGCTATTTGTAAACTTTCAACTTCATCAACCCTTCCTTGATATTTTTGGGAGTTGAACATAGAAAATATAACTGCTTAAGTGGCAAAATTTTTATTCTTCTCTTGCTTCGTGGGCAATGGTAGCTTTGTGAATGGGGTTTCCATATTAGATTTGGACAACTCTAAAACCAGTTTTACAGGCCACCATACAGGAAGCCTGTGTTCAGTTCTGAATTTTTGGATTGGAGGGACTTGGAAAGCTCTCTGTCTCAAGGCATAACTACCCCTAACCAAATCTGATTATTCACCTAGGGCTTCCAAACCAGTTTCCCACAAGCCTTGATGGATGTACAATAGCTTCTCTGGTCCTCACTGTTTGTTTCTCAGGCTATTATTCTTTCAGGGTAGGAATTTAACAAATGTTAGTCCTAGAACCACGTGGAAAGTGTTAGCCTGGAGGAGGGTATATTACAAAGAGAATGATTCAGACACACATTCTGTGTGTGTCTAACAATTTAAAATCTAGGAGACTAAGGAGGAAAAGACATGCAAGTTCACACAAAACGGTAGGGTAAAAGCCATGAGCAATACTCATGGAATTTCAGAGACAGGAGTAGTTCCTCCACATGTGGGCAGAGTAGATGAACCTAGAAGTCTCCGCACAAGAGATATTGGGACTGGATCTTGTGGATAGGCTGGAGATGGAATGGTGATAGATGACATTTGAGCTCTCCTGTTTCTTTCTTCCCTCTTTGTCCCCAGCCCCCAAGCCCACTATCAAGACTTATTCTTTTCTACTCTAGGAGTCAGAATCTACTTGGAGCTTGTGAGGAACACCATTTGGCCTGATCCCTGTCTTCAAACTGCCACTGCCCATGAAGGAAGGGGACAATTGCAAGAAAAAGGCACCATCTTCCTTATATCCCACTCCAACTGGTCCACCCCTGTAGATCTAGATAGAAGCTTGCTCTTGGTAACAATGGAAGTGTTGTCATAGAAACCACAGCCCAATATTGGGACCATGACCTAAGGCTGACTAATCAGATGTAGATTTAGCTTTCTGAAAGTGCTTCTGCCAAAGCTGACTCTATACTGTTCAGATGAGAGAGCCTCATGCTTTCTTCAGCTCACTTATATTAACTTGTGCTGAGGGAAGCAAGGCTGCATCTTCTCAGTCATGAGGAACGACGTGATAACCTATCACAGAGTATGCTGGTTCTTCATGAGGCACCTCACCAGAAGTTTCTTATCTTCTTCCATTTTCAAGTACTATGCCTTTCTTCCATGTCTGCAGTCCTATAACTGCCTCTCTTCTTTCCATCCTAGGCAGTTTCAGTCCATTCCATTTCACATGGACTCCCAACTTCCCATCTTGCCTCCCATCTCTTCTACACCACTGCCAGTCTATTGCCAATCACAACTCCCTACTCAAAAAAAAAAAAAAAAAAATACTGGCTTCCCAATTTGATACAAATTTCCTTGACCCTCAGGACTTTCCACCATTTAGATTAACCCACCATTAGCATCTCCAAAGGTTCTACCTTTTGGACGACATGAGCTTCTAGGTTCTCAAGTCTTATAGACAGTTCTCAAGAACTGTCTTGATTTATATAAACTGTCTTGGTTTATATTCCCTTCTGCTGAAATGCTTCTTCCCCCAACTAATCCACCATGAATCCTGTATTTGTTCCTCCACAACCAAAGAGAAGGAGTGAGGCTCTCCCTCATTTGAGGGCCCAGGGCCCCTCAGTTCCACCTGTTAGGGAATTGACTTTAAGGTGGCTACAGGCCATGGGGTCACACAGAATTGGACATGAGTGAAGTGACTTAGCGCTCATTCATTCACTACCCTTTGAGAGCCATTTGTTTTGCTTTTGCATCACATGCAGTCTTTAGGGGTAGATAGCATCTTGTTTATAATAAATGTACAAGCTCTGAGAAGAGAGTTCAGTTTCCTTTCTCCCAAATTGCTAAGGGTTGTAAAGGAATTAGGAAATGCCATCTGACCCTTAAAATAGAAGAGCAGTAGAGTTGTTTTTTTTTTTTTTTTAATTCCGAGGAATGTAAATACAAGGACTAGATTTAGCAAAGTGTTAATCACTTAGTTGTGTCTGACTCTTTGCCACCCCATGGCCGCCAGACTCCTCTGTCCATGGGATTCTCCAGGCAAGAATACTGGAGTGGGTTGCCATTTCCTTCTCCAGGGGATCTTCCTAACCCAGGGATTGAACACCGGTCTCCTACACTGCAGTTAAATCTTAAACTCAGATTTAACTAAGGGCTTCTCAAAGGCACTGGGATGAAAGGAAATGCACTAGATCAAGAGCAGGCCCCCCTGGGGAACTTCCCTGGTGGTCCGGTAGCTAAGACTCCACACCCCCAATCCAGGAGGCCTGGGTTCCATCCCATGTCAGGGAACTAGATCCAGCATGTCACAACTGGGAATTCGCATGCTGCAACTAAAGACCCTGAGTGCCTCAACTGGCACAGCCAAATAAATAGAATATAAAAAAGAGCTAGGCCACTTGAGTTCTGATCCTGGCTCAGTCACTGACTGTGATCTTGAGCCAGTCCCTCACTCCAACTAGAGCTCACTTGCTTGCTTATAAAGTGAGGAAGTGAGTCAAAAATGAATTCTATGATTTTTTCAGCTCATGTTATCTTAGCAATTGAAACTCAGAAGGGAAGAATAATATGGAGAATCACACATCAAAATCACAGGCAAATTGGCTTAACTGAGCCCTCACATGATCATCATGTTCAGACAGGGGAGTCCACTCCTGCCTCTTCTCCTGCACCCCTTTTGTATACCTATCCACCATACCTTATGATTCCTGCCATTATTAATCCAGAAACAAAGCTGTGATCAAATATTGCTTGTCAACTCTGATGCAGGCAGGATACCAGGGACAGAGTCTGTCCTTCACTACTTTTCCGTCTGCCCCTCTTATCCCTTCCCCTCTCTCCCAGCTTCCCTACTGACTAGACTGGATGAGGAACTGAGAACCCATCCCAAATTCAAATACCACTCTAGCAGGAAGTTGATTCAAGTAAAGCCTGTCTGCAAAATCTTGGCACGTCAAAGGGTCTCCGGGCTAGCTAATAAGAAAAAGACAAGCTTTTATTTGCTATAGGTGCACTCAAGCTTTCCTGTCATAACCTATATTGAGTACCTGAACTTATGTACAAACCCTCCACTGTCTTCTAGCTAGCTAGAAAATATGAAGTCTAAAGGTCAAAAAAAGTACTGTGATCCTTTATTTAATATGAGATAAATCCTTCCCTGAGTACAAAGATATTCAAGAATGAAAATCCAAATGGAAATTCACTGGAAAGTACCAAAGAGAGCCCTAACTATTGGGAAAAAGTTGATTTGACTTCTTGTTAATAGGAAGGAGAAACTGGCTGATACCCTTAAGCACCTACAAAGCTTCAGATCTTATTTAGGACACAAAGGGTAACTTTGCATTACAAAGCTAAATCTCCTGAGGATGTTTCAAGTGTTGGTGTGAATAACAACAGCCAACAGCCTCATATTATTTATTTGTCTTTGAGTTGCAGAGTGAAGTCCAAGCTGCTTTTAACTACAGAGCTTCTACTGGCCCGCATAAGTGTAATTTACTGATACAGACACTTCCAGAAAGGCATTTTCTGCCTGCCAGATAACCTGTCTCTTTAAATTAAGAGAAAGATCATGGGTCATGTTTTTTTTATTACAAGGAATTTTAATCTAATGATTCCAGTTTTTACAATGTGTGAATGTGATCAATCATGATTTTAAGAAAATTCTCAAATGAACATTTTGAAATGGATTCATTCAATGATGCCTTCTATTTTTCTCTCTAGGAGGGGGTCGGGGTCGGGGGGACCATCTGGTGGGAAATGAGCCCAGAAGCTGTGCTCAAATAGCAATTTACATAAGATCCACACAACATTAACAGCTCCTATGAAAGAAGAGGGGGGGAGGTGACAGTTTATAGAAATTATGTCCTCCACCCCTTAAGTCACCATGACCAGTATTCTGATCTCAGGTAGAATCACACTTTAAACCACTCCTTTTAGATGGGAGTCTATTTTTTTGGTTTCCACATAGGAAATTCATAACCTATGTATTTGTTTGAAATTAACCAGGTGATAACTTTTTTTAGTTTCTAACATAACTTAGCTTTTCAGTGAAATACTGATATTCTCTAAGTACCATTTTCTGTCTTGATTTTGAAAAACAGCAATAGAGATCAACATAAGCCCGTTTTTAAAGATGACCTATTTCTGCAGCTTAGAACTTGGGTAAGATTTAAAGGTTACAAGATCAGAAAAAAAGAGAAGTGTTTGTTACTAGCTTCAATAACTATTAGTAATAACATAAAAAATCAAAATGCCATCATATCAGGGCCACTCTGCTTGTCAAATAGTCCAAATAAACATTTCAACACCCATTAGGTAAGAGTCCTAAACAGTTTCCAAACTGTCATTTCTTTTGATTTTTTATCTCTATTTTCATCACAGACACGAATAAAAAATCTTTATAGCTGTGCAGAGTCTATTTACCTAATTACCTGATTATCAAGGGAGGGGTAGGAGATAGCATGCAGGACCATAAGCCCTTCCAGTATGAATTGATATGGAATGAAACGCAGCTGCCAGCTGTCACTTGCAAGGGACTGGGCAGAGCTCTGCATCCTGTCACTCCCTCCCTTCTCGCCCCTGCAACTTCCAAGCTGCAATAGCCCAGTCTGTGAGCGTAACATTCTCCACTGCAACCCGACCTCCTTCAATGATGCTCCTAAAGCCGCACCAGGACCCACACCTACCTTCTGAGGACAGAGGAGGCTGCAGAGTGAGAAGGATGCTTGGTTAAGGCTCCTCAGCATCCCCTGTCTGGAGCAGTTAACTGGGAATACAAAGTCGCCTCCATTTTCTGGTCACGTGATCATGGGCACATCTAAATACGGAGGATGACCCGCCTGCCAGATCTCCCAGTGAGCCCTCACCACCGCTGCCTGCTTCTGTGAGGGGAAGGAGCTGGGGCTGTGATGAGTTTCTCTTGTGAATATAGACTACTCCTTCCATCAGGGTGTGGAGTCAGAAATGCCCCTCCCTTGATTTTTGTATCTGCTCAGAAACACTGTTGTCTCTCCTGTTCTTAAATAAGACTGAATGTGAATGGGCTCAGAGCACAGACTGGAAGCAATACAGTTCTCCTGAAACCTCTTAAAAAAAAAAAAAATCCTTTGGCTACACAGCACATGAAGTAAGATAATAGTATCATTATTTTCACATCACAGACAGTGGTCAAAACCATAATAAAAATGGACTATGGAAGCATAGTGAGATACATAAAGAAATTCAACTGGAGGTTCTAGAGAAAGTTAGGATGTTTACCCAAGATCAATACAGCTTTGGCTATTGAGAAACAAAGGCATGTGACCAGTAAGCACTTAGACCCTGGAGTCAGAGGGCCTGAGTTTGAAATCTAATTTCCACTACTTATTAGCAAGTTTGGACCAGTAGTTAATAAACTACAGACTGCTGACTCACAAATGGATAACAACAACACTGTTACTTTAAAGCAAGATAATCTAGGTAGAGATTTTAGAGAGCCTGGGTTAAAAGAACTTATTAGCTACTAATAATATTATTAATTCTAAAAATGCCAACAGAAATATTTGATGGAGTTATGTCAAATGAAATATGAATGAAAAGCTTACATAACAGAAAAACATACATTCATTAGTATCATCCTCAAAGGAAACATATATTGTCAGACAAATCAAACGAAGACTCCTGATCACAATCAGGCAACATATCAATGTGCAAAGTAACTACAGGCACCACCTTCAGAACTAGGTTGTCAGAAGTCCCATGTTACATCATCTTTTTGTTTCTCATGGGAGATGGTGGGTAGGTGAGTTGGGGAGGGGGCTATGGTAGAATAGGGCAGCTTGGGGTCCTCTCCAATTGAGCTAACTCCAATAAAAGAGGAAAGTGAATTACTCAATGGAGGACCTGGCCATAGTAAATATTTAAGAAATGTTAGCTCCTAGTCTTAAAATGAAGGACATTTCATGTCTTTCCGATGGCTGCTGGGGGTGGTAAGAGGGCAGCAGGGAAGGGAGAAGAGGAAGAAGTGAATTTTTATACCTCTACTTAAACTAAAAGCCTACGCAAATTCTCCCAAGTGATGAGCAGTTATGAAAATAATTTCTCATATGCTTTCTATTGTTTAGTTATGGAGAATTGGAGGTGGGGACTTTAGAGGGTAATGACTTTGCAGGGTTCAGCGAAAATCCAGTGCAGTTTCCAAAGCCAAGCTGAGGCAGGATTCATCAGAGAAGAGATGGCTCCAGAACCGGCTGTACCCTGGGTGTCCAGGGTGAAGCCTAAAAATGGGGTCTCTGCTTTGCGAAGTGCTGGCTCACTAGGGGGTCCCTCCTCAGGTGGAAAAACGTAGTGGTTGGAGCTGCAGTAAGAGGAGTTACATATTGTAAACAGACACTGTAAGTGAACCTGTCCTCAATATCTAACAATATACACTACCATGTGTAACTAGATAGAAGTGGGAAGCTGCTGTATAGCACACGGAGCTAGCTGGGTGCTCTGTGACAACCTGAAGGGGTGCGATAGGGGAGTGGGAGGGAGTCTCAAGAGCTACGTGTATACATATAGCCGATTCATGCTGTTGTACGGCAGAAACCAACATAACATTGTAAAGCAATTATTCTCCAATTAAAAATAAATTTTAAAAAAGTCAACAGTTGATATGGAAAATGATTAAGTTATTGTTATCAGGTCCATCCATAGACACCTTTAAAACATTAAGTAGCACTTCATTAAATGGGGAAGTATGGGACATCTGTTACCAACAACAGCGTTTCCTCTTGTCTTGCAGGATGTTCTCTCAGACTGTGTCAAGGCAAAATAGCCCTAGCTCAGTGACAGCTGGGCATCTGAGGATATATACTGTCTTGTGCATTTCACTGGAGCAGTTACAATCATTTTTTAAAAAAAGAATTGCTGCTTAAATGTAATAAGTAGTTTCCTGATTATTATATAGATGAAAAGGACATGGTAGATGTCAATCCTGGGAATTTTTAGTTATTCTTCGAGAGCCTAACACTTGCAAATTATTATTTAATGAATTGAAGTTTGAAAAAGCAATAATATGAAAGGTCTTTGAAGATTATTTATTGCCAAGTACTACTTGAGTTGATAATGTAACAGATGACTAAGTAAATAGACTAATTCTCGCCCCCCCCCAACCCGGAGATTTAAACTGGTATAGGCAATGGATAACAAAAGCAGAAACAAAAACAAACAACTCAACAGGCACACCTGTTTTTCTCCATGAGGCTAACTGAGTGAAATGGCTAACAGGACTCTAAGCAAACAGAAAAGCTGTAAGAATCTTGGAAGAATTATAATAAAAAGTATGAGAACATCAAAAATAGGTAACCATGGTCTCAAATTTCAAAAGAAAGATAGATTTTTGCAACATTAGAAAAGATGCATATTCCTATTATGAACTGAATATGTCCTCCTAGAATTCATCAGTTGAAATCCTAAACCTTCCCCTGTATGATGGCTTTAGGAGATGGGACCTTTGGAAAGTAATTAGGATTAGGTGAGGTCATGAGAGTGACACTCATGAATAGGAGCTCTCTCACTCCTTCTACTATATGAGGATTCAATGAGAAGTTGGAAGTATGAAACCTGGAAGAGGGCTCTCACCAGAACACAACTACGCTGGCATTCTGACTTTGAATTTCCAGCCTCTAGGACTTTGCGAAAGAAATTGGCGTTGTTTATAAGCCACCCAGTCAATCTATGGTAATTTGTTACAGCAACCTGAACTACGTCACGGCCAAACTAAATTGAGCATGTCTCCTTTGGAAAGGGAAGCAGCAAATACTAGTAGTTATCATCTTCATTAAAATCAAATTATGTTGGACAGACTTGACTTTCTTTTCCATTCCTTCAATTGGGTATATTTATGGAGAAGGAAATGGCAATCCACTCCAGGGTTCTTGCCTGGAAAATCCCAGGGACAGAGGAGCCTGGTGGGCTGCCGTCTATGGGGTCGCACAGAGTCGGACACGACTGAAGCAACTTAGCTTATGGGGCCCCTAAATATGTGGCAAGTGCTGTTCTAAGCACCAGGGGTATAGTAATGAACAAGCAAATCAAATGCGTGCTTTTCTAGAGGGTCCATTCTCATGTGTGGGGACAGACACAACAAAATCAATTAGACAAACAAAAGACCTTTCCAGATAAGGAACAGTGGTAGGAAGTAAACAGAGCAGGGTGGTGGAATAGCACATGGCTCTCAACCTGGGCACTGCTGGCCCTTGGGGTTGGATAACCCTTTGGTGTGGGGGTCTCCCTTGTCCACTGTAGGATGTTAGCAGCAGGTGTGACCTCTACTCATTAGATGACAGTAGTATGGCCCCAGTTGTGGCAACCAAAAATGTCTCCAGATATTGCTAGATGTCCCCTAGGTGTGAGGGGCAAAAGTGCCCCTGGATGAGAACTAGAATAACTGGGTTGTATACAGTTATTACTACTATAGATGGAGCAGTTATAGGAGGCTTTCTGCTACTGCTACTGCTAAGTCACTTCAGTTGTGTCTGACTCTGTGCGACCCCATAGACGGCAGCCCACCAGGCTCCCCTGTCCCTGGGATTCTCCAGGCAAGAACACTGGAGTGGGTTGCCATTTCCTTCTCCAATGCATGAAAGTGAAAAGTGAAAGTGAAGTCACTCAGTCATGTCCAACTCTTAGCGACTGCATGGACTGCAGCCCACCAGGCGCCTCCGTCCATGGGGTTTTCCAGGCAAGAGTACTGGAGTGGAGTGCCGTTGCGTTCTCTGAGGAGGTTTCTCTGGAGAACCACAAATGACGAGAATAAGCCAGCCATGTTAGGAGAGCTCTAGATTGAGAGTAGGGCTGGCATGAAGTCTCCAAACTGGAAGAGTGTGATGTGAAGAACTGAGGGCTAATGGAGGGAGTGGTCGTGGTGATCAGAGATGTAAGCAGTAACTGGGAGACTTATTAATGCTCGCATGTGGGACCTATAAAAAATGGTGCAGATGAACCTCGTTCCAGAGCAGCAATAGAGATACAGACATAGAGAACGAATGAACGAACACATAGATACGGGGGGAGGTGGAGGATAGGACGACTGGAAGGTTAGGTTTGCAATAATACACTACTATGTGTAAGATAGATAGCTAGTAGGAACTTGCTATAAAGCACAGGGAGCTCAGCTCAGTGCTCTGTGATGACCTAGGTGGATGCAGGGGTGGGGGTGGGGGGGGCGGTGGGTAGGTGAGAGGGAGGTCTGAGAGAGGGGATGTATGTATACGTATAGCTGATTCACTTTGTTGTACAGCAGAAATTATCATAGCATTGTAAAGCAATTATATTCCAATATAAAAAAAACAGGATAAAGAAACTGTTTAATCCTCTGAAATATGGTAAGGTACATAGTTCTCAGCTGGCTGGGCTTAATCCAGGGTACGGTTTGGAACCATAAAGAACCATATGCATGACATATTTTTCACTCAGTCTAACATAAATTCTAATTCTCAGTTGATCAACATTTCAGATAGTTTAAGTAAGTGAATTAAAAATTTTACTCTCTGGAAGCTGAACAGCCACATGTAAATCAATGAAGTTAAAACACACCCTCATATCATGCATAAAAATAAACTCAAAGTGGCCTAAAGTCTTAAATATAAAACATGACACCATAAAACTCCTAGAAGAGAACACAAGCAAGACATTCTCTGACATAAATCATATCAATGTTTTCTTAGATCAGTCTCCCAAGGCAATAGAAATGAAAGCAAAATAAACAAAAGGAACTTAAACTTATAAGCTTTTGCACGGCAATAGAAACAACCATGAACAAAATGAAAGACAACCTATGGACTGCAAGAAAATATTTGCAAATGGTGTTCCCAACAAGGGCTTAATTTCCAAAATGTACAAACAGTTCATACAACTCAAAAACAAAAAGATAAATAAATAAATAAATCTAAAAATGAGAAAAAGACCTAAATAGACCCTTCTCCAAAGAAGACATACAGATGGTCAATAGGCACATGAAAAGATGCTCATCATTGCTAATTACCAGAGAAATGCAAATCAACGCTGCAACGAAGTACCACCTCACACCAGTCAGAATGGCCATCATTAAAAAGTCTTCAAATATCAAGCTCTAGAGAGGATGTAGGGGAAAGGGAACCCTCCTACACTGTTGGTGGGAGTGTGAACTGGTACAGCCATCATGGAAAACAGTGCAAAGGTTCCTCAAAAAAACAAAAATAGGGTTGCCATATGATCCAGCAATCCTACTCCTGGGCATACATCTGGACAAAACTATAACTTGTAAAGATACATGCACCTCTATGTTAATAGCAGTACTATTCACAGTAGCCAAGACACGGAAACAATCTAAATGTCCATCGATGGATGAATAAAGATGTGATACGTATATATAATGGAGTACTACTCAGCCATGAAAAAAACAATGAAATAATGCCATTTGCAGCAACACAGATGGACCTAGAGACTATCGTATTAAGTGAAGCCAGAAAGAGAAAGACAAATATGATATGTTATCACGTATCTGTACAGTTTAAATTTGAAACAAACGAACCTATCTATGAAACAGAAACAGACTCGTGAATATAGAGAATAGGCCGGTCGTTGCCAAGGAGGAGAGAGGGTGCAGGAGAGATGAGCTGGGAGTTTGGGATGAGCAGATGCAAACTCTTATATACAGAATGGATAAACAAGGTCCTTCTGTAACACAGGGAACTGTATTCAATATCCTGTGATAAACCACAATACAAAATATAAAAAAGAATGTATATACATGTATAACTGAATCACTCTGCTATACAGTAAACACTGTAAATCAACCCTGTAAATCAACTATATTTCAATGAAACAAATTTAAAAATTAAAAAAAAAAACCCACTCCCAGCCATTACCTAGAACCAAACTCCCTACGTCAACAATTTTAAAAAGCCACATCCTTTAGCCAACAATTAAAATGAAGGGAAGGTATTCTAATTTCCTCCACTGGTATAGCCTGGATTTCTACAAAGGGTGACCTAATCCTAAAGTGACTTTTTGACAGCCTTTGTCTTAAAGGAACTCTCATAAGTATCTTGAAAACAAATCCTCCAAAGCACTGGAGGCATACCAAACTGATCCTGTATGTTTATATAACTCAGCACACTTTTCAGAACCTAAGTTTCCATCACTCTCCAATTAAGCCAGTTGTGCTGTCTAGCTTCTCTTTGCTTCTTCAGGTCCACTTTCCAACGTGTTCCACCTTGCTTTTCTCCCTGGGAGGCTCCCTCCCTTCACTCTCTAAATTCCACTTTGTTTTGACCCATGAGGGCTGCTGGAGGGAGATCAGAGGAGGAAGGAAGGAGGCTTCCTTCCTTCCAGAATGCCTCAGGCTGACCATGCCCTGCTCCTTGTAGGATGGCCCTTTCTACCCAAAGTTCTCATTCTGGGTCTGGGACTCACTGCTTCTCATCACTTCTGAGGCCTAAGAATAACAACAGCTGTTCTGTTACTATTCCTGGGTTACCCCACGATTCCTTGTGAGTTCCTCAAAAGTTTCCACTGTCTTTGTAAATAGTCCCTTTATTAGATATTTCTTCAATTATCTTTATTCGAACGTGGCATCTCTTTCCTGCTGAGTCCCTGATACTCTAGTTCATCTTGCTTTCAGAAGACATGACTTCTCGTCTTCCTCAAAGCCATCAATTATCATGGAGGTCTTTTTTCCTGACCTCAGGTTTGACATTTGCCCATTTCAGCCAGAGAAGTACCTTGGATCCTTGGATATTTCCTCAAGTTAGAAGCCAACACAGCACAAAAGGGCTCCTCGGTGGGTGTTTCTCCCACAAGACAGCTGGGTTGTATCACCTCATCTTAGTGCTCGTGGTTTTCTCTCACTATAAAATTCCTCACCACAAAATACCACATCTGGGACTTACCTGGTGGTCCAGTGGCTAAGACTCCTCGCCCCTAATGCAGGGGGCCCAAGTTCGATCCCTGGTCAGGGAATTAGATCCTATATGCCGGCTACTAAGAGTTATTAGAATGCCACAACTAAAGATCTTGTGTTCCACAACTAAGATCCAGTGCAGCCAAATAAATAGAATATTGGAAATATATATATCTGTACAGATATACATATTTACACCAAGGGGTCTGATTCGCTCGCCTCCCTCTGGCCTCCAGCCGCTGGAGTTGGTGCCACACCTCACAGATGAAAAGCAGCTCACTGACACGGCAGTGGCCGTGATGGATTTGCTGAGGCAGGAAATAAGTGCTCAAGTGTGAAAAGAGCTCAGTGACTGGCCACATGACAGTGTGAAAAGTCAGGGGTGAGTTCTGACTCAGTTATCCTCAAAATCTCCCTTTGGGAACTTTGGCTCTTGAACTTGAACCTTTCCATGGGACAACAGGAGAACAGGAATAAATACATCAATCTATGGAAATTCAAAAAGAGTTACTCTCTGTCTCATTTGACAAGCACTGAGCTAGAAGGGAGAAGACTTAAGTTCAAGCCTCAATTTTACCATTTTCTTGTTTCCAGATGACATTAAACAGCTCACTTATTGAATCAGTTTTTTTTTCTATGAAATTGGGATAATAAAACTTGCCATGTCTATTGCAAATGGAAATTGGATGGACTAAAGAAAATATATTTGTCTATCTTCTAGCACTTGTGGGAAGTCTACTCTGGGAAGGGCTGGCCAGAAGTGCAGAGGTGGCTGGGCAGGAGTGGAATGGAGGTAGGGGAGACACCAAAATAACAAAACAAAAAAAAAAAAAAGAGAGAGAGAAAGACTAAGGCTGGAAGTGCCAATTTAAAGAACATTAAATGACACAATTATCACCACCAGGTCACCAAATATAACACACCAAATGATAAAATATAATTACAAAAATAAATGAAGAATCAGTGCCAAGTTTGGTCTTCCAGGTTTGGTTCAGGGCAAAACCAGAAAACAGTGAATAAACAAGGGAACACTGTAGTTTACAGAATATCAATTTACCTTGGAGAAAGGGCAAATGTTTAGAACTGGGATAGAGCCCATTCAAACAGCAAGACCTAGAGAGGAGGCAGTATGCGCTCAAAGAGCCTGATTCTTCTGAAAGCCCAAACAGATCATTAAGCAGCCTTGAGAGAAAGAGTGGACGGATTATTCCTTTTCCCGTTTTTCATTTCCAACATTTACATGGGTGTAAGACCCAATGTACTAACTTCTCAACCGGAAGTCATAGAAAGAAAAAGTTGATTTCAGAAGGTCTCATGAAAAACTGTAAAAAGATCTTCTAATGGTGTCACTTCAAAGGAGAAAGGCAAATTCTTTCCCATAGTCTTGTTAGGGAAGAAAGGGCCCCAAATCACTAGTTTAAAAAGAAAAAAGAAAGCACAGAGATCACCGTTAAGAAGCAGGTCATGGGGAATATAAAATATATTGTATTTAAAAAGTCTTTCTTATTTTAAAAAGTGAAAGTCACTCAGTCATATCTGACTCTTTGCAACCCCATGGACTATAGAGTCCATGGAATTCTCCAGGCCAGAATACTGGAGTAGGTTGCCTTTCCCTTCACCAAGGGATCTTTCCAACCCAGAGATCAAACCAGGTCTCTCACATTGCAGACAGATTCTTTATCAGCTGAGCCACAAGAAAAGCCAAAGAATACTCAAGTGGGTGGCCTATCCCTTCTCCAGTGGATCTTCCTGACCCAGGAATCAAACCAGGGTCTCCTGCATTGCAGGTGGATTCTTTACCAACTGAGCTATCAGGGAAGTCCTTTTCTTATTTTAGGGAGCATCAAATAACTCACCTCACAGGACTAGGAGACAATGGGATTGACAAAAATACTACTATATATTAATCTAAATAGATAATAAGAACCTACTATATAACAGAGGGATCTCTACTCAATACTCTGTTGTATATGAGGAAAAGAATCTAAAGTATGGATACATGTATAATTGATTCACTTTGCTATACACCTGAAACTAACATTAACACTGCAAACCAACTATACCGCAAACTGAAAGATACAGCTCCATAAATGTAAGGATTAGGTTCCTTCTAAACACTCTGTTTCAAAAGGACACATGACAACATCTCCCCCTCTTTTCCATCCCTCTCCCCTCTTTCTCACCCACTGCCCTTTGCTGCATTAATCTACAAAAGACTCAGCAAGTATTACCAGCTTTCCTAGTCTTTTTGAAAATTATTTCCTTTTATCATCCCACACAGCTATATCCTTACCCCACACCTATAGGAAGCCAACATAGTTGTATAGCAATCATCCCATTTTTACATAATTCCAATGGTGAATTTACAAACGTTCCATCCTCTCTTAGTTCCATGCTCTTAGTATATAGTTCAGATTCCTGAATATAACCTCTGATAATGCTAGGTGGCAAGTTGGACAGGCTCCGGTGCCCGGTTGTTTGGTCAAACACCAGTCCAGATGTTGCTGTGAAGATATTTTTTAGATACGATCAACACTGAAGTCACCAGAGTTTGAGTAAGGGAGATTACCCCCTGCAATGGGGGTGGGCCTCATCTAATCAGTTGAAGGCCTTAAGAGCAAAGTCTGAAGTTTCCTGAAAAGAGAGGAACTCTCTTCAGGTCTACCACAAGGAAACTCTGCCTAAGTTTCCAACCTGCTTCCCTGCAGAATTCTGACTCAAGACTGCAACAACTCTTGCCTGAGTTTCTAGCCTGTTAACCTGACCTAAAGAATTCAGACTTGTCAGCCTCTAAAACAGTATGAACCAATTCCAATTTCTTAAAACAATTTCCCCTTCCTCCCTCTCTCATACATATATATTGCTTCTATAGGTTCTGTTTCTCTGGAGAACACTAATACCATTTACCCTTTCTTCACATGACATTCTTACAACTACACCTTCCTTAAAATAAACATATACACGGTTCTTTGCTTTAAGAAAAGCCTGTGTGCCGCAGATTACTCTGCAGATGCTCTCTGTGGCCACCCAGGAAAGATCAGGTATATGCCTCACTCTCAGGGGAACTGGCGTGCAATCCTGGGTGGGTCTACAGCTGGAAGATGACCAGGCTGTTGGCAAATCCTCTGGGAAGATGAATCCTAGGAACTAGAACACAATGGTGAAGATATCAAGGGGGACATTTATTTCCCAGCACTCACAATAAGTTTTGTTAACAAGAGACAGTAGGTGGGGTATGATGAGAAAACATATCTTTCCAATGCTCCCTCAGATTCTGAAAATATGGTTCACTGCTCTCCAAACAGTGTGGGAGCTCAGAGAGGGTGTGGCAGGTGATATGAGGGCAAGAAGTCAGTTTGCAGTTGGTATGTCATCTTACGTATACTATTAGCCTACTTTTTATTTTTGAAGCTCAGGTTTTAATATATTTTTTTCTAGACAGTCTTGGTTTTGGCCTATGATTAGATGATGCATCAGATGTCTCCAGGTTTTTGGTGTGTAAAATATGGCCATCTTCTCATTGCTTCCATGACCGCCTTCCAGTCTCCAGATTTCCTTTATGCTACTCTCCCCCAGTTAACTCAGTAGCCTCTCACCCACTTCTTCACCCTTGCAGACTATGGCCTTCCTTTAATGCCTGTCTCAAATTGTGCCTCTCAGGACCGCAACATGACTTCTGTAGGTCTTCTGCATTTTGCTTCCATGGGCCCCTTCTCTTACTAAAACAAAACAAAACCCTAAAACTTTGTTTCACATCTGCGTTGGTATAAAGAAATATAATCCACCCCAGAATATAAGTCACATAGGAATACAATCACTTTTTCTTTTGATTTGAAAAGAAAATTTAAAACATCTCATGGGCCTTTTAAAGTATCATGGGTCCTGGGCACCCTGCCTCCTGATGTAGCTGGATAATAAGCCATCCTTGTTCCTCCTCCATAAAAGTATTCTACACAATTAACACATATACATATGAAGTCTAAAAATAGTACTGATGAATCTGGAGAAGATGCAGCTGTAGAGAAAAGACTTGTGGACCCAGTGGGGGAAGGAGAGGGTGGCGCCCATGGAGAGAGGAGCACTGACAGGCATACACTGCCCTGTGTAAAACAGCTAGCTAGTGGGAAGAGCTGCATAGCACAGGGAGCTCAGCCCTGTGCTCTGTGATGACCGAGACAGATGGGATGGGTTGAGGGGGCTGCGAGGGAGGCGCAAGCGGGAGGGGATCTATGTACACATAGAGCTGATTCACGTTGTATCACAACACTGTAAAAAAATTATCCTCCAACTGAAAAAAAAAGCGTCTACACAAATGCCTCTTAATTTACTAGGATTAACACATACTCCAGACATAAAGAGGCTCTTTGAAATCCTTGCTTCTTCACTTTTTAACTATAAACCAGAGAAGCCATTCAAACTTCCTAAACGTCAGTTTCCTCCCTTGTGTAATCCTTACCTCATGCAGTTGCCATGGTAACATGTGACTCTGCATATACAATGCTTAGAACCTGGTCCAGGGCCAATATCCATAACTGGTAGCTATTTATATTTAAACAGACATTGGCCATCATCTATCTTGATTTAAATATCACACTATTATCTACCTTATGTTGAACTCTTTTATCAAAAACTCCTAGGGGGATGGGACTAAGTTTCATACCAGCAGTTCTCAAACTACTGTGCATCAGAATGCCTTGGAGGAGGTATTGAAACAGATGAGTGAAGTTCCTGATTGAAGAGGTATGGGGTAGAGCAAGTAATATACCTTCCTAGCAAGTACTAGATGATGCTGAGGGCTGCTGGTTTTAGGGCCCCATTTAGAAAACCACTGTTTTAGATAATTCTACATCCTTCCAAAATCTAGCACAGAGAAAAGCTTTCAAATACTTCAGAGCAGATTATTTAGGTAAAAGGGGAAACAAATGCCAGTGGGAAAATCTGTCCCCTTTCCCAGTTGTGAGAAAATTTTCATTCCTGCAGGGGCTGAGTAGAAAGAGATGAGCAAAGAAATCTCATTAAAAGGGGAAAGTGGCACCATTGAACACTATCATCTGCTGGATTTCAGCGGCATGTGCAAAATGCAGACAAGAAGCCAAACAATAGCTCAGCCAACTCAAGGCTGCCTGTGTTCTGAGCTCAATCTATAACAATGCCAGCAGGGCCGCTGGGATCCATCTGCTACTCTTTCTGATAACGGATCTTAGGTCTCTCTGGAAGGAAACAGCTTGACAGGAAGAAAGAAAGATTAGGCCAACTGAAAATGTCTGGATTTATGAAGCTGCACTTGAACAGGGCACAGCTTTTAACTCTTGATAGCACTTTGCTAACCTTCAACATTCCTCCACTGTTCTTTCTGATTTCTCTGTTCCTTTCACGGAGAAATGTGAATGTCAAAGTTCCCTGGACACTTTCTATTTATATACAAATTAAAGTTGCAGGATTCAGTAATGAAGGAAGACACGAGATCCTCCAGCCCAACCCACCAATTTACGGATGAGGAAACTTAAATCTAGGGTTAATTAAAACACATAAGTGGCAGTGGTAGAGCCAGGCTGAAATCCAGCTGCCCTGACATGCAGAGGGCATGCTGCTGCTGCTGCTGCTAAGTCGCTTCAGTCGTGTCTGACTCTGTGCGACCCCATGGACGGCAGCCCACCAGGCTCCTCTGTCCCTGGGATTCTCCAGGCAAGAACACTGGAGTGGGTTGCCATTTCCTTCTCCAGTGCATGAGAGTGAAAAGTGAAAGTGAAGTCATTCAGTTATATCTGACTCTTAGTGACCCCATGGACTGCAGCCTACCAGGCTCCTCCATCTATGGGATTTTCCAGGCAAGAGTACTGGAGTGGGGTACCATTGCCTTCTCCGCATATACATGCTATTGCATATAAAAATAGCTAATCAACAAGGACTACTGTATAGCACAGGAAACTCTACTCAGTACTCTGTAATGAACTATATGGGAAAAGAATCTGGAAAAGAATGGATTTATGTGTATATACAAGTGGATCATTTTGCTGTACAACTGAAACTAACATAACACTGTAAGTCAACTGTACTCCAATATAAGCTAAAAACTAAACTTAAAAAAAAATGAGTAAGAAAAAGGTACTTTTTCTCCACTACTTTAAGGAGGAAACATGTAATTTAAGATACTTTTCACAACATGTCCTTTTGTCCCTGGAAGCAGGGGTGCTTTATCAGAGCAAGTGAAGAGAAATGAACCACCCTAAACAGTTTTAGCAGGGCCTGGAAACTTCAGAACAAGAACAATGTCCACTGGCTACCCAGAAACTTGGCCAGAGCAGATTCTCAAAATCCAAACAGCAAATGAATGAATGAATTACTGGTTTGATGGTTATTTGCTAATTTTCAGTCAATTAAGGAATGCATGTTTCACATTAAGATTTTAAGCCTGCTATGGAGTCTCTTCATTCCCTATCAGTAAGTTAGATACTCACATAAAAACAGAATCACCTTTTCTATATGACAGGCAGTGTGTCTGCTGGAAAACACAGGTTTTGGAGGTGGAAAACTTTGAATCTCAGAGTGCCCACTCTGGTTACTTAATTCTCGGCAAGTTATAGAAACTTTCTGAGCCCCAACTCCCTACCCTCCACTAGTATGTATAAAAACTAAAACCTACTTGAGGGTTGTTGTAGAAATTAAGTAAGATAATGTGTGCAAACTGCCTTGCACTATGAATAAATGTGTATCTGTTCCCCTCCAGTACCAATTAACTACTTAAAAGTAAAACAGGTATTGAGTAGATGAAGGAAGTTAGGTAAGTTAGATGAAGTCAGAAAGGTAAGTGTAAGACTGTGGATGGAAACTAAAGGGCCTTTTTTGGCTGAAAATGTACACAAATCCTCGTAATCATTATGGTTATCTAGCAGCTGCTTTCACTGATGTTATGCTTTGCAATACATGTAAGCAAAGCTCCTATCATCTAGATATTCTTCATACTCCATAATCCCTCAAAGGTTCCCCAGTCTCTAACAAAAGAGTTTCCATGAAAAAAATAAATGTAGTTTTTTGCTTACCCGTTTGGTCTCAGTTTCCTTGTTCTGGGCTCAAGAAACTCTGTCTCCTCCTCCATTTCCATTTCAGGGATTATGTTTTGTGGTGAAAGCATTTCCCATTCATTGTCATGGGTGACAGGCTGCAACATAACTGCATCAGGGCCAGCTCTGCCTCGGCTCTTGCTCCTCCGTGATTGGCTGCCCAGATCAGAGGCTTCCCCTAGTGCTAAAGATTCCAGAGGCTTCATTTCCTCCAGAATCTGTATCTGGGGGCTCTGGCCCAAGCTGTGATCAGAGGCTGGCTCCACAGCCTCACCAGACCATCCAGGTCCTGAGTCCATGGTCTCCGATGATGGATCACTAACCTCACTACGGCCCAAGACCATCCAACTCTGGTCTTGCCCAGGGCTTTCAAAAGATGATCTCTTATCATCTTTGGAAGACATTCTCTCTGTAGATAGATGATTTCTTTCATTTAAGGAAGCTGGTTGACCTGTGTCCGGGGAGCTGGCTAACCGAGTTTCTGGCAGCCCTTTTTCCTCGGAATCTACATGAAGCTCTTCTAATTCCGATGTGCTTTCTGTAGCTTCACAGGCCTCTGGCTCTGGCAGTGAATTTTCTTCATGGTTTACAAGTATGTAATCCATGTGCAATGCATGACGATCTTCTTTCTTCTCAGTGTTCCTTTCCTCCCCATGTTCTGATTTTACCTGCTCAGGCTCTTCGGTAGGAATTATTTTTTCTTCTGCCAACTCTAATATTCCCTCGCTGGCACCTAGAAGTGAAAAATGAAGGTGAGAAGGAGAGAACAAGGCTTCATTAACACATTATGTGACTTGTGATCTTTGCAAATGATCTATCTAAAGAGAGAGAGATAAAAAACACTTTTAAAATACTTCATTTTGTAGAGCTGTTTAATGTGCATGCACTCTCAAGGACAGTTATTATATAAGCAGCAGATATTACTGCAGGAAGTCAAGACTTGGTTGAGCATGCACTGCAAATGTAGTTAGTTCCTCTGTACCAACGTTGGTAGGAACAGTGCATTTTACAAATGCATTAATTGAATGAAAGCAGCAATTTCTCGAGCGTGGAGGAATGAAAGGCTTCTTACCACTTGGTGGTCCTATGTCTCCACCTGCTGGTGAATCTGAATGATCTGTTTCTACTTCCCAGTCAATGTGTGATGGAGACAACTCAGGGCTGGCATCGATTCTGGCAGGCAAAGGACCTGACTCAGGGTCTTCGTGAATATGCAGCACAACTGGCTGGCCTTCGGGCTGTCTGTCTGTGGTCTCAGCATGGTTTTCCTGGTTTCTTTCATCAGGAAGGGCAGAAAGCAGTATCTCTGCTGCTTCGCTCCCCAAAGACTCATCCTCTGGAGTCCCAGTTTCCTCTGTGGTTTCAATGCCAGGAGTAGATTCTGTGAGATAGGACAAATCAAAGGGAGGTGTGTAAGGTGCCAACTCATGCTTCAGGGCATCTTCTTCCAAGGGAGGGTCGCCACCATAGACAAAGCGTTCAGGCTCTTTCATTAAGTCTTCATCAATATTTTGGCCCATGACATCATACTCAAAGTCACCCCATGAGGCTTCAGATGAACAGATATCTTGCTTCCCTGTCTCCCCATCAAATGGCGTTTCAGGAATGCCTTCTGATAACGTCAGCTTACTCATGTCATCTATTGTTCCCGTGGACGTGTTGAGACCCGAGGCATCGCTGAAACTGTGGTCGAAGGCAGCTTCACTGATATCCAGACAAGTGTCTGAGGCTAGCAAAGCATCAGGAATCATGGCAGGATTCTCAGTAACAAAGGGCTGCTCATGGTCCAACAAGTCCCCTGCATCGGTCTGCCTCTGAGGAAGAAAGTCTTCTGATATCGAAGACCTACTGTCGTCCACAGTTGGCTCTTGGTAAGTTACACAGATACCAGTTTCCACATTTTCAATCATTGAGATTGTTCTGTCAACAGGTTCCCAAATTGGTGCCATATCTGGGTTGGCTCCTTGTTCTGATGCTTTTAAACCTGTATTGTTTTCACCATTAATTTCGGAAGGTTCAGGAAAACACTCGTGAGAGGAAGGCTGAGATGAGTCATTTGTGTTTATCTGCTTGCTGACTGGAGGCAGTGGAATGACATTTTCAGAGGACAGCTCTGAAGTATAAGGGGCGAATTCCTGCCCAGGCTCCTGTCTGGATTCTTCATCTGTGTCTGGCTCAGTGAGATACAGCTCATTGGCTGCCCCTTCAGGCCCCAGCCCAGCATCAACGTGCTGCTCAGTCTCTGCCTTTACTTCATAATCCTGACAAACATCAGGGCTGTTGGAAGCCTGGGAATTGCTGTCGTGGCCACAGTGAGTCAGTATATCAGGATTCTCACCATCTGTCTTCGCACTGAAGGGCTGTTTCACACCTACCCACAAGTCGGGCGAAGCTGAGGCCAGGTGCCCACCCTCTTGGAAGTTGCCGTGTAAAATATCTGGAACAAACGTGCCCTGGGGCCTCTCAGTAGGGGTAGACTCACTCCATTCAGAGGCTGACTTGTTCATCATCCGGGTGGAAGAACTGACAGCAGGGAAATCTTCAGAGGTGATGTTTGAATTTGTCATTTCACTTGGGTGTGATTTTTCTTCTTCCCACCAATTTGTTTCTTGACACTCAGCTGTTGCTACACCAGACACAATGTATCCATTTTCATCTGCGTAAGTACAAGAGGAGTCTGGCTGGTCCCAGGCAGACAGCACTGAATTCTGACACTGTTCTTGCATAGGTACTTCAGCGGGGAGTTCGTCACCGGCACAAGACATGAAGGTTTGTTCTCTGGAATCTGTGTCTTTAATTTGGTCCAATATTACAAGTTGGTTAAGCTGATCAGCTTCTGGGTCTGGCTGCCTTGGTTGAATGTTCCAAAGTTGCTCGTGGGCACTCTCCCCATTATCATCGAGAAAGGGTGACTGATGGTTATCATTGAAAGGATTGGTACCATGTAGTGCCAGGGATTCAGTACCACCCTGAATGGGCACTCCCCAAGGACCCATGTTTTCGCACACTGAGGAATTCATTTCTAGCACAGCACTTGAGTTAGATAATTCTCCTTCAAATGCACTCTCGATTGGTCGCCCTTCCTGTAGGGAGGCCTTCCACCACTCTGTGCTCTCAGTTGAGAAGTCAGCCATTTCCAATTTAGAGTAATTTTCATTATTTGGTTCAGCTTTGGGAGATATTTGCCATATGACATCTCCTGTCCTCTCTATTTCTGGAGAAGACCTTGTTTCCTTATCGACTTCTGTCACCTGTAATTCAGTCTCCCTTACTGGTGAGAAATTCCAGCGATCAGGGCTGCTTTGTTGATCATCACAGGATGGGTTTGACTTATTCTCATTCTCTGCTCGCTCTGGACTGCCTCTATAAACAGAACATTGCTCAGATTCAGGATCTGCTGTGGCCAAGGACTTATTAGATTTATTCAATGAATCCCAAGCTCTGAGTTCACTCGGAGCCACTTGACAAGTATCCGAATGGATCTCTTTATCCACTGACTCTTCATAGCCTTCACCATCATCATCAGAACCTGAGCTTGTTGAAATGAAGCTGGTGTCCTCTGGCTGTACAGTTTCAGGAACATCACGTTCATTTTTCTCCTGATGGCTGACCACTAGATTTCTTTCCTGATACGTATCTGAATATTCAGAATATCTACCTGTTTCTGGGCTGGATAAAGAAGAAAAGGAATCACCATCTATTGAGTCACCCCAAAACTCTAAAAATTTAGGAACCTTGTGATCTAAGCTCCTTTCAAACCTGTCCATTCTGTTTTTCTCCAAACCCTGCATTTCAGCAACTATTTCTACATGACCATCAGTAGTCATTAGTTCAGATTCTTGGTGATTCTGTGTACTCCAATCATTTTGATTTTCCTTCTGATGCCCAGTATTGGGTCCTTGGTCCCAGGAAGGCAGTGTAGCCGAAGAATCATTTATGTCAGGACTGGATGCACTTGAAAGCGTATACTCACTGGAAATACTATCTCTGTCATCATTTCCTGATAAATTGGCTCTTGGAGGGCTGTTTTCAGTATTCTTAACTTCGAGATTCATAGTTCTCTCAGAACTTGCACCACTGACCAGCACATCCCTGTCTTTAGGGCCTTCCCAAGAGTCCAGGCCTTGGGGACATTCATCAGGTGGCTCTTGGTTAATTTTCTCTGGCTCCAGAATGTCACATTCTTCAGATTTCTCCACATCCACTTTAGGTAGAGACACACTTTTTGTGGAATTCAGCCTACCTGGAATTTCAGTAGTTTCACTTGAATTTCTCCTGGGGCTTATGAGGTGCTCTTCACAGGTCTCTCTTGCTGGCAAGTGATCTTCGGACACCTCTGTTTGCACATCACAGGGGTCTGGAGTGTAAGACCCCTTCTCCTGCTCTAATACTTCCTGGGGTTCCTTGGTCTGAGGACTGGAAGTCACTGAAAAATTTCTGATTTTGCCTGGTTCACTGGAGATTTCTTGATGATCAGATGCAGCTGGGGATGGGCATTCCTGGCTACCTTGCTCTCTTCCAGAAGCTTCCGAGGCTCCATCCATTAGCTCATCACTGGAGTGCTCCGTATCAGCAGCTCCGTGGAATTCCTTCTCACTTTCCTTTTCTCCATAGCTAGGACCCTTCCAGGGATCTGAGCATGCAGAACGCTCTGGCTTCTCAAGTCTGGTCACCAGATGTGCCGTGTCACTTGGCAGGGTTCCTCTGCATGTGTCCTGCTTGTCAGGATCGATTGTTTCAGACTCGCTGGCTCCAGAGGCTTCCAGCACATCTGCAATGTGACTATCCTGAATTTTTTCTAATGAGCTGGTTGTTTCAGGAGGTGATCTGCTCTGTTCTGTATCTGCAGCGTACGATGGGCTAGGTAACATTAATGATGAAATGGCATTATCTCTCATGACAGAATCCCAAATACTATTCGCGACCAGCTGCCCACTTTTCTCATTCAGCACGTGGTATTCATCAGGAGCCACGTCCAGGCTGTGCTCAGAAGAGGCAGGGAGTTCCCAGTCTGCCTGATTTATCTCCTGATACTCCACGCCCCAGGGTTCCACCTGTCTCACTGAAAATCGGGTTTCAGGTTCGCTACCTTCCGCCATGTACCCTTGTGCCTGACCTTCACCAGTGATGGCCACACCCGCACTGCAGTCATCCCAGTCCAAGTCATTGTCCATATCCGAGATGGTTGCAGTAGACTGAGTGTCCTCCAGAATCACTCTGTTCCACGTGTCGAGGTTGTCAGGGGCTGCCTGCCGGGCGTCAGCACTGCTGTGCAGAAGTGTGAGCTGTCGGTTCGTCTCGTTGTATAGCTGCATCATGCTGGGGTCGTCATAACTGGACTGGCTGCTTTCCCCCACGTCATCCTCCAGGGAGACATTCTGATCGTCCGTGAGCTCTACCTGGAGTAGATCTTTATCTGGGCTGTGAGTGGCATTTATTTCTGAGCCACCATCCGCCTGAGATGAAGCCCACATTTCCAGGTTCCCAGGACCTGAACTAATTCGATTTCTTGGTGGCGGCTGCGGGGACTGAGGAGGCATGTCAGCGCCCCCTGCAGTACAGTTAGCATCTTGCGACTCAAAACCCTCCCCTTTAGTGAGTGGCTTGTCTTTGGTTTCTTTCTCCTCTCTGGCCAATGTTGGTGAAGTGTAAGAGTCAGAGGTGGAGTAGTTGGTATCTAAGGGGGAGGGCACTGAGTCTTCCCCCATGTTGGATGCACTGTAGTCAGAACATTTATAAGATAAGAAGGAGTCCTCCCACGGTGCTGGGACATCTGAACCTCCTTCCTTGTTACTTTCCTCGAAAAAGTTCCAAGAATCTACATTTTTGTACACCTTGCCCATAATTGTTTGGTCCACCACAGTGTTCTGATGGTCCTTTGCTGGCTTAGAACTATTCCACGGATGATCCAGATCAGACGAGGGATTTCCAGATATGAGAATATCATCCCTGGGGTCATGGTTCTTCTTGCCCCAGATTTCTGGAACTGCTTCATTATTTGCCTCACTGGGTGAACTGTCCACGAGGTCTTCTGAAGGGAAAGCAATCCCGCTTTTGGCCATGGCCCACTCATTTGGGTCTCTCACAGAAGGTGTCTCACTGCTCGTTGGGTGCAGATTCCAAGTATTTTTCAAAGCTTTGGCATCACCTTCTTCACCAAATGCACTCCAGGCTGGGAATGACGCTGCAGCCGCTGGGTCCTCAGCATCTGTGGGGTTTCCCCACGGCTCAGGCATGGCGGTGGGAGAGCGGTCAGAACGCCACAGGGCAGCGAAGTCTTCTATCAGGTGGTTTGTTCCGTGAGGAGAAACATTCAGCAAACGTGATTTCTCAGGGGGCATGTCCTGAAACTGAAAGCTTTTCTCATCTGAGTCTTGAATATTCTTGTTGCCCAGCCCAGGCTGACCAAATTCTGACTCCCAGGGACTTGACTTTGGGAAGTCGAGATTCTTGGGTTGAAATATAGAGTCTGAGGCTCTCCTATCAGCTGGGCTTGGCTTATGATCTTTCCAGGACTCGGGACTCTGGAAGACAGATTCCTGCTTGCTGGAACTCCATGCATCCGCGATATTTTTAGAGTCGATTTCCAAACCATCCCACCAGCTGCTGCAGCGCACCCGGGTTAGAGGTGGCCCTGGGTGACCTGTGTTGACTGTCTTGGGGGTTACGTCTTCTGAATAGAGCAGAGCTGGTTCTTCAGTGGATGGTGAGCTTTCCACAAAGCTGTTCATAGGTGTTGGTGGGATCCTCTTTCCAACAGTTTTTAGACTTTCTGGAGAAGGAGATTCATCTTGCATAAAACCTGTCAGGTTCAAATTTCTTTCAGAATTATCCCCAGGACTTTCTTGTCTCTGGACAAACTCCTCATCAAATTCCACGAGGCTCTCTTTGCCAGCCCCCGACAAGAGAGAACTGGATGAATAATTAGGCATGTCCATCCCCCTCCTGTCGAGTTCTTTAGACCCCATGGTGAGCTGTCCTTCTGAGGAATCGCTGTTGGGAAAGAAGTCATCTGTTGGGGAGTAGTCTGCAGAATGGGAGGATGGTTGGGACTGCCCAGAAACCCTGGGTGCTGGGTCAAAGTTGAAAAGGTCGAATGATTGACCGTGTTCTCCAGAGCGGGCATGCTCCTCCGCTACTGCTCCTTCGGGGATGGGACTGTAGGAGTCAAACCCTGGGAGGAGGCTGTGGTGAGGCCCCGCCCCTTCTCCCACAGGGCTGTCGTCACTGAGGAACACGGAGCTCTCCTTGGATGAGCGGCTGCTCCTGATGGTGGCCAGCCCACTGTCTGGGCTCACCAGGTCCGCATTGACATCCACCTGGGCCTGGTTAGAATCGCCGAGATCAGGAGGGTTTTCCATGAAATTCACGGAGCTGGGCTGTGGCTCTACGTCAGAACCATACAACTCCATAATCCCTGAAGATCCCTGGGAAAGCGGGGCACTGCCTGCCACTGCTTCTGTGGAGGATGTCCGGCTGTTGGAGGCCATCTCCGGACACCTCCTGTTGATGACTTCCTTGACAAGGAGAACCACCTGATCACAAGTCACTGAAGGGTTCTCCTGCTGGTACACCAGGATCTCATCACAGCCACACTCAAAGGGTTCCAGCTCCAGGCAAGGGTTCTGGCACTCTTCTAGCTCACAGCAGATCTGTCGGGGAGGAACAGGGATTTGTGTGAGCACTCAGGTTCTCTTTGTCCTTTGCAATTTGTCTTTCTTAATTTTTTGTAATGTAAAATTAATCTGTGTTCATCTGTCTAGAAAAAAAGACAGAACTGAGAATTGTAGAATGCAAAACACACCAAATTCCACTTAATTTACCACCACATTCTCTAATTCAACCAAACTGGCTTTTGGTTGAACCCCAAATCCAGTTGCTCAGTTTTGCTGGCTCTAAAAAGTTATAGGTAAAGAGAGATAAACTATTTAAATCCTTTCCTCAGTGTAACTTAATGCCGTCATCCAACAGGAGCAAAATTCAGCTTTGTGAAAGGCAGACATAATGCTAGTTGTAGACAAAACTGGGGGGAAAATACTGGACTAGGGAAAATGGTGCAGAAGGAAGACTCCTGTTTGTCATAGGCAGCTGAGACCTGCTTTAAGATAAAGGAGAAAGTAGGAAGAGGAAGCAGTTTCCAGCTTTCTCAACAGCACTCAGGCTCCAGCTTTCTCTTCCTGCCCCCAGAAGTGCTGACACTGAGCCCAGAATAGACAGAGCTTCCATGGAAAGTAGGGAGATGTGAGGCCAAAACTGCGCTGTAGCTCTATGACTTCCTGGGAAATGCTGAGGACACTTTGCACACTGGGCCTTTGAAATAGCCCCAGAGTTTAAGTGGAGATAATAACAACAAAAACAGTTATACATACAAAGCTCACATATACAATAATAATAATTAACATTCATTGACTGCTTTCATATGCCAGGCACAGTTCTAAGGATTTTATGTGCAATATCTCCTTTAATCCTCACAATAATTCTACAAGGTAGAACATTTTCAAAAAATTATTTTTTATTTATTTTTGACTGTACTGGGTTTCCACTGCTGCTCGGGTTTTTCTCTAGTTGCAGCAACTGAGGGTACTCTTCGTTGAGGTGTGTGGGCTTCTCATTGAGCTGGCTTCTCTTGTTACAAAGCAGGGGCTTCAACAGCTGTGGCTCCCAGACTCAGGCCCAAGAGTTATGGCACACAGGCTCAGCTGCTCTGCAGCATGTGAAATCTTCCTGGGTCAGGGATCGAACCTGGGTGTCTTGCACTCAGGTGGATACTTCTCCAGTGAGCCACCAGGGAAGCCCCCCAGTAGCCCTCCTGTTATCCCCATTTTTTCAGTGAGGAAATAGAGACACAGAAAGTTTAAATAATTTGACCAACAGCATGCAGCTCTCAATGGATGGAGCCACATTTTTGAACTCAGGCAACTGAGCTATAGAGGTTGACCCTTAACTGTGACCATATGGTCATAGAAGGATTCCTCTAGAGCAGTCCTGACTTTGTATTGCTTAAGATCTCAAGGAGATGTCTCTTAAGTGATAGATGGGGAAGGCTGGTGAGGAGAGACAGGGTGGAGTCAACTCAAGAGCTTCTAATCCTTCATCTATCTTCTACTTCTGTCTATTTTAGATTAACCCATGTTTAAATCAGTTTGCTACAAAAAGTGATTTGAAACCACTGTTTTAGAGGCTTAGGAGACCTTAGTCCTGTCCCTAGGAAACCAGTGAGCAAAGACATAATAAAATTTTATTTATAAGACATAACAAAAGCTTTGAAACTCTGTGCAGAACAAAGCACTGAAAAAGCCACAGGCTGGTGATGCAATTCACAGATGGGTCAGAAGGGTATCAAATGTATCTGCAGCAAGAGAAGGAGGCTTGTTCATATTTGAACTTAAGGGCACAGAGAACCTGGAGAGTGTCCAAAAATGGATCTCTTGGGGGACAGAAAGTGAGGATGTTGAAAAGAAGGGAGTTGAGACTTCACCTCTAGCCATCTGTGAGTAGACCAGGTGTCTAAGCCATTAGTGAGGAAAGATAAGTGATGAAATGGTTCTATGTCTGTGTCATCCATATTATAATGAATTATGTATAGTCTCATATTAGTTATTCAATATGCCTGATTTGGTATATCACTGCCCTATTTTCATTGACTTTTTTTTAAAGGAATGTTATTTTTTTTAAAATTTACTTATTTATATTGGACGCACTGGGTCCTTCTTGCTGTGTGGGCTTTCTCTAGTCGTGGTGAGCAGGGGCTACTGCTCTTCACAGCGGTGCATGGGCTTCTCACTGTGGTGGCTTCTCACTGCAGAGCATAGGCTCTAGGCATTTGGGTTTCAGTAACTGCAGCATCCAGCCTCAATATTTGTGGCTCGTGGGTTCTAGAATGTGGGCTCAGTAGTTGTAGTACATGGGGGTCTTAGTTGCTCCATGGCACATGGAATCTTCCCAGACCAGGGATTAAACCCATGTCCCCTTCATTGACAGGCAGATTCTTATCCATTGCACCATCAGGGAAGTCCTAATTCTGTCTACTTATATTACAAAAACGTTGGGTTAAACGACTCAGCTCTCAACCAAGATGGTTTGACTGATTACCCAAACCGAATTTTATTATAGTACCTGGAGGAAAACTTTTTTTGAGAAATATATGTTTTTTTCAAACATGTCCAAGGTATCCAAGGTATTTGATTAGTGGTCGTGTCAAAATACTAACTTTGATGAAAGCTTCAGATCAGTTATTAAGCATTGGGAACCAAACAGGTATTTAGTCAGGGACTAAATTTTGTTAGTTATTATCAGGTAGCAATCCTCAAGGAAAACAGCACCCAAAGGATGATGACTTTTACTTGGGTGAAAAAGATATGATCTTTCTCTTTATGGATTCAGCCAACAAAAGAAATGGTTATGGGGCTCTTTTAAAGTCCTTATATGGGTGAAGGGAGTCAAAAGGTACAAACTTCCAGCTATAAATAAGTCACGGGGATGTCATGTACAGCATGGTGACTATAGTTAACGCTGTACTGCATATTTGAAAGCTGCTAAGAGAGTAGAAGGGCTTCCCAGGTGGCACAAGTGATAAAGAACCTGACTGCCAATGCAGGAGACATAAGAGACTCAGGTTTGATCCCTGGGTTGGGAAGATCCCCTGGAGAAGAGAATGGCAACCCACTCCAGTTTTCTTGCCTGGAGAGTCCCATGGACAGAGAATCCTGGTGGACTACTGTCCATAGGGTCACACAGAGTTGGACAGAACTGAAGGGATTTAGCTCGCACACAAGAGAGTAGAGAGTAGTTCTCATTGCAAGAAAAAAAATTATATATTATAAAAAATATATAATTATATAAAAATATCATTATATATATGATGGGTGTTAACTAGACTTCCCTCATAGCTCAGTCGGTAAAGAATCTACCTGCCTGCAATGTGGGAGACCTGGGTTCGATTCCTCGGTTGGGAAGATCCCCTGGAGAAGGAAATGGCAATCCACTCCAGTATTCTTGCCTGGAAAATCCCATGTAGCCTGGCAGGCTACAGTCCATGGGGTTGCAAGAGTTGGACATGACTTAGTGACTAAACCAACTTAATGTGGTGATCATTTGCAACATATACAAGCACTGAATCATTATGTTGTACACTTGAAAGTAACTTAAGGCTATCTGTCAATTATATCTCAACTAAAAAATGAAAAAAAGCCAACATTTACCTCACTGCCAATTCCGGTTAGTAACAGAGCATAACAGCTAAAAACTTAAAAACTGAATTAAAGCACTTAAAACGAATTAGTTAATTTATTTATAGCATCAGAACTAAAAATTTGAGAAATAACTAGCCAACTGTGCAAAATACCCCCAACATTTCTTCTTTTAAAGTAACATTTAAGCTACCATCAATTTATTAATTTATTTATTTTTGGCTGTGCTGGGTCTTCGCTGGGCTTTCCTTTAGCTGCACCAAGCAGGGGTTACTCTCTGCTTGCAGTGCATGGGCTTCTCACTGTGGCGGCTTCTCCTGTTGTGGAGCACGGGCTCTAGAGCACATGGGCTTCAGCAGCTGTCACACGTGGGCTCAGCAGTTGGAGCTTCCAGGCTCAATGGTTGTAGCACACAGGCTTTGTTGCTCCCCTGCATGTGGGACCCTCCCAGATCAGGGATTGAACCAGTGTCTCCTGCTTTGACAGGTAGATTCTTTACCACTGAGCCACCAGGGAAACCCAGCCTCCACCATTTCTTAAAACTCAAATTCTAGGACCTTATCTCTTGGACCAATTTCTCTAAGCCATCAGTCCATTGCCATCTTCTACCCCATGTTCTGAGAGCCAGCAGATGCGGATTCAGTGAGATCGTTGGGTCAAGGAAGTTCTTACCTGACTGCACAGCTCTAGGTTCTCAGAGTATACAGCGATCTGTTGTCTGGGCTGCTGCTCCTCCGACAGGTAACTGGCCAGGAGGATGAGGACATCAAAACCAAACTTGTCTGTGAACGCTTTCAAATCACTGGTGATATTGCTGTGAAATGTACAGTTCTGAAACAACAGGCAATTTGATATTAACGCCAAGCTGCTCAGCGCTGGTGAATCATGCCACAAATTTCTCCAGTCTTAAGATGTATTGCCAATGACACTTATTATTAGATACAAATGAAATAAATACTTTTCTTTGAGAAAGTTTTCAAACTTTTCATACTATGGCTTGAGATATACATTCCTTGTTTTGTTTTGTTTTCCTAAACCAAGAAAGGAAGGCATCTTTGCTGTTACCATTAAGAACAGTTTAGAGAGGAACAAATAGCTTACCATCTTTTCCCTAAAATGTTTGACTTCGTAAAACGTACTTTTCCTTTTATTGTTCACATGACATAGGAATGTCTGTAGAATATTATTACAACCCACTAGAAAAGTAGGAGGAAGTTATTGTTTTTTTCTGTAATTGTTTTCTAATGATTATTAACTCCAAGCAGGATTCCTGAGGATATACTCAAATGAGTTTACCAAATGCTATTTATTCCAAAGTAGAAGTCTAGGAGATTTGTGTCAGGGATGTGACGTCAGATCTGCTTGCTCTTTCTATGTGATATCTAAAGAGGAATGAATAACTGTGGAAAAGGGACCCATCATCACAGAGTGTACCCAGACCTGTGGCTCACATCATCTGTGGGAATGTCCTGGCCTTGTTGAATTTTATTAACTACAATGAGACTCACTTTTTGTCTGCATGGTTATCTCTCTTTCTTAAAAAAATACACTGAAGACCATATGTTACCCCCTAGCATAATGGCTGGCATATACCAGTTGCTCAAGAAAAGTTTATTGAATGATTGGAGAGACACAGAAAATCAACCTATGCTATATAATCCTTTATCATAGTATATATATATAATATTAATAACACCTGTAAATGACAATCATATAATCATCATCTGATAATCCATAGCTCTACTCAATGAAAATCACCTTAATGTGCATTCAAGAGATATAAAGAATTCTGTTAATTTTTTCCTGATTACAAACTCATCAGAATTATGCATGCCACTGGTAAAACATTAAAGCAGTGCAGAAAAACAACCCAAAGGAAGTGGAAATACCACACACCTCCACCTCAAATAACCATTATGAAGAGCTAAACACTGCAGCATATATAGGTGCGGACTTTGTTCATGTCCAGATGAATGTTTGTAAATGGTAGCTCTTTAACACTTGTGGATTCGATATTTGTAGCTTAGACTATTCACCAGCCACTTGAAATATCCAATAATACATGTACGCTGTATTTCTGCTGAGCTAAATGTCAAGGTTGACAAGGTCACCGAGAGAGAATATGAGAAACCTGGCCACTGGGTGGACCCAACCCATCAGTGGCTTCCCGGCCTCTAGGAGCCTTGCTGTCTACTCCTGTGGCCACTACTCTCATGAGGCATCTCATGAGGCTACTTTCATTTTTGGTTACAAGGAAGTGCACATGGCAATTCACAAAGATCTCAGGATATATTGCTGAATACAAAGGATCTATTGTATTGACCTGGTAATCAAATGTATGATGCTCAAATACAATAGCTTTTGGAAGTATGCACACAGTCAGCTTTCATGCATTTAATTTACTGTCCAAGTGTCATAATAATAATCTTTAAATAAGTACTTCAAAAATTAATTCACTCACAAAAGTAGATTTTTAGAATGAGGTTTTTTTTTTCCATTGGACCTTATACACAATGTGCATTCAATAGATAAAATTATTTCAAATCATTATTGGTGTTAACTATCAAGAATCTCAATGCTGAGCTTCTTGCTATTATGAATTGTAAAAAAAGATGAGGTCCCAAAGGAAGACAATGGACAACAACCATGTACATCTTATCTCCAATGACTGAAGGCTTTGGCATAAAAGGACTTAGAATTTTTCTTTCAAAATATTTTTTTTCATGATGTGCATAAACTCATTCCCCCCAACGTATTTATAAACCCTTGAAAGAAGACACACAACTTCTAAAGAGATTTTGACACACGAGAGTAATTACCATGACCCTTCTAGCTGGGTCCCTCAGACAAGAGTAAGTAGGTTTTACTGGTACCTGAGTGCAAGATTAGCACTCAAGAGAATCAGCATTATTCAAAGCCCTACTTGTGGAATATGTGCTATTCAAAAATGTTGGCTGAGCTCCAGTCTCTCTGGACTTTGTATTAAAATGATGGCCCCAAGATCTTGCTAAACTCTAATCAAGCAGCACTGGCACCATCAGGCATCTTGTTGGAAAAGCAGGGTCTCAGGTCACACTCCAGACCTACTGAAGCAGAATCTGCATTTCCCACAAATCCTAGGCGATTCAAACGCACATGGAAATCTGAAAAGCACTGCTCTGCAGAGCCATTTTTAATTTATATATTTTCCTGTGAACCAACCCTTTGCACTCTCTCAGTGCTGTATCGGCCTCTTACTGAGCCAGGCCCTCAGCTCCCTGCTGCTCATTCCGGCCTCATGATTAACATCACCTTGGAATGTGTACTTTTGGGCCACTTTGTCAGAGGTTCTCTTTTAGCAGCCCAGGATTGGGTCCAAGAATCTGTAATTTCATTATGTACCTCAAGTGATTCTTAGAATCAAGCTCCTTTGTATAATACTTCCCCAGTTTTCCTCTGGGTGGCCCTGAATTCCACAGGATCACACAGAGTATTAATAATACAAAGATTTATGTGAATCCGAGAAACAAAATACTTCTTTTACAGTAACCCCAAAACAGAGATTATCAACTACTATGTCCTATCCACCCTAATAAAATTCCCCAAGCCAGATTCGATCTCACTGGCTTTAGGATAATGCCAGGAATTTCATGTTTAAAACAGAATCAAACAAGCAAAAGAGTAAGATTCTTCAGGAATCTGGGAGGCAGGGTTTGTTTGTTCTGTTTTATGCTGGTACTGTTTGCATAGGAGATAATTTATTATTGTCTTCTAGCTACACAGGGAGTCATGTGCTGCGACACCTCTTATGTTGCTGACAAGCTAGGCTGGCCCTGAATAAATACCACTTCATCATGAACACAACCCAACTGTAGATACAGGTTGGCATTTTATTCCCCCCATCTGCCTTCTACCTGATAAATTACTATTTTAGTTACACGTATACAAATACTATTTGTTAATCTGCTCAAATATCTCCAAAATGTTTTCCCACCTTAAGTTAAAATTATATGCATATACATATCCCAATTTGCCAAAGGTTTAGAAAATAAAAGAATACAACCTTCATTTACCACCTCTACACCCATCATCCAACCCTCCATATTTGAAATATGACCCCAGCCTGAGATTGTTGCATGAAATTTAGGAAGTTATATTACTAATCGTTAAACCTGAAAATTGACTGGTGAAAGCCCAGACTATTTCAACATATCAGTTAGGAAGAAAGACAAGTGGTCCCAGTCACAGTCTTTTGTCACTCATGGATCCAGAGATTAGATCGTTAACATTTTTAGAGGTCATGAGTTATTTTGCTTGAGCAATTCCTGGTTTTGAAATTAGTAGAAAGCCTGAAAATGTAGGGAGAGAAAGGTCTTGCTATTTCTTGGCCAAAAGCCAAGGTGTAGATGTCAAGGGCCCTCAGAAGAGGTTGATGATAGATCAAAGGGCAGGCAAACAGAAAGGACAGGGCTATAGTCTTACTAATATGAAAACCAAGATAGTGATAGTGTCCAACAGACGTACGACTTTTGTGCTTGAAAGTACTTGGACAAATGCAATGGAAAATTCCATTCTCTCACAAAATCCCATTTTAGTTCTTAATCCATTGCTCTGAAAAATTTAGTTTTTATTCTATATGCTTATTAGCTTTAGTGCACCACATGAAATAAGTGATCTAAATAATGTCTTATAAACAACTGAGTGCTTAAATGTGCACATTCTTTGAGAGAAAAACCACTCTCCTTACAATAGTCATATGTACCTATTCTACAGTCTTCTGAATCCCTCCTGTCAGACTTCTGCCCCTCCAATCATTCCACTGAAACTGCTCTTCTCAAAAGTATCAATCATTTCCAGGTCACCAAATCCAAAAATCTAGTTCCTCTTCTTACTTTAATTGACTTCTCCCAATAATTTCATGAGGTTGATTTCCCCTCTTTCTTGAAACACTTAATTCCTTCACTTCCCTGTCATTACACTTTCTCTCAACTCATTGGCTCCTCCTCCATCATCTTTGCTGCTGCTTCTCCCCTAGTCAACGTTTAAATGTTCCTAACCTCTTTCTTGTTCACACCCTCTCCTTAGTGACTTCATCGTCACATGGCTTTCCAATCATCTATCTGCCAATGACAACCAAATCACATCCACCTGAATGCTAACCTGATTTACCCATGTAATATCCTCACATCAATATCTCATAAGTGTCGCAAATAAAATACAACCTACCTCCACCCCAGTTTCCTCCATAGCATGAAATGGTACCACCATTCGCCCAGTTCCTCAAGTCAAACATCTAGGAATTATTCTTTATCCTCTTTTCCCCTTCATTCTTCACATAATCCATCCACAACTCTTATTAACGTTCCCTCTAAAACATATCTCAAGTCCAAACACTTCTCTCACTTCTTTCCATCTCTGTTACTGACATGGCCGCAGTCACCAGCACCTCTCCCCTGAACTTGGGTGACAGTCTCCTGGTCTCCCTGAAGTGGCTCATCTCCTTTCCCTATGACTAGTTCTTCACACAGGACCAAGGCAGAGCTTTGAAAAATGTAGTCAAAACCATGATACTCGTGAGCTTAAAACTCACTCAAGAGTTTCTCAATGCAATTATTTACTATTTTTTTCTTTTTTTTTTTTTTAACAGGGAAGAGAAAGGTTTAATATCCTTGAAACTGAGTTCTTATAAACCAATGCAAAAAAGTAGACATAGCAATAGAAAAAAAAACAGCTGGTGAACATAAAAAACAATTCACAACTGAAATACCTGAAATCATTAATAATCAAAGAAATCCTTTGAAAATGTTTTATGTTCTCTTTTCCTATAATTGGTAAATATGGCTGAATGGGCATTCTCATACATTGTCAGAAATATATTCTAAAGAAATAATCATATATGCACATGAAAGTTTTATGGACAAAGCTATTCACTAGATTATTACTATAATAACTAAAATTTTGAAACAATCTAAATGTCCTACAATAGAGAAATAGTTCAATAAATTATGGAATAGTAACATAAATGAATGTTATGTTGGTATTAAAAATCACACTATCAAAGAATACTTAATAACACAAGAAAACATCAGACATAGTATAAAGTAGAAAATAATTTCTACAATCATATAAAATGAGAATGTCATTTCTATATGTATGCAAATAATATATAGTAAAATTAAAATACAATGGGTATTAAGAATCTTGATATTAAAATGGACATAATTTAGTCAAATTGCTAAACATAAAATCTGATTGTGTCTCTCTATTAACTTAGGGTACTTTCTCCAAAGCTCCTGGTAAAGTCTTTGGAGGCTAACTGGATTTGCCATTCACTAGCTGAGTGTCTTATGGAGAAGGAAATGGCAACCCACTCCAGTGTTCTTGCCTGGAGAATCCCAGGGACGGGGGAGCCTAATGGGCTGCTGTCTATGGGGTCGCACAGAGTCGGACACGATTGAAGCGACTTAGCAGCAGCAGCAGCAGCTGAGTGTCTTAAGTGAGTTTACTTAATTTCTCTAAAGTCTTCATCCATAAGCCCTCACCTCATAAGACTGTTAAGATTACTAAGAACTTATGTGTATCAAAAATCAGGCCCAATGCCTGGCATATAATGGACAATAAACATTAAATCTCTTTCCTAATTCTATCTAAAGGTCATTCTTAGGATTCATGAGAATAATTAGATTCATAGAAAGTAATTTACAAATTCTTGGTACAGCAACTGATTATTCATATTACAATTTCTTGCCTTATATTCTTTCTAATACTGTGAACTTTGCAATCATAATCACACACAAGTCACTGAAGTGAATCACATGTAAAATTCCTAGATGTGAGATTACAGAGAAAGTTACATCTGAAGCAAAGTCATTTAAAAAGTAAAATAACATAAAAACTCTGGATCAGGCAGTGTTTCTTATTAATGGATCCTTTATCCTTAATTCTAGGTTAAAGTCAATGAATGAGCTTCAGTTTCCCACTACACAAATAAAACAAAAAAATGTATAGTGATGTTTTTCTTCAGCCAAATCACCATGGATAGAGTCTTTTGCATGATTCCAAGTGCCATACTACCTTTGTGACAGGCTGGGACCTGGACCAATTGCTGCAGTGCTTGCACCTGGACAAATAACTCCTTAAGCAACAAAATACAAAGAAATGATAAGGGACTAAAAATAAATACACGTATGGGCAGTTGGGGCAAATTATGGACAAGACAACACAAAAAGACCACAAAATTCAACTGCCACTTCTGAAGAGCAGGGAGAAACACAAGGTGTTGGGAGCAAAATCAGGTACTGTGCATGCCCCCTGCACTCACCACCAAAGGCATGGGCCAGCCACCCAAGCCACCCCTTTGGCCGGATCCCTGGACACACCGTTCATTCACTCCTGTAAGGAACCAGCTCGTCACACCCCTGTCAGGGCAGTAAGCAAGGGAAACTGCTACTTGTTTTTGTCCCCCACTGCTGCAGCAGGGGCCTACCAGGCTCCTCCATCCATGGGATTTTCCAGGCAAGAGTACTGGAGTGGGTTGCCATTGCCTTCTCCACTCCTAATGCTAGTACCTTCCATTTAGATCTAATACTCTAGACTACACACTTAATCCAAAACAGTTGTCTCTCTTGCAAATCACAAATGAAATTTATTAAGTAATGCTTTTATTAAATAAAATAAAAATAAATTATTTTCTAATGTCAAGAACAAGTTATAGATTTATCATGTCTGAATTTTTTTTCTTCTTACAGGAAATAGGAAGAGTAGATAAAATCTGTAGATAGGAAGCTTATATAGAAATCATTACCAAGACTAAAATACAAGCTCACACAGCTTCATCTTCGAGAAGAGTGAGTCTTAGAAACATAGTATGACAATCCATAACTACCTTGTAAGCACAATGGTTAGCATAGATTGCTGAGTTACTGAAATTTAAGAGTATGGTTTGACATTTATACTCTGTGTGGATTTACTTTTAGATTGAGGACTATTTTTTTTTTTAAATCAAGATATATGAAAAATGCTGAGGTATGTACACAAACGTTCTTACTGAAAGCTTCATGATTTATGCTACCAATATTTCATTATGATGTTTAAAATATTCAGCAATAATAAAGTCTGATAATTTTGACAGGAAAATGATTTATGAGAGCACAAAATGCATAAATTAAAGAGATTTTATTTATTCCATTTTTTGTACACACTTTAATTGGTAGGCAAAGATAAGATATTCACCATGTTTTTACCACATGTCATTAAAAAAAACAACTCTATTGTTCTTATTCCCATAAGCTAGCCAATTCATTTTAGTAGTAAAAACTTCACTGGCTCTATTTAAACTATATTATGCATCATATTTTGAAAATAAAGCCAGACAGCACATATTATCATTAAAAAAGAGCCCTTTTGTAAAAAGATTTTGTGAAAATTAACTGCAATATATAAATAACATATAAATGTACATATGAATATAATTTTCATTTAAACCAAAGGTATATTGCCTAAAACAATTTAATCAGACCATTTCTGCATTAAGCACTCTGTTAAGTGCTTTGCATCATCTACTTTAAAGTGCCCAGATAATGTGGGTAGCATTTCTGTTTTGCACTGAGAAAACAGAGGCTGCAAACAAGTAACTGATGTCTCGCACAGCTCACACATGTGAAAACGGGACTCGATCCCAGGTGCATCTGACTGCAGAGCCCAGGTTCTAAGCTTTCTTTTTCCCAAGTGAGAAAATTCTTCAAAGATAATACTAATGCCACTTTTAATTTCATAAGAGTTTTGCTATTCCATTTACTTCTGTTTATTATTATTAACAAGTTTCCCTTGTCACCATACACAAGCAAGCCACCTTGATTTTTTTTAAAGTTAAAACTGCCAATGAAAGTGAAAGTGAAGTCTCTTAGTCGTGTCGGACTCTTTGGGACCCCATGGACTGTAACCTATCAGGCTACTCTGACCATGGGATTTTCCAGGCAAGAATGCTGGAGTGGGTTGCCATTTCCTTCTCCAGGGGATCTTCCTGACCCAGGGATCAAACCCAGGTCTCCTGCATTGCAGGCAGACACTTTACCATCTGAGCCACCAGGGAAGCCCAAAACTGCCAATACAACCCTCAAAATGCAAGTTTATCAAATAAAGCTGAGCAGAGCAGTAAACAGACAAAAACTGCTTCTATCTAAATTAAAAAATTCACGTATTTACAAAGTTCAGCAATTGTTAGGTTTCACATGCAGAGGTTAACGCAGAGCAAAGTGTTGGTAGTAGTGTCCAGATGTCCTGAAACACTGGAAGCAATGAACAGACGCACAAACATAGCACAGTTTAGCTGCAGGTCAATTAATGAACCTATGCGGTCCCCACAAAGTTGCACATTGTAGTTCTTTTTTTTTTTTTTTTCACATTGTAGTTCTGATTCCTCCTTTAAGGCACAAACAAATCGCCACACTCTTTTTAAGGGTTCACAGTGACTACTGATGGTGTTGAGGTATAGTAGCAAGTTTACATATCCCTTCATTTACAGAACCATCCATCCCATCAGGGAAGTATACAATATGCTTCAAAGAATAAGAACAGGATTTTAAAAGCCAGGATCAACCTGAAACTAAGCAAGTTGGCATCCTGCCTCATGCTCACCATCTCCATCATGAGAGAATCAATGTTAGTCCAACAGAGTTGCCCTAGAAAAAGATGCTTATATGCTGTACTTCATAAAAGGATGGTCCTAGGCAGTCTCTCACAACTAGTTAATAATAGAATACTTGGATGTGGGAAGGTTCACAACAAATTAAAGATGAACATGTCATCACCTTATTTACCAGCTCAGCATAATTTACATTTTCTTTAAGGACATACCCATAATCATCAAATCTTTTCAATGCAGTATGGATTCAAGTGCTCAGTAAGAAAAGAGCTAGACTGTGGCTCCACTTCAGTTAGTCAGTTCAGTTCAGTCACTCAGTTGTGACCGATTCTTTGTGACCCCATGGACTGCAGCACGCCAGGCATCCCTGTCCAACACCAACTCTTTGAGTTTACCCAAACTCATGTTCATTGAGTTGGTGATGCCATCCAACTGTCTCATCCTCTGTCATCCCCTTCTCATCCTCTGTCATCCCCTTCACCTCCCACCTTCAATCTTTGCCAGCATCAGGGTCTTTTCAAATGAGTCAGCTCTTCGCATCAGATGGCCAAAGTATTGCAGTTTCAGCATCAGTCCTTCCAGTGAACACTCAAGACTGATCTCCTTTAGGATGGACTGGTTGGATCTCCTTGCAGTCCAAGGGACTCTCAAGAGTCTTCTTCAACACCACAGTTCAAAAGCATCAATTCTTTGGCACTCAGCTTTATTTATAGTCCAACTCTCACATCCATACAAGACTACTGGAAAAACAGCCTTGACCAGATGGACCTTTGCTGGCAAAGTAATGTCTGCTTTTTAATATGCTGTCTAGGTTGGTCATAACTTTCCTTCCATGGAGTAAGCATCTTTTAATTTCATGGCTGCAATCACCATCTGCAGTGATTTTGGAGCACACACACACAAAATAAAGTCTGCCACTGTTTCCTCATCTATTTGCCATGAAGTGATAGGACCAGATGCTATCATCTTCGTTTTCTAAAAGGTGAGCTTTAAGCCAACTTGTTCACTCTCTTCTTTCATTTTCATCAAAAGGCTCTTTAGTTCTTCACTTTCTCCCATAAGGGTGGTGTCATCTGCATATCTGAGGTTATTGATATTTCTCCCGGCAATCTTGATCCAGCTTGTGCTTCATCCAGCCCAGCATTTCATATGATGTACTCTGCACAAAAGTTAAATAAGCAGGGTCACAATATACAACCTTTATGTACTCCTTTTCCTATTTGGAACCAGTCTGTTGTTCCATGTCCAGTTCTAACTGTTGCTTCCTGACCTGCATATAGGTTTCTCAAGCAGCAGGTCAGGTGGTCTGGTATTCCGATCTCTTTTAGAATTTTCCACAGTTTCTTGTGACCCACACAGTCAAAGGCTTTGGCATAGTCAATAAAGCAGAAATAGATGTTTCTCTGGAACTCTCTTGATTTTTCCATGATCCAGCAGATGTTGGCAATTTGATCTCTGGTTCCTCTGCCTTTTCTAAAACCAGCTTGAACACCTGGAAGTTCATGGTTCATGTACTGCTGAAGCCTGGCTTGGAGAATTTTGAGCATTACTTTACTAGCATGTGAGATGAGTGCAATTGTGCAGTAGTGTGAACATTCTTTGGCCTTGCCTTTCTTTGGGATTGGAATGAAAACTGACCTTTTCCAGTCCTGTGGCCACTGCTGAGTTTTCCAAACTTGCTGGCATGTTGAGTGCAGCACTTTCACACATAATCTTTCAGGATTTGAAATAGCTCAACTGGAATTCCATCACTTCCCCTAGCTTTGTTCATAGTGATGTTTTCTAATGCCCACTTGACTTCACATTCCAGGATGTCTGGCCCTAGGTGAGTGATCTCACCATCGTGATTATCTGGGTCATGAAGATCTTTTTTGTACAGTTCTTCTGTGTATTCTTGCCACCTCTTCTTAGTCTCTTCTGCTTCTGTTAGGTCCATACCATTTCTGTCCTTTATTGAGCCCATCTTTGCATGAAGTGTTCCCTTGGTATCTCTAATTATCTTGATGAGATCTCTAGTCTTTCCCATTCTATTGTTTTCCTCTATTTCTTTGTAGTGATCATTAAGGAAGGCTTTCTTATCTCTTCTTGCTATTCTTTGTAACTCTGCATTCAAATGGGTATATCTTTCCTTTTCTCCTTTGCTTTTGGCTTCTCTTCTTTTCACAGCTATTTGTAAGGTAACCTCAGAGACCCATTTTGCTTTTTTGCATTTCTTTTTCTTGGGGTGGTCTTGATCCCTGTCTCCTGTACAATGTCACGAACCTCTGTCCATAGTTCATCAGGTACTCTATCAGATCTAGTCCCTTAAATCTAGTTCTCACTTCCACTGCATAATTGTAAGGGATTTGATTTAGGTCATACCTGAAAGGTCTACTAGTTTCCCTACTTTCTTCAATTTGAGTCTGAATTTGGCAATAAGGAGGTCATGATCTGAACTACAGTCAGCTCCCGGTCTTGTTTTTGCTGACTGTATAGAGCTTCTCCATGTTTGGCTGCAAAGAATGTAATTAGTCTGACTTCAGTGTTGACCATCTGGTCATGTCCATGTGTAGAGGCTTCTCTTGTGTTTTTAGAAGAGAGTGTTTGCTATGACCAGTGCGTTCTCTTGACAAAACTCTGTTAGTCTTTGCCCTGCTTCATTCTGTACTACAAGGCCAAATTTGCCTGTTACTCCAGGTGTTTCTTGACTTCCTACTTTTGCATTCCAGTCCCCTATATTGAAAAGAACATCTTTTTGGGGTGTTAGTTCTAGAAGGTCTTATAGGTCTTCAAAGAACCATTCAACTTCAGCTTCTTCAGTTACTGGTCGGGGCATAGACTTGGATTACTGTGATATTGAATGGTTTGCCTTGGAAATGAACAGAGATCATTCTGTCGTTTTTGAGATTGCATCCAAGTACTGCATTTTGGACTCTTTTGTTGTCTATGATAGTTACTCCATATCTTCTAAGGGATTCTTGCCCACAGTAGTAGATATAATGGTCATCTGAGTTAAATTCACCCATTCCAGTCCATTTTAGTTTGCTGATTCCTAAAATGTCGATGTTCACTCTTGCCATCTCTTGTTTGACCACTTATAATTTGTCTTGATTTATGGATCTAACATTCCAGGTTCCTATGCAATATTGCTCTTTACAGCATCGGACCTTGCTTCTATCACCAGTCACATCCACAACTGGGTGTTGTTTTTGCTTTGGCTCCGTCTCTTCATTCTTTTTGGAGTTTTTTCTCCATTGATCTCCAGCAGCATATTGGGTACCTACCGACCTGGGGAGTTCATCTTTCAGTGTCTTATATTTTTGCCTTTTCATGCTGTTCATGGAGTTCTCGAGGCAAGAATACTGAAGCAGTTTGCCATTCCCTTCTCCAGGTGACCATATTTTGTAAGTTTATACGGATTTCTATATGGGACTGGACAACCCAGGACCTATTCATAGTGGAAAATCCACTCACCCATGTGTGCTCAGTTATGCCTGACTCTGACCCCATGGACTGTAGCCCACCAGGATCCTCTGTCCATGGATTTTCCAGGCAAGAATATTGGAGTGTTTGCCATTTCCTTCTCCAAAGAAATCCACTCATGAGGTATCCTTTATTTTTAAAATGTCAGAACCTGGGAAACACACTGGCTACCAAATAATAATAAATTATTTCCATAATTATGTAAAGATTTTTTTAACCCATTAGCCTGTTTTAAACCATGAGCTTAAACACAGCTTTATTTATTTTCCTTGGTAAAAATAAATCATCTCATTTGAACAATATTTCAAGAAAGCAGGAAACCTTCCTTCCTCTCTGGGTACCCCTTTCTGATTTATGGGCACCACCAGTCAAGCCCCCAGAGCCGTTATTGCACATGTACACTGCACACACGTCTGATTTCTCTAAGCTGTGTCAATATTAACCTGACCAAATGAAGATCAAACTGTCTCTTTTGTTCCTCCTGCTCCTCACATGGGGAGCACAATATGGCTCTTGTCAGAGGTGCTTCATCATTTTGGCTCAAGGAAACTGTCAGTACAGTTTGGGATTCGTTCTTCATGGGCAGATATCCTGATGGGTCTAATGAAGCCTTTCTGCTGACAACTCATTTGCTAAAAATACCCAACCACCACCAAGTTTAAGTGGGGAATATGATTGTGTCCCCTCTGCTATCAACCCAACAAAAGTGATTTCTTTTGAAGTCTACAATATCTATATATCAAGGTACACACCTCTCCCCATCCATATTTGCTCTTGCTAGTTTCCATTTGCTCAGTGATAAACTTTATGACATTCTTAAATTGGAATATAATAGGGTAAACACCAATCTTAGAGCACACATGCAGAGCCAACAGTCTGTGTGTGCCATTTGTTGCAATTCTAATCTAATTACCAGAAACCCCCTCCTGCAAACAGATAACACTCCGGGGTTTGTGGTTTCATTTTCATTTGGAGACGTCTGTGTGTGGGGAGCTTGACGAATTCATTTTCAGGTAAGGACACTGTATTGTTGTGACTCTCTTGGCCCCAGGTCACAGAAACTTCACTCAAACTGGTGTTTTTCACTCAAACTTCAGAAAGATATGGTGAGTGTTCTAAAAAAAAACAAAGGAAGTGGAGGACAAGCTGGGAAGAGAGAAAGGGTTGCTAGGGATGTGGGAGCCTCTCAGCTTCTCCATCCTCTTCTCCTGGCTTCATTTTCCTCTCCTGCCACCAACTAGCATCCTCCTCATGGCAGGAAACATGGGTGGCAGCGGCTCCAGGGTAGACCTTTCAGTTTTACTCAAGACTCACTCCCTCTTGATCTTGAGTTTGAAAACTCTGGAAGAATTCTGGTTCCCACTTGGGCTGGATACCTAGCAATTGAGGCAGATTAGAAAAACCACATAATACAGGTATGGTAACTGTCAGAACAAGAGTGAGAGATAAAAGTCATTTCCTGGCGTGGGGGTGTGGGGGTTGTGGTGGTGAGCAGGTAAACCTTTAGGTGGGCACCCTAGATATCAGGCACAAAGAACTACCCAATCTCTCGCCGTCATACACACACATCCGTACACACCTACAGATACACATTATTCCCCAAATCTTTGTTTTATTTCCAGCAAACCAAGCACAAGTTATAGGGAGACACATGATGCTTGGAGAGATAACCTTAGTTAACTTTCATTTTATGCAAGTTTATATCTCAGTTAAGAGAGGTATTATAAAGAGTGATCAAAAAGTATCTATGAAACTGTTACACTTATAAAATGAAAATTATGCTTAATCAATCAAAAATACATAATACTACATGTGCAATCCAGGATAAAGAGGTCAAGCCTCCGTAATCTCTATTCTTCCAGGTCACGGTGAGGGATACTCTTTTTGGCTCCTGCTCAATCTCCCCCTTAACTGTCAAGCTTCCATTGCTATTTGCACTGTATGTGCAGGGCATCAAAATGCTTCAAATACAAGTCAGAAATTATCTTCAGGCCCTACCCAAGAGGCAGAGTATTTGGATTAAATCTGGTGGGACAAGAGTTGTATTTCTATGTTATCATTTTATATTATATAAGAGCTATTTATAGAAAGGCTCAAAGCAGGCCAAATACCCCAGGGGCAGGGGTGGGAGATCTAAATTCATAACAGGTGGAAAGTAGCAGCTTTAGAGCAGGGTTTCTTCCTCGACCTCACTGACTTTGCGGATCATTCTTTGCTGTGGGGGTTGTTCTGTGAATGGTTGGATGTTTAGCCACATCACTGGCCTCCCCTCACTAGATGCCAGTAGCTAAACTCTCTCTCCTAGGTGTGACAATCAAATACGTTTCCAGACATTGTCAAATGTCAACTGCAGGACCAAAAATACCCTACCTAAGAACAACAGAGAATAATAGAAGAATCTTGCAAACTTAAATAATTCAAGTCCCATTCAACTGTTTCAGAAATATTGTTGCATAAGCAGGAAACCTCAGTAATTCTCTCTGGTTTAAGAGGCAGGAGGACTTGAAAAAAATTAGATAGGAAACTTTTACACAAATACTCTGTACTAACTGGCCAAATATTTCCCTTTTCAAGGCTGGTAAAAGTTTTAAATTCTCATCAATTGTCTTTGAGTTTCTACTGGCAGGCTTATGAAATAAACAGCATATTGATTCTCTTAAACAAAAGAAAAAGCAGGATGATTTAAAAGTCAGAGCCAGGATTGTACTAAAGCATCTACTTCCTGTACCAGGAAAAAGATGTTTTCCTAGGTATTTCCCAGAGTTTAAGACTAGAAAAACTGTATTAATCCAGGTCAGTTAAGGGTAAATAGGAGATTTTTTAAATAGAATTTTCTATTTGAGATTCCTGACAATAATATGCATGTTGTTGTTGCTGTACTCTGCCATATCCAACTCTTTGTGACCCCATGAAGGCTCCTCTTTCCATGGAACTTTTCAGGCAAGAATACTGGAGTGGGTTGCCATTTCTTCAAACATAGTAACCCTAGAAAACAGCAGATACTGGAGGGCAATGCAATCTAACTGGGGCATCTTGAGCTTTCAGTGAATGGCTAGCATCCTTGACTGATAACAGGCTACATGGGAAGACTCATCAAAACTTATTTCTCAGCCTGAATTATCTGAATCTGTATATATCATACTGGTTCTCAACCATGGCTATACCTTAGGGAGCTGATAACCCAGGGAGCTGTTAAAAAAAAAAAAAAAACACTCAGACCCCACCCCATGAAATTTAAATTTGATTGCATAAGGGTAGGGCCAGGGCATCAGAATATCTTTCAGAGGATTCCAGCTATTATTCTAATGTGCAGCTAAGATAAAGAACAATGATATACACAGATATAAAAAACAATTTTTAATTCCTGCTGTGTAGACATAGTTTCTATATCAACAGTTCTTGTTTCTACTCTATAGTTATGGAGTGAACTTTCAGAGTCAGGGAGAAAACACAAATCCCAAAAACAGATGCTCACAACTTCATTTTTAAAAATGCAATTCTAACTCCTCCCCAAATGTGCAAGTGCTTTAAATGTATGGGTTTTGAAATCTGACAGTCCATGATTCAAATCCTAATTCCACATCCTGTTTTCCCTGCACCTTCAGGCAAGTTACTTGATCATGTTAAGCTTCAATTCTTTCATCTGGAAAAATGAAGATAATAATCTCCTTTACAAAATGAAACCGTCTGTAAAACACTTGGCCTGGTATCTCTCAGAGTCAGCCCTCAAAACGTTGTAACCCTAGGAGAACAGCAGCAAGAAAAGCAGCCACAGCTGTATCAACAGTAAGTTTATCTGTCAATTCGGTCATCAGAAATTAGCAATCCTTAGGTACAGTTTAGCATTTCTTTTTACTCTTTGTATGTTGAAACGAATCTTTCTTCCGTCTGGGAGGTTTTTGTTGCAGCCCATTGGTTAAACGATGTAAACTCTAAGATTTCTGATGGCAAGAACTGTCAGGTTCAGAGGAATCCCTGACAGATAGGCCAGATGCTGTAACGGCCAGACTGATGGAGAAACAGGTTCTTCGCCAGGTTCCACTTCTCAAGTCCGGTGGGTCTCAAACTTAAGCTGTATCACATTCACCTAGAGAGCTTCTGGAAACAAACACCTGGGTCCCACTCTCCAGGTCTGGTAGGTCTTGGGCCCACCCAGAATCATGATTGCTAGAAAGCTCCTGAGTGATGTTGATATAGCTGGTCTGGGGACGACACTTTGAGACCCACATGCATGCACGCATGCCAAGTAGCTTCAGTCGCATCTGACTCTTTACGACCCTATGGTCTATAGCCCACCATGCTCCTCTGTCCATGGGATTTCCAGGCAAGAATACTTGAGTGGGGTTGTCATTTCCTACTCCAGGGAATCTTCCTGACCTAGGGATCAAACTCACGTCTCTTATGTCTCTGATTTGGCAGGCAGATTCTTTACCACTAGGGCCACCTGGGAAGCCAAAGCAAGATATTTCACCTTTCTGGACCTCAAATTCCTAACCTTAAAAAGGAAAAGTCCATGAAGGCAACATAACTCTTTGCTTTTACTTAACTCTTTAAAAATAAAGTTATACAGTATATACACAGTGTAATATTCAGTTCAGTTCAGTCGCTCAGTAGTGTCCGACTCTGTAACCTCATGAATCGCAGCACACCAGGCCTCCCTGTCCATCACCAACTCCCGGAGTTTACCCAAACTCATGTCCATCAAGTCAGTGATGCCATCCAGCCATCTCATCCTCTGTCGTCCCCTTCTCCTCCTGCCCCCAATCCTTCCCACCATCAGGGTCTTTTCCAGTGAGTCAACTCTTCGCATCAGGTGGCCAAAGTATTGGAGTTTCAGCTTCAGCATCAGTCCTTCCAATGAACACTCCTTTAGGATGGACTGGTTGGATCTCCTTGCAGTCCAAGGGACTCTCAAGAGTCTTCTCCAACACCACAGTTCAAAAGCATCAATTCTTCGGCACTCAGCTTTCTTCACAGTCCAACTCTCACATCCATACATGACCACTGGAAAAACCATAGCCTTGACTAGATGGACCTTTGTTGGCAAAGTAATGTCTCTGCTTTTGAATATGCTATCTAGGTTGGTCATAACTTTCCTTCTAAGGAGTAAGCGTCTTTTAATTTCATGCCTGTGATCACCATCTGCAGTGATTTTGGAGCCCCCAAAATAAATTACTCAGCCATAAAAAAAGAATAAAATAATGTCATTTGCAGCAGTATAGGTGGACACAGAGATTATCATACCAAGTCAGAGAAAGACAAATATGATATGACATCACTTACATGTGGAATCTGAAATACAGTGCAAATGAACATATCTGCATTGAAACAGAAACAGGCCCACAGACATAGAGGGACAGACTTGTGATTGCTAGGGTGGGGTGGAAGACAGAATTGGGGATTTAGGATTAGCAGATGCAAACTATTATACACAGGATGGAAAAACAACAGGGTCCTACCATAGCACAGGGAACTATCATCAATATTCTGTGATAAACCATAATGAAAAAGAATATGAAAAAGAATGAATATATATATGTATAACTGAATCACTTTGTACAGCAGAAATTAACACATTATTGTAAATCAACTATACTTCAATAAAATTAAAAAAAATAAAGCTATACAGGAGCCTTCAACTGTATGTTTTAATTTATATTAGCTAATAGAATTAGGATGGGCAGTTGGTTAGTTAAAATTTAGTTAAAGAGGAAAATTTAAAAATAAATGTTCTATTATAAAATTAAACAGCAATTTTATATGATTTTGAATTTAAAATTATGCATGCATTTATATTTTTTTCATATAGAGCCAGGACCTTTTAGGTATTTTTTGAGCATGGGTCTATAGGAGCTTCCCATTCTCTTTGTTGCAAAGACCATACATATAATTTGCCATTTCTAGTTTCAGTTTCATTAATATGGAATAAAAACTTAGACATATGTGAAACAATCTGAATGTGGATTCCTTGTGCATTTTTATCATCCCCTCTCAATTTTTTATAGCTGTTTCACCCAAATTTGAGAGCATATTTTCAGAGAGCACATTTCATTTCACTGAGTCTTTCCAAAGCATTCATCTTAGAAATAACTATCTTTTTCCACTCCTATTTCATCAGTTTCTTTAAATTGTGTAATTATATGAACTAATACAACTGGTACCAACAGGTTTGAGAGCAAACACAGCTGACTCTTGGTAAACATTGGATTCAGTTAAAGGGTACACATGCCCCCATGCATTGTAAAGACTTGTCAGTGAATGGGGAGCATTCAGTTGAGGATATCATTACTAGATATTAGAGCCAAATGGAGAACGTGTTTAGTTCTGCATGAGATTGATAGGAAGATCAAGAGAGCTTTTATTAAGAGAGGCAAGGTATACAACTCTACCTCCTCACCCCTCAAAACTAAGGACTTTTGAGTCATAAGATGTTAACCCAGAGCCTAACTTTAATACAAATCACCTTGGAGTCTTGTTAACATGGAGATTCTAATTTAGTAGGTCTGGGGTGGGCCTGAATAAATCTTTTGACCAACCCAATACAACATTGTACTAATTTCTACTATACAGTGTTTCAGTTATACATACACATTTTAATATTCTTTTCTATTATGGTTTGTTACAAGATACTGAATATAGGTCCCTGTGTTATACAGTAGGACCTTAATTCTGCAAGTAGTTAGGCAGCGGGATAGCTGGGGAAATCACGTTGTTGTTTAGTCACACAGTCACATCTGATTCTTTGTGACCCCATAGACTTGTAGCCCACTAGGTTCCTCTATCCATGGAATACTGGAGTGAGTGGCCATTTCCTTCTCCAGGGGATCTTCCTGACCCAGAGATCAAACCATAGTCTTCTGCATTGCAGGGATTTTTTTTTTTTTTTTAAACCACTGAGCCACCAGGGAAGTTGGGAAAATAATAGTAGAGTTATTTATTTTTTTTAGCTGCTGAGAAAGGCCACTCTGCTACCCGACTGAGTCTGCCACAGGTGTGAGTCCTTAATGGGGAAAAGAAGCAAGTTACTCACCTCTTGTGTCATTGGGTTTAACCTCCCCCAGTCCCATCCCAACAGATACATACAATAGCAACATCTGAAAGACAGACAGCAGCATCTTAAGTTGTACTTATAAATGACATTCCTGACCAACAGACCTTGTTCCGAACTAGATGCCTCTGTCTTCATTCTTTGACTATGCAGTTTCTTGGGAATCATCCTAAAACCACAGATATTTCTTTAGATTTTTAAGATTCGAAGTGGATAAAAGGGGGTTAAAAAAAAGTGGATAAAACAGATGATTAAAATCCTCACCTACAAGGTTTCAGAACATCCTATGAACTCTTTACAACACCAGAGGTCAGAGACTTCATTGATTTGTCCTTATTTTGACATGATTTTCGATGATACACCATAAAACACAGTATCATTTTGCTCTTTTAGAGTTTTTGTTATTCATTTTGTGATCCATGAAATGATTTTTTAAAGTGATCTGCTTATAAAAAGTTTTAGGTTATCTCTTTCTGAAGTGTAGATAGTATTAATGATTTAAAGAATTCTGTAGCTAAAAGATAGTTTGATTATCAAAAAAAGAATATTTATTGAAATCCTTTCATTTAGAAGATTCAGGTTAAGTACTATTAGGTAGAATGGCATATCAAGTCTGGGCAACAAGAGAACAAGTTGGTTTTTCTCTGTCCCCAAATGCTCTCTCCTTACACTGCAATGAGGGGATGTGGGCAGGCATTTGTAAGTTCCCTTCGAGTTTTGATACTCAGTGATTTAACAATCCTAAGATGAAAGGGTATTCAGAAGCTAGGGGTTATCAGGGACAGTGGGGAAGGTGACAAAGACCAAAAAAAATGTGTAAATTTTACTATTATTGAACCTACAAGAGAAAATATAATACATGAAGCAATAAAGACCCTTGGCTGTGAATGAGACAGACTCTAATTCTGAGCTATGCCATTTATAGTTACATGACTTAGGGTCATTTACTTAGCCTCAAAGCCTTAATTTCTGCACCCCAAACGCTCAGTCATGTCCGACTCTTTGCGACCCCATGGACTGTAGCCTATCAGGCTCCTCCATCCATGGGATTTTCCAGGCAAGAGTGCTGGAGTGGACTGCCATTTCCTTCTCCAGAAAATGGGGATAATAATACCTAATTCATAATTTATAGAGGATTAAATGAGATAGTTAATATATGATCCTAGCACAGTGCTTAGAATATTATAAATAATAAATACAGGTTTAAGAGGAATTTAGTTTGCCATGGTGGAGAAGGCAATGGCAACCCACTCCAGTACTCTTACCTGGAAAATCCCATGGACAGAGGAGCCTGGTAGGCTGCAGTCCACAGGGTCGATAAGAGTCAGACACGACTGAGCAACTTCACTTTCACTTTTCACTTTTGTGCACTGGAGAAGGAAATGGCAATGCACTCCAGTATTCTTGCCTGGAGAATCCCAGGGATGGGGGAGCCTGATGGGCTGCCGTCTATGGGGTTGCCCAGAGTCAGACATGACTGAAGAGACTTAGCAGCAGCAGCAGCAGCAGTTTGCCATGAAAGTGAAAGTTGCTCAGTCGAATCAGACTCTTTGTGAACTCATGGTGTATACAATCCATGGAATTCTCTAGGCCAGAATACTAGAGTGGGTAGCCTTTCCCTGCTCCAGGGGATCTTCCCAACCCAGGGATCAAACCCAGCTCTCCCGCCTTGCAGGTGGATTCTTTACCAGCTGAGCCACAAGGGAAGCCCTTAGTTTGCCATAGACACATGCGTTTTTTCTGTCCATCATTCCTTCCTTTGGGGAGGACCTCAAAGGAAGTGGCTGTGTGGGGCTGTCCTTACTCCTAACCTGAGCTCTAGGTGTGGCGGGTGACTTAGGCCCAGCCAAACTGTACTTCACCCACTCGGCTACATAAGCCACTTGGTTCCAGGAAAATATATGACCTGAGCTGGTCAGTCAGAGCCTTCACGGGAGTTACGTGAAGCTCTTTCTTCTTTCCTCTGAGATCTAAGGATCACATTAGTTTGAAGCTCCCTTGGCCATCATGGGGAATCATGGAGAGTTACCTGAGACAGAAGCCACCAAAGAGGTGAGAGGTAGAGAAAAAGAGACAAGCTCTGATGATACAGTTTGGCTTCAAGTCCAAGGGTACCAGAAGCTTGGTCCACCTGGGATTATCATTTACTAGAGCAGTTAGTTCCCTGCTTTCCTTAAAGCAAATCTGAGTTGAGTTTCTGTCACAACCAAAGAACTACAGAAAGAGACAGACAAGTCTATAACTTATGAAAACCTGATAAGTGATAATAAAAGAAGTCAATATTTGCAGGAGGAGAGGCCACTTCAAGAGACAATCCTTTATTCTAATAAATAATCCTTTATTCTACTTTTTACATTTTAGAAATAGAGAAAGAAGAGAGGTTTTTCTCCTCATTAATCACAGCTAGTGGCTAGCCCTTCAGTGGCTGAAAATTAAGTCATCAAAGGATCCAAAGAATTTGGGGAGTCTACCAGCTGGACTCCTGGTAACCAAGGACAGGGAATTAGCAAAAGTAACTAGAAGGCTGACCACAAGAGATTTTAGGATCACTTGTTAGCTTCCTAGGCTGGTGCAGCCTATCACTGAACAAAGGAATCAAAACCTAAAGGTGTAATGACACTTCTAGAGAAAGTAAAATTTTATGTTTACAGAGCAATGTTGGATTTTCTACATAAGATCAAAGTAATCTTAGTTGATGTTTATCAATTCTCTAGCTAGTAGCAAGAAAAAGAAGAGCAATATTTACTTAACAGATAAGAGTAATGAGGTTCAAGAAGCTTCAGGAATAGTCCTAGTATCACACGTAGTTACTTGATGGTAGAGCAGTGATTAAAACCCAAGTTTGAGTTTTGTTTTAATACATTTTTATATGCTGTCTTTATTTCACTCTGAGTGCCATATCTGATATGGACACAAAAGGGAACTTAAGTTACTTGTCTTTTAATCACTTTTCATTCATTTATTGTAATCTAAGCAGAAAATACCAAAAGTCAAATTTGGATAATAGGTTGAAATTATTTTGCAGCCTCATTGTCTAGTAGGGTTTGTGTCTATGTGTGTGTGTGTGTCTGTGTGTAAACCTATTTTAAGAGAATTTTTCTAATTCCATTTGCAGCAACATGAACCTAGAGATTGTCATACTAAGTGAAGCAGGTCAGACAGAGAAAGACAAATATCATAAGATATCACTTATATGTGGAATCTAAAATAATGATAAAAATGAACTTATTTACAAAAAAAATTTGTGGTTACCAAAAGGGAAAGTAGAGGGGGCAGATAAATTAGGAGTTTTGGATTAATATACACACTGCTGCTGCTGCTGCTGCTGCTAAGTCACTTCAGTCGTGTCCCACTCTGTGCAACCCCATAGATGGCAGCCCATCAGGCTCCCCTTGTCCCAGGGATTCTCCAGGCAAGAACACTGGAGTGGGTCGCCATTTCCTTCTCCAATGCAGGAAAGTGAAAAGTGAAAGTGAAGTCGCTCTGTCATGTCTGACTCTTAGCGACCCCATGGACTGCAGCCTACCAGGCTCCTCCATCCATGGGATTTTCCAGGCAAGAGTACTGGAGTGGGTTACCATTGCCTTCCCCAATATACACACTACTATATATAAAATAGATAACCAATAAGGACCTACTGTATAGCACAGGGAACTATATTTTGTAATAACCTATAAAGGTAAAGAATCTTAAAAAGGATATATATATAATTATATATAACTGTATATAATTATATATATATATATATGAATCACTGTGCTGTACACCTGAAACTAACAACACTATAAATGAACTATACTTCCATAAAAAAGAAAACGTTATATGATGTGCCGTGTACTATAGATAAGTTCTGGTCTGGTACATAAAAGAAAGAGGAAGTTCTGTATTACCCCTAGAAGGATAACAAAATGAACAGGATCCTTGGGTTTCCAATATTCCCACATCTGAATATGGCAGCCGAGAAGTTCTCAGTGGAAGCAATTATAGCATCACCTACATCCCCAAAAGAGTCCTAAGAACCAAAAGCTTTCCTAGCCTCCACAGTGATCCAGAAAATGATGTACAGCAGAACACTGACCCTTATGGGAAAGGTATGAAGGCAGTAAGGAGGAGGCTACTCCTTGTTCCAGTCTCACTGAGTTCAGTGTCATTAATAGCAGCCTAGGTCTTTCCATATGAAGTTGTACCTCTTCTTGATGAGATAAAACTAAGAAACATATTTATTTGTAGGCTTACTGTAAGCAGAAGCACAAGGAGATACCTGTGTCTTCTCTTCTGTAAAGTTAAGTGCCTAAGTAAATGAGTCTAGGAATTATCAAGCATCGGCAGTTGGTTGCCTCCAGCCCCATCCTTCCTTAGGAGGGCTATAGATGATCACCCAAAACAAGCTCAATATTGAATCATTGTCAGTGCTTGACTTTACTACTAATGTCAGTGAGAGCAGACATTTATATAAACTGCTATAGGGCAACCCATAAGAGGGCAGAGTGCAAAACCATAAAAAAATACTATAGGTCTCATAATCAGAAACCTCACCAGGAGCCATCGACTTTAGCAACATAGCCTCAGGTACAAATTTACATGCAATAATTCATATTCTACCAAATAAATCCCAGGCAAACAGAGTAATGCAAAAACACATTTCCTGCTGTCAAGAAAATTTCTGGCAAAATTAATCAACCATTCATCCATTCAGGCTCTTTGCATACCCTTTTGTCAAAGAGGGAATACTAAGAGATTTCTTTTCTCTTCCACGCACTCATTTCAATGAATTGAAGAATCCATCAAGCTTGAGTTGATTTATTGAACTGTCTCTTAGCTCAGCAGTACAACTACAGCAAATGAACTAGTAACTTCTCCTAAAACCAGCAGTGATTCAATTCAATATCTGATTTATTTAACTCTTTATAATTCCAGATTTAACTTATTCTTGCACCGTAGCATGATGAAAATCAAGCATGTTGATTTTCAATCTACTTCCAAACAGCATAATTTTTTGGATATAGCCCTGTACATCTGCATGCATTATTTACTATTCTGATAGCACTCATCAACACATATAGATTATAAGACTTCTGCATTTAAGAAACATTGATACTTAATAATAGGTAGGTTTACAGCTTTTCTCTAAGGCAAACTATTCTGGTGGATAATGTTTAATGTTAACATTGGATGACCAGTCACTATGGTTCAAAGCACTAAAGACACAGAGATTTCTTATTTTTGTATTTATTTTAATCATTCTACCAGGTGAGAAGAATCACTACAGGGTGATATTTAAGGCATAAATATTACAGAGAAACCATGCCGACTGTTCAAACATGGGTTTTCTCACCAAACCTCATCCACTGAGCCCCATGGAGCCCATTTATCACATCCCAGCTTTGCATTTTTCTTTGTAAAGATATACGACCTTTGCCTATTAGATTTCATTAACAGGGCACCATACAAGGCGCCTTTGCAACATGGCAGGCTAGAAAGCGCAACATCCTCGCCTGAAGGATTTGCGGGAACAAGCTCATCTTCAATCTTTGTCCCTGGGAGGCACTTTTAACACCTGCCAACCACAGCACTATCATCAGAAAAACATTTAGAGATTTATCTTCGGGCTGGTAATTATAAGAGATAATTTGTTTGGAGTATGGATAAAGTTGGTCTAGCATAAACAAACTAGAGGCTCAAATTACATGACGAACATCATTAACTATTGATTTAACCACTGCAGGTCTGCAAGCTCACTGACATTCTGAAGATGGCAGGTTTCAAGCAATAACTTTAACCTCAAAACTATGGCTGTTGGGGGACACGCATTTCAGTGCATACTCAGCGTCATCCTGGCTTTCATTGCTTTCCTCTCATTGAGAACCCACCTCGAAGTAACTTACATTTAGAACTCTGAACGATAAGGACTTCTGACTGTTGTATTTTAGAATTCAAGATACTTTGTTTGGGGAAGATTAGAGGGACGAAGTGAAAGGGACTGTGTCACAGACCACTTTTTTTTTCCTTTACCTTTCACAGCCCTTTCCATATGTTACCTTATCAGAGCTTCACAATCACCCTGTGAAATGGGCAAAGGTGGCTTTTGGGCTCATTTGATAAGTGAGGAAACTGAGGCAAAGAGGAGCTAAGAGTTTAAGAACCTTGACCAAAGGACATGATGAGTGGATTCCTTAGCACATTCCATTACTCTCATCCAGGTAAAAAATGAATGCTTCAAAGTGCTTTGAGGGACCAAGAGCAAAGCCATCCATCTCTTTGCCTTTAACAAGAATCTTGTGGGTCGATGTGGTAAGATGTGACTTTTTTACAACCCTATTTTCCACACAGAACGCCACCTTGCAGAAATGAAATAGGGACACAGAGGTAAGAGAAATATCTCATGGGCAAATTTACAGAAGAAGTGAGAATAAATGTCAAAGTTCCTGGTTGGGATAGCAGTTGTATCCAACACAACTCTGTCTTTAAGTGTCTCCATGTGAAGACTCAAGCTCACAGTTTAAAGCAGTGCCTTTATACTCAGTAAGTACTCAATAAATGATGCTACTAATATTCTTTAATGCCTTCATTAATATAAGTAACTGCAAGTTCCACTGAGCCTTTCCCAAAATACCAGTATTTTGTAATTCATGATTTATGTCTTAATTGAGAAAGGTAATATGTAGCACATAATGAAAATTATGCTAGGGCACAATTTGTTGCTGAAAACACACATATTTATGCGACAAAATGTATAAAGTGGGATAAAGACTATAAATATCAGGTCAGAGTTTACTGCCAAAGAGTTTTTGGATTTTCAGAATGGCAGATAAGGAGTTATAGATGTGGTGGTGGTTGGTGGTTTAGTCGCTAAGCTGTGCCCAATTGTTGTGACCCCATGGACTGTAGCCTGCCAGGCTCCTCTGTCCATGGGATTTCTCAGGCAAGAATACTGGAGTGGGTTGCTATTTCCCTCTCCAGGGGATCCTTCCAGACCAGGGATCAAACATGGAACTCCCACATTACAGGCAGATTCTTTACCAACTGAGCCACCAGGGAAGGCCTTACAGAGGTAGAAAGAAAGTGAAAGTGTTAGTTGCTCAGTCGTGTCTGACTTTGCAACACTGTGAACTGTAGCCCGCCAGGCTCCTCTGTCCACGGGATACTCCAGGCAAGAATACTGAAGTGGTTAGCCATCCCCTTCTCCAGAGGACCTTCCCAAACCAGGGATCAAACCCTGGTTTCCGGCATTGAAGGCAAATTCTTTACTATTTGAGTCACCAATTTGATGTTAAATATTGAATATCCATTGTTTAGTGAAAAAGAGCAGCAATCCAACTATATGCTGACAAATTTAGAATTAGGCATTGAGAGGTCATCTGACTGACCACTAACATGAGTCAACGGAGAGAGCCAGAGGTATTAAAGTGAAATCTCATAAATATAAACTCTAATTCAAATGATGGACTGTCTTTCTCAAGGACTGTCCCAAATTTACTTTCTCAGTGAAGACATTTAGTGGCTCCCACACACTGCAAGAGAAATGCTTTACTTGCTTTAGAATAACTTATAAAACCTTTATATTTAACTCAACATTTTATTTAAAATTAAAATTTTAATATTTAAGTAGAAATTTCTCAGTGATCAAGGTAGATAGCCAAATTTCCTCTAGCTAGGTTATCTGTTATCTGACTCAAGTTTTTATGTGTCCAGAAGTTAGAAAACATTTTTAATTAAAAAATAATTTCTAGGGACTTCCCTGGTGGTACAGTGGGTTCAGAATCCAACTGTCAGTGCAGGGGACATGAGTTTGATCCCTGGTCCAGGATTCCACACATTGCAGAGCAACTAAGCCCGTGCGCCTAGACTCTGCGTTCTGCAACAAGAGAAGCCACCGCAATGAGAAGCCCATTCACCACAAGGAAGAGTAACCCTGCTTGCAGCAACTAGAGAAAGCCCACACACAGCAACAAAGATCCACCATAACCAAAACTAAACAATGATTTATAAAAAAATAAAAAGTAATCACATCTCATTTATTTTGACTTTTCTTGCATTTACCTAAAAGCATAAGGTTTGAACTCCATACCAGATGAATTCTTTCCTAGACTTGGGGCCAAATAAAGATTTCAAAGAGAATTTCTAGCCAAGCCTTAATGGCTCAGGTTATACCCATAAAAAATTTTAAAGTTAACTTATTTATGCATATGAACCAGAAATTTCCCTTAAGTATAATACATTTGCTGATTAATAAAAAATATGGTCTATAGATGCATTATAGCTGTAGGTAGTATTTATTTCTCCATCAGTTGAGTTTTTAGATTAAACATACTAACAGTGTTAGTTCTCAAATATCAGAAGACTCCTTTTCTTTGAAGGAGTGAAGTGAAGTCACTCAGTCATGTCCGACTCTGCGATCCCATGGACTATAGCCCACCAGTCTTCTCACTCCATGGGATTTTCCAGGGAAGAGTACTGGAGTGGGTTGCCATTTCCTTCTCCAGCGGATCTTCCAGACCCAGGGATAGAACCCGGGTCTCTCGCATTGTAGGCAGACGCTTTACCGTCTGAGCTACCAGGGAAGCTTTATGTAATTCCTCCCTAAACTACAAAATTAAGTTGTGATCTCTCATGATGCTAAAAATATGTTTGGGATAATCACAAAAAGACTGTCAAGGAATAGATGCCAACTAAACATCAGCTGAGTCCCTTGGACTGCAAGGAGATCCAACCAGTCCATTCTGAAGGAGATCAGCCCTGGGATTTCTTTGGAAGGAATGATGCTAAAGCTGAAACTCCGGTACTTTGGCCACCTCATGTGAAGAGTTGACTCATAGGAAAAGACTCTGATGCTGGGAGGGATTGGAGGCAGGAGGAGAAGGGGACGACCAAGGATGAGATGGCTGGATGGCATCACTGACTCGATGGACGTGAGTCTGGGTGAACTCCAGGAGTTGGTGATGGACAGGGAGGCCTGGTGTGCTGCAGTTCATGGGGTCGCAAAGAGTCGGACATGACTGAGCGACTGAACTGAACTGAACTGTAACATCAGCTGAGGTTATTGATATTTCTCCCGGCAATCTTGATTCCAGCTTGTGCTTCTTCCAGCCCAGCGTTTCTCATGATGTACTCTGCATATAAGTTAAATAAGTAGGGTCACAATATACAGCCTTTATGTACTCCTTTTCCTATGTGGAACCAGTCTGTTATTCCATGTCCAGTTCTAACTGTTGCTTCCTGACCTGCATATAGGTTTCTCAAGAGGCAGGTCAAGTGGTCTGGTATTCCGATCTCTTTTAGAATTTTCCACAGTTTATTGTGATCCACACAGTCAAAGGCTTTGGCATAATCAATAAAGCAGAAATAGATGTTTTTCTTGCTTTTTCCATGATCCAGCGGATGTTGGCAATTTGATCTCTGGTTCCTCTGCCTTTTCTAAAACCAGCTTGAACATCTGGAAGTTCACAGTTCATGTACTGCTGAAGCCTGGCTTGGAGAATTTTGAGCATTACTTTACTAGTGTGTGGTAGTTTGAGCATTCTTTGGCATTGCTTTTCTTTGGGATTGGAATGAAAATTGACCTTTTCCAGTCCTGTGGCCACTGCTGAGTTTTCCAAATTTGCTGGCATATTGAGTGCAGCACTTTCACAGCATCATCTTTCAGGATTTGAAATAGCTCAACTGGAATTCCATCACCTCCCCTAGCTTTGTTCATAGTGATGTTTTCTAAAGCCCACTTGACTTCACATTCCAGGATGTCTGCATCTAGGTGAGTGATCACACCATCATGATTATCTGGGTCGTGAAGATCTTTTTTGTATAATTCTTCTGGGTATTCTTGCCACCTCTTCTTAGTCTCTTCTGCTTCTGTTAGGTCCATACCATTTCTGTCCTTTATTGAGCCCATCTTTGCATGAAATGTTCACTTGGTACTCTAATTTTCATGAAGAGATCTCTAGTCTTTCCCATTCTGTTGTTTGTCTCTATTTCTTTGCATTGATCACTGAGGAAGGCTTTCTTATCTCTCCTTGCTATTCTTTGGAACTCTGCATTCAGATGCTTGTATCTTTCTTTTTCTCCTTTGCTTTTCGCTTCTCTTCTTTTCACAGCTATTTGTAAGGCCTCCCCAGACAGCTATTTTGCTTTTTCGCATTTTTTTTCCATGGGGATGGTCTTGATCCCTGTCTCCTGTACAATGTCACGAACCTCCATCCATAGTTCATCAGGCACTCTATCAGATCTAGTCCCTTAAATCTATTTCTCACTTCCACTGTATAATTATAAGGAATTTGATTTAGGTCATACCTGAATGGTCTAGTGGTTTCCCTATTTTCTTCAATTTAAGTCTGAATTTGGCAATAAGGAGTTCATGATCTGAGCTGCAGTCAGCTCCTGGTGGTGTTTTTGCTGACTGTATAGAGCTTCTCCATCTTTGGCTGCAAAGAATATAATCAATCTGATTTTGGTGTTGACCATCTGGTGATGTCCATGTGTAGAGTCTTCTCTTGTGTTGTTGGAAGAGGGTGTTTGCTATGACCAGTGTGTTTTCTTCCCTTATGGCAGAAAGTGAAGAGGAACTAAAAAGCCTCTTGATGAAAGTGAAAGAGGAGAATGAAAAAGTTGGCTTAAAGCTCAACATTCAGCAAACGAAGATTATGGCATCTGGTCCCATTACTTCATGGCAGATAGATGGGGAAACAGTGGAAAGTGTCAGACTTCATTTTGGGGGGGCTCCAAAATCAGTGCAGATGGTGACTGCAGCCATGAAATTAAAAGATGCTTACTCCTTGGAAGGAAAGTTATGACCAACCTAGATAGCATATTCAAAAGCAGAGACATTACTTTGCCAACAAAGGTCCATCTAGTCAAGGCTGTGGTTTTTCCAGTAGTCATGTATAGATGTGAGAGTTGGACTGTGAAAAAACCTGAGCACAGAAGAACTGATGCTTTTGAACTGTGGTGTTGGAGAAGACTCTTGAGAGTCCCTTGGACTGCAAGGAGATCCAAGCAATCCATTCTAAAGGAGATCAGTCCTGGGTGTTCTTTGGAAGGATTGATGCTGGGGCTGAAACTCCAATACTTAGGCCACCTCATGCGAAAAGCTGACTCATTGGAAAAGACTCTGAGGCTGGGAGGGATTGGGGTCAAGACGAGAATGAGACGACAGAGGATGAGATGGCTGGATGGCATCACAGACTCGATGGACGTGAGTTTGAGTGAACTCTGGGAGCTGGTGATGGACAGGGAGGCCTGGCGTGCTGCGATTCATGGGGTTGCAAAGAGTCAGACATGACTGAGCGACTGAACTGACTGACTGAAACATCATCTATAGATTCATGAGCCAGAATAAAAAGTCCAGGAAGTCTATTATATAACAAAGCTGGTGTTTCAAATCATTGGGAAATGAGTATTTTGATTTATCAATGATGTCAACGTAAATGGTACACATCTGAAGAAAGAATGCAAAACTTAAATTCTTTCTAAATTAAAGATGTAAATATAAAAAGTTAAAAAGTAAACTATTTGAAGAAAATCAAGGATACGACTTCTGTAACCCTATACATGGGAGAGATTTTTAAGAACACCCAACAACTCAAAGACCATGAAAGAAAGAAGACTATTTTCCTTTATAAAATTTAAAAAAATTAAAAGTGGTGTTTTAACACATCACAAAAGACAAATAATGGACTGGAAAAATTATCTGTAGCACTTATGACAAAACAACTATTAATCCCTGACACACAGAACCTTCCAAAATACCAATAATAATAATAATTTTAAAAAAGGCAGACCACTCAATTGAAAACAAAAGCAATAAACTTACAATTGAAGAAGAAAAATAAATGGTCAACAAACATGTGGGAAAAAAAGTCCAATCTTACAAGTAACAAAGGAAAAAGCAAATTAAACACACATGTGATACCATTTTTTCTATCAAGATGTCTCACATTTTAAAGGGAGAAAAAGGCCAGAGGTGTTCAGGGTACAGGAAAGCAGTTCTCTCAAATATAACTGGAAAGAACGTGGATTACAACAAAATTTTATAGAATATCTTGACATTATTAATATTAAAAATAACAAGAATCAACAATAGTTTTGCAAAACTATTCTATTTAGAAATATGATATAAGGATATATGTACAAGGATAGTTAATGTAGCATTGTTTTGTGTAGCAAAAAGTTGTAAACAGTTTGTCCCTCTGTGGGTATAGTCTCTCTTCCTTAAAAGGACAGTCATGTCCCATTCAACCACAGAAAGAAAGATAACTTAATATTAAAAGGCTGAGTTAGGTATAGATCCTTACTTGACATACCTCGAAGAGAAAAAAGAAAATTCCAGAATAATATATATAGTATGATCCTATTGTTAACATAATTACATATTCCATAATCCCATATTGTATATTCATAGGTATGCGATTGTGTAAACAGAATTTGTTAAGTTTAATTACCTTGGGGAAAGGTAATAGAAGGTGTGGGAGTGCAGGATAATTTACGTTTCATTATGTATCTTACATCATTTTCTTAATAAAACAAACATGTATATATCTGGAATTTTAAAAATACAATAAAAAGAAAATGAGAGACTAATAAAAAGAACCATGAGCTTGTCTTTGGTTTAGACTGTAGAGAGTTAGGGTAAAATGCTCAAGTTGGTCCAAGTGTACTAAAAAGCACTTGTGGTTATGAGAGTTAACTGAGGCGCCTTCAGCAACTCATTTGTTAAACAGTCAGTTCTTTCTGAACAAAATCCAAGTCATTATCCACCCAAACAAGAAAATACTCTGCAGATGCATCTCCTACGCCAAGTTGAGTCTGTGCTATTTTAACCCTCTATTCAGTTGACAAATACCCTTATAAGATTTAAATTAGGCAAACCAAACATTCCAAGGTCAAAGCAATAAAGGGAATCGAAGTTAAAGCACTAGATGAGTGATTAGGGGAATTTCCTTCTAGGATAAAGGGTGGATCACAAAACTCTTCCTTTAGTGGGGAGATACATCCCTGGTGAGGGGCTGGGTGACAAGGTGTGCAGAGATTTGGAGGACCACACAGACCAAGGTTTTGTTGACCCCAAGGGTAGAGCTGTCTGCTCCCACTTCATGTCCATGCCTCGCCACCCCTCTTGCATTCCCAGCCTTAAACCTAGGCAGCCTCCACACCCATCCCACTCTAAACATCCAGGTGTGGGACAACAGGAACTTGCTGAACTTGTTCATCTGCTTTACAAAGGCATACCCTAGCACTGCCTTCCAAGCTTGTACAATGTTCCTCCCATGGCAGACACTCTCTCTCTTCCTCTTCTAACCCCACCATGAATGCCTCTTGGTTTAATCCTCCTCGAAAAAGAAGCCCTGACTCCTGAGTCCTAGCCAATGTAACCTGTAGCTCTTACCTTCAGTCACCATGGCTGTGCCTCACCTATCTGCAGGGTTCCATATGGTTCTATCTTGGACCTAGTTTCAGGGACCAGACCAAAGGACACTGTCGACCATTTCATGCCTTGATGAGCATCTTTACTTGGCTCCTCACAGCTGGGTAGGCTTTACCCAGAAGTGGCCGTTCTTTAGCACGGGGGTCCCCGACCTCTGGGCAAAAGATCATTATCGGTCTGTCCCATTAGGAACCGGGCTGCACAACAAGAGGTAAGCCAAAAGCAAGCAAGGAAAACTTCATCTGCTGCTCTCCAGTGCTCCCATTACTGCCTGAACAGACTTCCCCTACCCTCCCACTGCCCCCTGCCACCCCCACCACCAGTCCAAGGAAAAACAGTTTTCCACAAAACTGGTCCCTGGTGTCAAAAAGGTGGGGACCGCTGCTCCAGCAGGACGCCACAGGTCAATCACACTCTCAGCACCAAGTTGCCTATGGGGTTGCACCCCAGAGTCCTGCAAGCCCTGTACTTGCCCAGCCTCAAGACTGAGGAAAGGGCCCAGAGTCAGCTACAAAGACATCCATGTGTCATGGATGGGGGCGCTTACACGTCTGAAGCCAGGTCCTGGGGCGGCACCCCTACTGCAGACAGCAGACAGTGGCCAGGATGCCACAGCAGCAGCCTTTGCTTGGGTAGGGGGAGGGAAGTGACCAGTCATATGGGGAATTGACATCAGGTTGCCTCATCAGTTACCAAAGAAACCAGCAGAGAAGCACACCCCTCACAGGCCCCTTTGATATGCTATCACTGTGGAGACGTTTTGATCTAAAGATTAGAACAACCATTAGCTGGGGCCTGGAGCAAGTATGGAGTCATTTTACTGATTAGGCACTGTGAGAAGGTCATTCAGGTGAGGAGGGGGTAGGTGAAGCAGAGACTGATCAAGCAAGGGGTATATAGAGGGCAAGACAACAAGAGTCTTGCCTTACTAATATCATGCAGCTATTGCTTCAATGGGCCCTGATTTTTACCTTCCAGCAAAGGGGAAAGAAAAGAGTAGTAGCTACCCATTGCTTTTGTCCAACCAGCACTTTACTCTCCTGTTAACAGATCCTTTTCTTTGGCCAGAGTGATGGGCAGCTGGTCCAGGTGGGACTAATCATAGTACCTGACTCTCAGTACCCTTGGGGACAGGTAACAGGAAGGGGCGTGTGTCAAGCATCAGTCAACGTCCTTCTGAGCTTAAGAAGCTTGTCGTCTCTCACAGTGAAACTTCAGACAGCCTCTGTCCTGTGAAGGACAGACCAAGAGAGACACAGAGGGAAGCAAAGCTAAGAGGTGAAGAGTCCTTGGCTTAGAAATACGAGCCAGTGAAACCTTTCCTTTTTTTTTTTTCTTCCTGCTTTGGAGAGGGGGTGGTTAACTAGAGTCAAGTGGGTTTTCTGTCTTTTGCTCAGTGGTAACGAATCTGCCTGCCAGTGCAGGAGACACAGGTTCGGTCTCTGGGTCGGGGAGATCCTCTGGAGGAGGAAATGGCAACTCACTCCAGTATTCTTGCCTGGAAAATTCCATGGACAGAGGAGCCTGGTAGACTACAGTCCATAAGGTTGCAAAGAGTCAGACATGATTGAGTGACTGAATACACACACAACTAATGTAAAAGTAGACATTTACTGATTCTTCTATGTGCCAGCAATTGTACTAGAGTCTTTAAACACATCATCTCATTTTCATTTATCTTCCACAATAATCCTATTACCTTACCCGTTTTGGTGGTAAGGAGACTGAGGCTCAGAGGGGTAGTGACTTACCTAATGTCACACAGGTAGTCAGAGGAGGAGCCTCAGTTCACACCCAGTTCTACTGGACCCCAAAGTTCTGCCCTCTGCTTCACTACCTGGACTTCTGTTCAGCAATTGCTTCCTGGATATGGAAAGACAACTCAGAGGATGAAAATCAACTGGTCCCCTTAAGAAATGAGCCCCTGAAGGAATTTCTGAAGCAATACTGATTCAGGATGGTGACAAATCCCTTTGGGACATTTCTTCTTTTTGAAAATAGCTTTTTTATTCCTTCATTTCCACTCCTCTCCCTTGGTTCTCTACACTTTTGTTCTACTAGGAATTCTGGCCAAAGTTCAGACATTTCCCATCCCTAGGAAGGCCTCCTTCTCCTAAGATAATGAAAAGAAATCTTGATATTATTTGAAGGAGTGCAGGTTGGTACAAGGATCAGAAGCTCAAAGTCTTTATCTCCCATGCAGGGCAGTTCCACTTGAGTCAGAATGTCTGGAGAGCCATGAACATTGTAAGAAGGGAGCAGGCTATGGTTAGATTTACATTTTATTGTGAAGGGCAGACTGTAGGTGATTTGTATTCAAGATAAGAAAGCCAATTAAAAAAGATGGGGCCTGTAAGAGTCTCACTGGCAGGGCTACCACTTGTAGGTTGTGCTCTGAGCTCAAGTATCCAACAAGAGGGGAGAGTGGGGCTGAAATAACCTCCATGATCCAGGGCATGATCCACTCACAGAGCTATTTTTGGGGAGTGGGGCACTGTCAATTGAAGAAAAGGATCTTGCCCTAGTTTGCACAAAGGCGCCTGTGGGCTCATTGCTGTCTTGGTATTGCTGTCTTGGCTCATTGCTATATTCTGGGTGAAACACAATGAAGTCTTGAATGAAGGTAGTAGCATTGGGATTAGAAACTAGGGAACAAGTTCACATTTGCCTTGTGAGTTTGAGGTACTTGTATGAAAACCAACAGAGCTATATGATATTTCTCGAAAGATGTTTACGTCTCTAGAAATGAATTGAAGGCCACGTCTAAAGTCAGAATTTGGAAGTTGCTCATGTCTAACCAAAGGGTAGTTGGTGGGAATGTGGACTGATATTGGGTTTCTGCTGCAAAACGCAAAAGGCATAGAAATGCATTGTCATTTACTTAGCTGTACTAGCAGACAAGTATAAAGGCTAAGAAAAGAAATGATTAATGTTCAACAGAAGGTCCCCGCTGGATCAATTTGCCAAGCTCTTTGGCTCCACACATGAGCCCACCTAAATCTGAACCGTTAACATACACATAATGCAAAAGAAGTTGAACTTGCCTTTGCCTCATAAATTGCCTCTTCTCATACACTCTGCTAAGCAGTCTGGATGGATATAAACAGCTGTTCATTGCAAGAATGCTAGATATTCTTCACTGACAGATGGCAGCAATTCCCTAGGGTACACACACACACATGCACACACACAAAACCTCAGTAAGTTCAATAACACTGATACTCATCAATGAAGTTACTGAAATTGAGAGATTTAAAATCAAAAGAAGTCCTGGAAGGAAAAACACACTTAAGTTAGCATTTCTTCCAGGTTCCATGAAGTTTTTTACTTCGGATAGTTGCTATGAACAAAACCACTTTCCATTTTATACTTCACTTTTAAAGCATAAGAAATCCTTTGTCACAATCAAATCATTAAATGACTGTTCTCTGTATCTCAGATCCCTTTCTTCCCTTGTCAGTGGAAGGACAAGAACTCTAAATGTGTATCTTCTTGGGAAGCAGAGCGGACAAATCCATAATGGAATGTGGCATAATGTTTGTTTGGTTTGCTGAAATGATCATGTTTGGAAAAAATTTCTCATAGAAAATATTACTAGAAAGTCTCACTAATCCATCCAACTTCAAGCCAATGTGAATACCTAAATAGATTTGACTAGTTATTATGATAGAAAGGAAATGGGGAATATCCAGATCATATTCTATACAAAACTAGTGATGACTTTCAAAGCAGTGAACTTTTCTACAACTCAATTTAAATGTGGAGAGCTACCACATCCAGATCTCAAGAAAACCCAGGACATCCTTCAATGGGGTTATCCTTTGAAATTTCTTCTCAAGAGACACAGATTAGTTATGTTCTTCATAAAATCAGATAATTTTAAAATAAATGCTGGAGAGGGTGTGGAGAAAAGGGAACCCTCTTACACTGTTGGTGGGAATGCAAACTAGTACAGCCACTATGGAGAACAGTGTGTGGAGATTCCTTAAAAAACTGGAAATTGAACTGCCTTATGACCCACCAATCCCACTGCTGGGCATACACATCGAGGAAACCAGAAGTGAAAGAGACATATGTACCCCAATGTTCATCGCAGCACTGTTTATAATAGCCAAAACATGGAAGCAACCTAGATGTCCATCAGCAGACGAATGGATAAGAAAGCTGTGGTACATATACACAATGGAGTATTACTCAGCTTTAAAAAGAATACATTTGAATCTGTTCTAATGAGGTGGATGAAACTGGAGCTGATTATACAGAGTGAAGTAAGCCAGAAAGAAAAACACCAATACAGTATACTAACACGTATATATGGAATTTAGAAAGATGGTAATGATAACCCTGTATGCGAGACAGCAAAAGAGACATAGATGTATAGAACAGACTTTTGGACTCTGTGGGAGAGGGAGAGGGTGGGATGATTTGGGAGAATGGCATTGAAACATGTATACTATCGTGAAAAATGAATCGCCAGGCTAGGTTTGATACAGGATACAGGATGCTTGGGGCTGGTGCACTGGGATGACCCAGAGAGATGATATGGGGAGGGAGGTGGGAGGAAGGGTCAGGATTGGGAACTCATGTACACCCGTGGTGGATTCATGTCAATGTATGGCAAAATCAATACAGTATTTTAAAGTAAAATAAAATTAAATTAAAATTAAAAAAATAATAAATAAATAAAATTAAAGTGAACATAAGATTGAATGCTGGTTGAGATGGGCTGTAAAGGTTGTTTAGTTCAATCACCCACCCAAGTATCAAATATTGAATTTCTTATACCTCATTCTCCCAAGTGGTTACAAAATCTGGGATAGAACATTTCTACAGATAGGAAAAGTCACGACCACCTGAGATGGTTCACTTCCTTTCTGAATAGGTTCATTAGAACATTTTTTTCCTTATATGGAGGCAAAATTGTCTCCTTAAGCTTTTTTCCTATTTATTTTGAGTCTCCCTAATTGGATATTGATAATACCAATGAGTAGTTGAGTGTTTACAACATGGCAGGCACTTCTCTGAGCATATTACATAGATTCATTTATTTATTATTCAAGATAATCCTTTTGGATAGGTAAATATTGATATTAATATCATTTCCAATCTACAGAGGTGGAACACTGAGGCACAGAATAATTAAATAAATTCCCCAAGACCACCCATTCTAAAAGGGATAGATCCAGGATTAGGAGTCAGGCATTCTGACTCCAAAGTATTAATACTATAATTTTAAAGTTGCCTAAATGATGCCAATTTGTCCTCAAAGTTGATAACCATGGATCTGGTCAAAATCTGTCATGTTTCAAATTGCAAACTTGTAAAAGGTCACATGGCTGTCAGGAGGCAAAAGACCAGACCTCAGGTCTCATGACTCAACAGTCTGGAATCGTTTCCAACAAGTATTTTTGCCAGCCAATCTATGACATGTTAGCACTGCCCACCTCTGCATTTACTCTCTTTCTCATGAATTAAAATGTTCCAGGATGGACTTCCCTGATGGTCCAGTGGTTAGGAATCTGCCTGCCAATACAGGGGACACAGGTTCAACCCCTGGTCTGAGAAGATTACACATGCTGTGGGACAACTGAGCCTGAGCACCGCAACTGCTGCGCCCCCACTCTAGAGCCTCGGTGGCACAGTGCTAAAGCCTGTGTTCACGAGAGAAGCCAGGGGGCGATGAGAAGCCCGCACACCACAGCTAGAGTCGTCTCCATTCATTGCAACTAGAGAAAGCCCTCAGGCAGCAGTGAAGACCCAACCCAGCCAAAAATAAATAAATAAGTAGACATTTTAAAAAATGTTCCAGGACATCCCAAACTCACCAGTTCCACAGAAAACATTCTACCATAGCCGAACGAATCTCCTACTAATTCACTTTTTCATATGGGTAAGCATGAACATCATCTTTTATAAAAGTACCTTCAAGTAGTTCTAACATTAACTCAGCTTCTTGCTGGATTTTACATGCCAAACTCCTCCGATTTTCTTTCTTCAGATGCTTGCAGAGGTATTCTGGCAATTTATGCACTTGCTTTCCACTTGATCAAGTATATAGGACATTTCATAAATCCATCACTTTGGTTCTTAAAATTTTGTTAAAGACAGCTTTTCTTTTCACTCTTTTCTATCTTGTTCAGTACTTTTTATTCATTCAACTACTTATTAAACAGATATGTAGTAAAGGTCTGCTATATTCCCTGACACTGATTTCTTATTCTTCAAGGCATTTTTCAAGACCTGAAATCATAGCCTATATTTACCTGCTTATTTTATTGTTCATCTCCCTTGCCTCTGACAGAATGTTAGGTCCACGACAGCAGAGATTTTATCATGTTCATATTGTGTCCTTGATAGCAAAAGCACTGTCTGGCCCATGGTATATGTTCAATAAATATTTACTGAATAAATAAGCGAGTGAGTGAGTGAATAAATGAATGGATGGATGAATGAATAAAGAAGTGGATGGATGGATAGATGGTTGGAGAAAGGGAATATCAAGTGCCTGACTCTGGAGATACAAAAAATGTGTTAAGTTTCCTACCTTAAACGAGTTTGCAATCCTACTGCAACTGAGAATGCTAGATTCTAAGTTGTTCCATGGAGGTATGAACAAAGAGCATTAATTGGGAACTGCCCGTGTGTGTGCTAAGTCATCTCAGTCGTGTCTGACTCTTTGCAGCTCTGTGGACCGTAGCCCCACCAGGCTCCCCTGTCCATGGGATTCTCCAAACAAGAAGACTGGAGTGGGTTCCCATGCCCTCCTCCAGGGGCTCTTCCAGACCCAGGGATCGAACTTGCGTCTCTTATGACTCCTGCACTGGGAGGCAGGTTCGTTACCACTAGCGCCACCTGGGAAGCCTGGTTGGGAACTGAGGGGAAGGAATCTACAAGCTTGCCTGGAGAAGTCAGAGAAGGATCCCTGCTGAAGCTGGCATTTGAGTTGGGATGTAAAGGAGGCAGGGAATTCACCCAGTGGCCAAGCAGGGCTGACATTTACAATGGGAAGAAGAGATAGCAAAGGGCAGGTCTCTGAGCAATGAGGAACAGACAGAATTGGAGATTTCAGAATAATATTCCAAACAGAGTTCATCCACAGATTGATGCTCAACAGTGACTTCATCTGTCTTATGACTAGGATATGCTGGCAACCCACTCCAGTATCTTTGCCTGGAAATCCCATGAACAGAGGAGCCTGGCAGGCTATAGTCCATGGGATCACAAAAGAGTCAGACACAGCTTAGCAACTAAACAGCAACAACGTGTGCCAATAGAAAATACCCACTGTGTTCAAAGTGAAACTTACTCAGTTGTGTCCAACTCTTTGCAACCCCATGGACGGTAGCCTGCCAGACTCCTCTGTCCATGGAATTCTCCAGGCAGGAATACTGCAGTGGACTGCCATTCCCTTCTCCAGGGGATCTTCCCAACCCACGTATCAAACCTGAGTCTCCTGCACTGCAGACCAATTCTTTACCAGGGCCACCAGGGAAGCCCACTGTGGGTTGAAACCAAACTTTAAATGTCAGTAACTGACTTTGAACAGCTTACTGAACTTCATCCTCAGTTTCCTCATCAGTGAAATGAGGATTTAAAAAAGTAATTCCTTCACTGAGTCACTGCTAGGAAGAAATAATATATATGAAGCACCAGTCATACAGTACAGTTAGTTCTGCTAGAATGTGGCACAAGCTGGCTAAAAAATTCCTATGCGAAACTGCACATTAAAAACTACAGAGGTTACTGGAAACATAAGGATGGGGCACAATCCACAAAGACTTCGTTAGTGACGCATTAATAAAAAGAAAGGAGTCCAGTAAAAATAGTAGCAGTTTTGTACATGCTAAGTGACTAATAAATACAACACTTTGAGAAGACCTACAGTTTGCTTTCCAAAATGGGCACTGGGAAGAGTTATAACTTGGGGGTTCCTGTGAAGTGGTTGAAGGAGGGTTATCTGAAATCAGACTGAAAGTTCTACCACCAGACAAGGATGGCTGTGGGTCATAACACATGCTGTGAACTGAAGGAGCTGGTCCACATTTGAGGGATGTCTGTGTGCATGCACATGTATTTCGTATCTTCCTACTAGGCTCCATTCAGTTAGGTGCTATTTTCCGCATTCGTCTGGTATTTCTCAAGGACAAACTCATGCACAATTAAAAATGAAATTTGTATTATGCTGAAGCTGTTCCCTAATATATTAGTTGTACTGGAATAAATCCACATTTCCAGAACCAGCATAACAGCAGAGCTGACTATAAGTGTTCAACAAAAAATACCTGTCACAAAAATATTTAAAGTGCAATAATATGAAGTATCAAATAGCCAACAACACAAAGTTAATGATTTAGGGAGATTCCTTGCCCTCCTACTTCCCTGTGGCCTTTCAACCTAACATATGAAATTCCAGGACTAGCAGTGCTTCAAGTTGTTGGGACCATTTCTTAACACTCACTGTTCCTTAGGCCAGAATAATCAACAAAGTACCTCTGAATAGTAGTCTAAATATAAAATGTAATTTAAAAACAATGAACTCCTACTTTCTCCAGCCCCATTTCCACAACTGCCAACTTACTGTTTTACTTATAACCTAAGCAGATATTATAGGACCATAGGGTAAAGGGGATTTTTTAAAAAGAGAACTCAGTTTTCAGGAACAGAAAGGATGAATGTCTAAAATGGCCATTTAAAATTTTTCATTCATTAAACAAACTAAAATTCTCAACCAATTAAATATTAGATTCTAAAACTTGAAGCCCCAGAGTCCAAAATTTTGGGAAGGAACTGATTCAAGATGTGCATAAGATCTAATTAAAAGTACTTATAATACTGATCATACAGAATTTCAAGTAAATCTGTATTTTAAATCAATGTTTTTCTATCCTCACACAAAACACTGATAAATATAGTGTAAGTGACAGTCATATGAGAGTTTGCTTAAAGAAAAAGTTATACGGGACCTACCTAAGGTTTTGTACCTTCACTGAAGAAAAGGTAATCCAGGAAACTGCTCTGTCCTCTCCAATCTTGCTTTTTCAACTTGAAAATGCATTCAAACACCCAGAGTCTTATTAAAAGGCAGGTCTTTACAGAACCTTTAGGGTGAAAACCTGAAAATCCTCCAGCTGATGAGAGATCTTGCAAGTTGATGCATTTGTCAGAAAGAAGTACTTTTTGGAAAAAAAAATAAGAAGAAGTACTTTTTGAGATACAAAATTATGTTGTGATTTAAGTCTCCCAACATGGATAGGATATTTACCCTGGTGTCTCTTCTAATCTGTGTGAACTATATCCTTGATCCCATGGGATGCAGGGGAACCGGGAATTTGGCACAGACCAGGGCCTGACCGCTCTCCTCTCTCAGTTCAGTTCAGTTCAGTCGCTCAGTCGTGTCCGACTCTTTGCAACCTCATGAATCGCAGCACGCCAGGCCTCCCTGTCCATCACCATCTCCCGGAGTTCACTCAGACTCACGTCCAGCAAGTCCGTGATGCCATCCATCCATCTCATCCTGGGTCGTCCCCTTCTCCTCCTGCCCCCAATCCCTCCCAGCATCAGAGTCTTTTCCAATAAGTCAACTCTTCACATGAGGTGGCCAAAGTACTGGAGTTTCAGCTTTAGCATCATTCCTTCCAAAGAAATCCCAGGGTTGATCTCCTTCAGAATGGACTGGTTGGATCTCCTTGCAGTCCAAGGGACCCTCAAGAGTCTTCTCCAACACCACAGTTCAAAAGCATCAATTCTTCGGTGCTCAGCCTTCTTCACAGTCCAGCTCTCACATCCATACATGACCACAGGAAAAACCATAGCCTTGACTAGACGGACCTTAGTCGGCAAAGTAATATCTCTGCTTTTGAATATACTATCTAGGTTGGTCATAACTTTTCTTCCAAGGAGTAAGCGTCTTTTCATTTCATGGCTGCAGTCACCATCTGCAGTGATTTTGGAGCCCCCAAAAATAAAGTCTGACATTGTTTCTACTGTTTCCCCATCTATTTCCTATGAAGTGATGGGACCAGATGCCATAATCTTCGTTTTCTGAATGTTGAGCTTTAAGCCAACTTTTTCACTCTCCTCTTTCACTTTCATCAAGAGGCTTTTTAGTTCCTCTTCATTTTCTGCCATAAGGGTGGTGTCATCTGCATATCTGAAGTTATTGATATTTCTCCCGGCAATCTTGATTCCAGCTTGTGTTTCTTCCAGCCCAACGTTTCTCATGATGTACTCTGCATATAAGTTAAATAAGCAGGGTGACAATACACAGCCTTGACGGACTCCTTTTCCTAGTTGGAACCAGTCTGTTGTTCCATGTCCAGTTCTAACTGTTGCTTCCTGACCTGCATACAGATTTCTCAAGAGGCAGGTTAGGTGGTCTGGTATTCCCATCTCTTTCAGAATTTTCCACAGTTTATTGTGACCCACACAGTCAAAGGCTTTGGCATAGTCAATAAAGCAGAAATAGATGTTTTTCTGGAACTCTCTTGCTTTTTCCATGATCCAGCAGATGTTGGCAAGTTGATCTCTGGTTCCTCTGCCTTTTCTAAAACCAGCATGAACATCAAGGAGTTCACAGTTCATGTATTGCTGAAGTCTGGCTTGGAGAATTTTGAGCATTACTTTACTAGCATGTGAGATGAGTGCAATTATGCGGTAGTTTGAGCATTCCTTTGCATTGCCTTTCTTTGGGATTGGAATGAAAACTGACCTTTTCCAATCCTGTGGCCACTGCTGAGTTTTCCAAACTTGCTGGCATATTGAGTGCAGCACTTTCACAGCATCATCCTTCTTCAGCAATCAATGCAAAGAAATAGAGGAAAACAACAGAATGGGAAAGACTAGAGATCTCTTCAAGAAAATTAGAGATACCAAGGGAACATTTCATGCAAAGATGGGCTCGATAAAGGACAGAAATGGTCTGGACCTAACAGAAGCAGAAGATATTAAGAAGAGGTGGCAAGAATACACGGAAGAACTGTACAAAAAAGATCTTCACGACCCAGATAATCATGATGATGTGATCACTAATCTAGAGCCAGACATCTTGGAATGTGAAGTCAAGTGGGCCTTAGAAAGCATCACTACGAACAAAGCTAGTGGAGGTGATGGAATTCCAGTTGAGCTGTTTCAAATCCTGAAAGATGATGCTGTGAAAGTGCTGCTCTCCTCTCTAGATTAAGCAAACTCCTGGAAGCGTTTTGATTCGCTCACCAGCCAGGTGGCGCTACTTCCCTACTCTTTCTTTCCGGCAGCTCCGACGCCTTGCGTATCATCCCAACCTTTAGACGCGCCCTCCACCTTCCAACAGCTGCCTTCTGTTTGCCAACACATGAGCTTTTTAAAATCTCATTAGATATATAATGTTTTCGGCCAGGCATGTGTGCCAAGAGCACTGCGTCCTCCCTGGAGAACTCCCTAGAGTCTGGAATGAGGAAAAGCCGGGTTGTTAAGAGTGGGAAACCGGGGACCTGCTTATTGGTATAATGTTTGTCATAGAAACAAATCGGATGCTTCACACTAAGTGTGAGTAGACCCTGGGGATGTTTGGATGCTGTGTATTTTTCCCCCAGTGATAATTAAACTGTAGTACTTGCAGCATTCTCAGGGCTGGATTAGCCAGTGCAGGCAAAGTGTATAATCGGTATTAATCTCCCAGAATGTCACTGCACTCGTCTATCAATCTGCATAAATTCTACTAGAAAACTTTAGGAAAAAAAATGCTATTCAGAGCAAATGATGCATCAAATTCAAACAGGCCATCAAGATTGCTAATGGATTTTAATAGCAGCTATTACAGCATAATAGTATTTTCCCAACAGCTGTTTGTTGATACAATTCTCGGTTTACAGGACCTTTCTGTCCAATCCCAGGAGATGGCTGGCTTGTTCATTTATAATCATTTGGTTCCACCTACAAACAAATGCTACTTTGTTTGCATTTGGAGACAGCGAATGGTCTGCAGCTTTGACCTACTCCCACCTCATTCAACGAAACCAGCAGTGAATATTACAAGCTAGATTAATTAGTTAATATTTAGATATACTAACTACTGCCAGAATAAACACTGTCAACTGGCCAAATCAAAGAGAAGCTTCCACTGATTGCTTGGATACATTCTGAGTGATGTCAGTTGTCAAAAACTGTCTTTTATGTAGAGTAGTAATGGCTCTAGACAAGAATTAAGTCTGAGGTGGTTTTTTTTTGTTTTTTTTTTTTTTGGACTTTAAACCTTTTTATTTTTTATCGGGGTATAGCCGATTAACAATGTTGTGGTAGTTTCAGGTGAAGAGTGAAGGGACTCATATACATACATATACATGTAGCCATTCTCCCACAAAACCCCCTCCCATCTCGGCTGCCACATAACACTGAGTCGAGTTTCATGTCCTATACAGTAGGTCCCTCCTGGTTATCCATTTTGGATATAGCAGTGTGTACAAGACCTTCCCAAACTCCCTAACTATCCCTCCCCCCAGCAACTGTAAGTGTGTTTTCTAAGTCTGTGAGACTCTATTTTGTAAGTTCATTTGTATCATTTCCTTTTAGATTCCACATATAAGGGATGTCATAAGATATTTCTTCCTCTGTGTCTGATTTACTTTACAAGGCTGAGATTTTTTAAACAAAGGGATCCATAAGCTATTCTGAGTTTTTCTATTGGAGATTACTAGTATTAGAAAATGCCCATAATGGCCAAAGTGAAAGGCCTGATTGGTATTAATAATTGGGATAATAATCAAGGTGAGGAAGAATATATCAATGAAACCCAAAGCTTTGTTTCTTATGGAACGGTTATGAGATTATAGCACTGAAAATAAATATTAGTTCATGAGTTCATGGGGAATCACCTAAGGAATGCATTTAAAATGTGGATTCCTGGCCCCTACCCCAGAGATTTGAGGCAGGAGCCAGGAATTCACATTTTAACAAGCACTCCACAAGATTCTGGTGCCTGTTATCCACAGACCACACTCTGAGAAAATCCGAGAAAAATAGCATTAGTTTATAAAACTATCCCAAAAGTCTTAGTGCAGTTTTAAGTTTTAATGACTTCACAAGGACGCGTGGTTTAAAAAGTACATAAAATATGATTTGAAAGCTTACTTTTATTCTTTTTCTACTCATTCAGTTTTGTAAATTTGGAAAAAAATAATTTTCAGCTATAATTTTCTGTTTCCAGTGAACATTTGTTATCTTCAATCAGGAGATTTTAAAAGAAAATATAAAGATTCAAAATTACTCAAAACTCTTGAGGCTCAAGAGAGAAGGGATATATATATATACATATAGCTGATTCACTTTATTGCACAGCAGAAACTATCACAGCATTTGTAAAGCAATTAATCTCCAATAATAAAAAATTACTCAAAACTTACAAAACTAGATAAATGTAAAAAAAGGAAAAATAATTAGACTTCCAAAAGAAGTTCTTTTTAAGTTTATAGTTTTTATACATCTGACACTATAAATGTGTAAAACTGTACGAAGCTTTTCAAGGCAAACCGTGTGGAACTTACTTAAACATTGGATTATTGAAACTGAGAAGTAGGATTGAACCCTCAGTCCTGTCTAGCCACTAGTGGTTTGGATTCAGAGGCAACTGCATGCATAAATCTCAGTCTGGCAGGCTCTGGTGGGTCTTCTGGGTTAGTGCTGCGGACTTGACAAAGAATCAAGCGGGCATAACAAGGAGAGGAAATGATGGCCCTGTTGAGTTGGGGTATCAAAAAGGATGCAGGCATCTTACATGTCATCAGTTCAGTTCAGTTCAGTCACTCAGTCGTGTCCGATTCTTTGCGACCCCATGAATCACAGCACGCCAGGCCTCCCTGTCCATCACCAATTCCCGGTGTTTACCCAAACTCATGTCCATCAAGTCAGTAATGCCATCCAGCCATCTCATTGTCATCCCCTTCTCCTCCTGCCCCCAATCCTTCCCAGCATCAGAGTCTTTACCAATGAGTCAACACTTCACATGAGGTGGCCAAAGTATTGGAGTTTCAGCTTCAGCATCAATCCTTCCAATGAACACCCAGGACTGATCTCCTTTAGAATGGACTAGTTGGATCTCCTTGCAGTCCAAGGGACTCTCAAGAGTCTTCTCCAACACCACAGTTCAAAAGCATCAATTCTTCGGCACTCAGCTTTCTTCACAGTCCAACTCTCACATCCATACATGACCACAGGAAAAACCATAGCCTCGACTAGACGGACCTTTGTTGGCAAACTTCATAATCCACAAAAGTGCTTATATCTACGTTATCTCATTTAACCCCTGCCATCCTGATGGGCAAGTAGCATTTCTCCCACTTTACATGTGAGAAGACTGAGGCTCCAAGGAGTTTCTGTGACTAGTCCAGAAAACAAACAAACAAAAAACAGCAAGTGGCTAAGAACTCAAAGTCAAGTCTCTGACCCTTCTCTGAGCCATGGCCACCCCTGACCAGGGGTCCAGATCAGGCAGTGAAGCCTGGGAGGGCTCAGAGGGCTCAGGAAGGAGAAGAGCAGAAGGTGGCAGATCAGAAGGTGGCAAAATGGGACAAGAACTTGCTGCAGAGCAAGGTAAGGCTGGAGACACAGGCTCCAGATCAAAAGAAACAAGCCCTTTGGCTAGAGGCCACCGACAGCGGTGCAGGCAGCATTCTCAACCCCAGAGGGCTTGCTCACCTCTTTGTCGGGGTCTTGCTGGAGACAATTTAGGGAGGTGTCCTGGAAACGGTGCATCCAAAGTCACCTCTGTCACAGCATTCTTGTGTGACTGTGAATTCATTGTTACATCTCTTGACTTTCCATTGTCTCCTTGGTACAATTCACGTATTAATAGCTACCTCTCAGAGTTGTTTGGATTTTAAATAAATTAGTTATAATAAAATGATGCACCTGGAAAACAGCTAATCAGTTGCATCTAATCTGACCCCCAGGTGTAGAAGGGGAACTAACTTGCTCTTCCCTGGGTCACTGGCTATCGGACCCTGTTGTCACTGCAGCCACAGCGCCCACATACCAGGTACATGGAACATTTTTCTGAATGACTGAACCAAACTTATACTCTCCCCATGACACATCAGCTACTCTCCTGGGGGTCTTTATTTCTATCACTGGTATTATCTTTCTTTTACTTATCATCTAGGACAGAAATTTTGCATTGACTCTTTATAGCACCACCCATTCTTCCCCTATATCAGTACCAAAGATTCATCTTTTCTCTGACCACTGTTTCTGACTCTAATAATTCTAGGTTGTATGCTTATGATTTCTGTCCAAAGCTATCAGAACAACCTAACAGCTCTTCCCGTCATTTCTTTACCCAGCATGCGGCAATCACGTTAATCTTCTTCAATTTTACCATGAAGTTAGTCAAAGTCCTCAAAGAGTAAAACGCAAGTGGCCCAGTGTTCCACAGCATGGCTATGTTTTACCTCGCCAGCCTCACCTCCTATTGTGTCTTTTCAGACTTGCTCTCACCAGCCTAGCTGAACAGGCTCCCCAAGCACATGGTAGATTTACCATCCATGCCTAGCAAGAAACTTGTACTTAACAAGATTCAACAGAGGTTCACTGAATGAACAGAGTTGCCCAAAACCTTCTGGTCAAAATGACTTTGAATAGAATCCTTAGTTGGGAACTGAGCTGAGCACTGCCCCACCCTTCCTCACTCCTTCCACCATCAGCTTCACCTCCTGAAAGATGCCCACTCCAGAAAGAAAATACATAAACTGCTCAAGAGTAGAACATACCATCAAGAAAAGGGATAAGAATATGTGAGGAGGGCTTCCCTGTGGTTAGAAATCCGCTTGCCAATGCAGGGGACACAGGCTCGATCCCTGGTCTGGGAAGATTCCACATGCCACAGCTACTGAGGCCACGAGCCCTAGGGCCCACGCTCCACAACAAGAGAAGCCGCACAGTGAGAAACCCGTGCGCCACAACTAGAGAGCAGCCTGCGCCTGCCACAACTAGAGGAAGCCCTCATGCAGCAATGGAAACCCAGCGCAGCCAAGAATAAATTATCTGAATTAAATAAAACAATGAATGTACACTTTTTAATCTCTTTAAAAGAGTCTGCGAGGAAGAGTAACTTTCATTTGTGTAGGTCACACATATCTCATTTGATGAGGTGATATTTTATTTCTGTAGGTCACACATATCTCATTTGATAAGGTGATATTTGCATTCAAACACTGCAAAAATTAGCAAGACATGTTCCAAGTCTTTGTTTGTAGTCGTTAGGCCCCAAAGGAACCAAAGACGTATTCTATTGAATTTGGGAACTCTGATTTTGTAGGCATGAGCTGGATATAATCTTATCTTTGGGCCTCAAAGACCAGGGTTAAGTAACTGATTTTTCTCCTTCTTAGGAGTATTTATTTATATATTTTTTGGTTATGTTTATTTTAGACATTTTATTTTTGGTCACTAGATGGCTCTGAATTTCCACTGGAAAACAAGTTATTAAAAGACTGATGAAAATATACAATTTTCACTAAATAATTTAAAAATATGTCTTTTTTTTTTGACTTAAGAACATTGATCAAAGTAAAAAAAAGAAAAAAGAAAAAAGAAACCATAAGCTCCAAATAGCAATGTGTTAGTTCATTTACCCTATCTAGCTTTCAGAATATATTATTTATAGGATTACATGAAATTTATGGCTATTGTTGGAGACGGAAATGGCAACCCAGTCCGGTATTCTTGCCTGGGAAATCCCATGGACAGAGAAGTCTGGTGGGCTACAAGGCAAAGAGCTGGGCATGACTTAGTGACTGAGCATGAGCTATTGTATTGGTTATAAGTGCAATTTTTAAATGACTCATAAATTATGATTCAAATAATGTTACAGATCTTACTCAACATCCTGGTGATCCCATCATGCACTGAAAATATTATAAGGTGAAAATGCATTCAGTATACCTAATCTACTGAATCTCATAGCGTAGCTTGGCCTACCTTAAATGTGCTTAGAACACTTGCCTATAACTGGGCAAAATCATCTCACCCATAGCCTATTTACAATAAGGTGTTATCTCATGCAATTTATTGAAAACTGGACAGTCAAAGAAAAACAGAACTTTTGGGGGGAGCAGAATGGTTATTAGTGTGTCAGTCTTTACTCTCAAGATCTCATGGCTGTCTGGGAGCTATGACTTGCTGCCATTGCTCACTATCACTAGAGAGTATCATACCACATACCATTAGCCTGAGAAAATATCAAAATTTGAAGTATGATGTCTACTGAATGCGTATTGCTTTCACACTCATAAAGCTGAAACGTTGTAAGTTGAACCATGGTAAGTTGGGGACCACCTGTGTCAAACAATCAGGTCTATCATATTTTTCAAAATACTTCAAAATACTGTCATTGAACTTCCATTGCTTTAAAATATTTCCAAACTATACATCAATAGACCTGGAAGGTCTGGGACAAATTCCTTGATCATTTTTAAGGTTGATAACTTTAAACAAAAAGGACTGTTGGAACAAGGATCTTTTAGCCAAACTGGAGGTTGCCATATTGGTGCTGTAATTCACTGTGCTATGCTCAGTTCACCCATAAAAAGTGTTGCATTTGAGTTCTGCAAGGATTTAACATGTTTCCAAACACATTATAGTGCGGGTTCATACAGGAAAAAGTCATCCAAAGCCATCTCTCGATAACCTGTTAAGCTAAGAGTGTGGGGTGGAGAAACATAGGGAGAGAGAGACTTGCTGTGCAAAGACATTGTCTGCTTGGCTTGAGCTTTCTGGAGAAAACCCACCTTTAAAATTCACTTTTTTCCCATTTTTCCAGTTGTTCTGCATCAGCCGACAGGTTTCCTAAATGTTCATTTTATCTCTTAACAAAATCAGAGAGAGGTTGTGAGATATTTGTTATAATTTTAATCCCATCCTCTGCCCATCCCTTTCCAAAGTCTCCAAGTTTACCCCATTTCTTTTATGTTTTCAAAATGTACGCCATGCAGAATGACTGATTACACATCCTTTACTCCTGATTCTCATATGTGGGTACATAGCAGCTGAAGACAGAATCAGACTGAGCTGCAGAGCAAGGCCCTTCTCCATGAACTTGACTGTTGACATGTGAAGAGTCTAAATGGATACACTTGGGTTCCAGCAGCTTAGTTTGCCCCAGACAAACAACATAAGGTGCTTTTAGTTACATTCAAGATAAATCTCAGACAGGGCAATCTTCAAGAGATATTGGGCATATACTTCAGGAGATATTGGGCATATACACTCTGATTTGCAATTTTTTTTTTAACTGATAAAAGCAGTTTCCATCATTCCCCACTGCATCTCTGCTCCAGCCCCAGTGAATGCTTGTCACCTCTGAAACACTTCTTTTTTAAAAAAAATAATAATAATTTTTGTTTATTTATTTATTTTTGGCTGTGCAGCGTCTTCATTGCTTCATAGCCTTTTCTCTAGTTGTGGTGAGCCAGGGCTGCTCTCTAGTTGCAGCGTGCAGCCCTTCTCATTGCAGTGGCTTCTCCTGTTGCAGAGCACAGGCTCTAGAGTATGAGGGCTTCAGCAGTCACACACATGGGCTCAGTAGTTATGGCTCCAGAAATCTAGAGCACAGGTTCAGTAGTTGCGGTGCTTGGGCTTAGCTGCTCAGCAGCATGTGGGACCTTCCCGGATCAGGGATCAAACTCATGTCTCCTGCACTAGCAGGTGGATTCTTTGCCACTGCGCCACCAGAGAAGCCTTGAAACACCTCTCGATGTCGCATACCTCTGTTCCCTCCACCTGGTACACCATGATTCCCTTTCTACACCACCTGACAACTACTCTTCTTTCAAAGTTTATCTCCAGTGATAAGAAGACTGAAGTCTTCTGGCAGGGGTGGTATTATAGTGCAATGATAAAGAGTCCAGGCATTGGAGTTAAGGCTATCTGGGTTTGAAGTCCAGTTATATTACTTACTGGTTATGAGATCTTGAGCAAGTAAATTTTAGTTTCCTCATCCATCAGATGGGATAATGAGTAGTGATCTCACAGAGTTACATGAGGGTTTAAACAAGTTACCTGAAAAGGGCTTAGAGTAGTGCCTGTTGCAGTATAGGCTGAGTACACAATAGGTGTTGGTACATTATGGAGGAAGCCGTAGTACACTAAGTGAGCTCTAGCTTACAAGTTAGCTGTTCTTCTGGAAGTGCTCACCCCAAGGATGAATTAGATGTGGCCCCTCTCTACTATCCTGGAGGAAACACAATCATAAATCTGAGCACATCAACCAGAAGTTGACAGCTCACTTGCCCGGTTCCTCTACTGGACTGTGATGAGACAACAATACTGGGTGAGTTTTCTATGCCCCATCCCCAGCAGAGCATTTGGGTGTTATCTGTCCTGCTCCCCTGCTCTCTCTGAGGAGTGAGATCAAAAGCCACATGGGTGAACACCAGAGAAGAGCGGATAGAGAGGAAGGGATGAACTGGGAGGCTTGGAATGGAAAAAGAGAGTAGTAACTGGAAAGACGGGGCAAGACCAGGGGATGGGACAGTGTGGGCAAGAGGAATACTTCTTTTGTACTTAAGTAGTGAGATGTGTCCATGAGTCAAGGAACAGAAGGAAGGAAACACCAGTTTGTTGCCATGGGCTATGCACTTACAGCATATTGCACCATTTGGAAGATGCTACTAAAGACGGGAATTCCTGTTCAAACTAGGCTTCGCTAGGGGACAACTCTAGAGTTGACCAGTAGATCTTAACTTTGTTAAATTTGTAAGATTACATGTTAGGCAATGTCATCATTCATTAAAATGTTCATTTATTCACTAGAATATTGTGTGTATTATGTATATTATATACAGAACAAATATTTATGAACAACTTTTGTGGGTCAGGTATTGTTTGAGGTACTGGGGATAATGTAACCAACAAGACAGACCACATCACTGCTCTCACGGGGGTGCATTTTAGTGCATGAAGTCAGATAATAGGTAAGTAAATAAGTCAATTCTAATGGTAATTAAGTGCCAAGTAGAATACAACATACTGTGATGAGAGAGCATGATGAAGTGGAAAGGCAGGTTTAAATTGAGAACGCTGGGAACTGATAAGTTTATATTTGAGCTGACATCTTTGAATGATAAGAAATGGCCAGCTTCTTCAAATTCAGAGGTCAGAGTGTTCCAGAATATTTTACCACATGCAAAGGCCCTAGGATCAACTCAGTGGATTAGAAAACAGAGGGGAAGTTGACATAGCTGTAGCCAAGGGCCATGGGGAATGCATCTGAGTGTCAGGAAGGATTAGATGATGCAGAGATTTGAGGGTCATGGGAATGAGTTTGGAATTCATTCAAAGAGCTATAGGTCAAGGGGAGGGGAGAAGAGGCTCAAGGGGGGAGAGTATATATATGACAAGTGAAAGTGTTATTCTGCTGGAGTGAGAAGCCATTCCCTTCTCCAGAGGATCTTCCTGACCCAGGGATCAAACCTGGGTCTACTGCACTGCAGGTAGATTCTTTACCATTTGAGCCACCAGGGATTTCATATATAAAATTTTGGCTGATTGATGTTGTTGTATGGAAGAAATCAACACAATATTGTAAAGCAATTATCCTCCAATTAAAGAGCAATGGGAAGCTACTAGATTTTAAAGCTGGGGAGGGAGAGTCCAACTTAAAATTTTTGTTTTTATTTGAGCTTCATACAAATTACCCTGGTAATTTTATAGAGAGTGGACAGCAAAAGGGTAGGAGCAGGGAGACCTGTCACATTATTGCAAAGGCCACGGCAAGAGGTGGTAACTGTGACGATGACTTTTTTTGGACTAAACAAGTCATCAGCTTGGCTTCCTTGAGATCATTCTCCCTCCACTGGCACATAAACTACTTGACCACAGGGGGTTTTGTCTGTTTCATTCATGACTATACATCCAATATCTAGAATAGAATCTGATATATAGAAAACACTTGCTAAAAATGAATTTAATGAGAAAAAGGATGAGAATGGTGCAAAGCAGAGTTAAAGATAAAGTCAAAAATTCTGTTTAGGACATGTTAAATGTGAATTACCTAGACATTTAAATGGAGGTGCCAAACAGGCCAGTGAGAGATGCAAGTTTTAAGGTGAGTAGCAGATGTTCATTTAGGGATCATTGACATACAATCACCTAGGGTGGGCATGGAGTTGCAGAAAAGTAGATGAGCTGGAATCAAGCTGGGAACTCCAACATTTAGAAGTTAAGCTGAAGGGTAGAAGTCAGCAAAAGAAATAGAAAAGGAACTTCCATAAGATGGGAGGAAGAAGGCGGAACAAAGCTATGTCTTATAAGCCAAAACAAAATGGTTGTCATGAAGCAGGAAACAATCAATTAATTGATTAGAATGCTGCCGAGATACCAAGAAAGATATGAACAGGTAAATTACTCTTAAATTTGACAACAGAGGTTTTCAATAACCTCGATCAGAGAAATCCTAATAGAATGGCAGGATTATAAACCTGCCTGGAATAGACTGAGAGAAGAAAGCATGGAGTGGTGAAAGGCACTATAAACAGCTCTCATACTTGCAATTCTAGCCATTAGCACACTGCTTGACTGGGTGGTTGCTCAATCTTTCTTGTATAGATAAATGAATAACCAATGCATGCATCCATCCATCTATCCATCCCTGGACTTTCAGACTTCAAATGCTGAAGGCACAGCCTCATCTAGTGAGAAGACATTTGTATCAGGAATTAGGAGACAGAATCAGGTCTCCATCATCAATGTCTAGCTTTCTGAACTTGGTCTAACCAATATCCTTCTGTGCCTCAGTCTCCTCCTTTACCTATAAAACAAAGAGGTTAGACTAGATGGTTTCTAACATCTAGATTTAGAATCCTTGACCCAGTGTCTATTCTTTTCTGTTTTTTTTCCCAGTGTCTATTCTTTAGGAGTTTTAAATGTCAGAATAAATACACCCATGTAAGTACAGTGTCATTCTTAGATTTTACAAATGAGCTCTAAGCAGAGTTGAAAGTTTCAGGGGATGCCATATGTTCACTCTCCAGGCAAAGCCTATCTGTATGAGATTAATGCCAGCATTTAGTGGGTGGCTGTGTGCTTTGAGGGGCGAATATATTACTAATGGTCACTGAAGGAAAAGGAGTCAATTCTCTCTTTGCTTGTGGATTCTTGCCTTTTTGTCTTTAAGGATACTCAATTCTCCTTTATTTAAAGTAAAATATGTGTTACTAGGTTCTGCATCTGAACCAGTTAACATTTTATTTCTCTCTGCCAAATGAAACTTCTTAGACAATGGGATCATGTTCACAGACAATGCATCTACCCATCCATTTCTTTGGGGAAATCTTGCTTTCATTCACATGGTTTGGGTCCTACACACCTCTCTCATTTCATTTTGTACTACTTCCCCTCACTCTCTGATGGCCAGTCACACTGGCCTTCTTGTTCTTGAATACGTCAATCTTGTTCCTGCTTTTGCATCTTTGTATTTGCCCCATTTCAGCCTAGAATGTTCTATTCCTAGCCTTTCTTCTTTGGGGCTTCTTTTTGTTCTACAGGAAGTTCAGATATCACTTCCTCTGTGAGGACTTCTCTAAATCAATCTAAGTGTTATCCTTCACCACCCTACCACTGTCACGATCTGTTCATGCCCCCACACACATACACACACTCAAATGATCAGTATTTAAAGTTATCTTATTTCCCTTATTTATTATTTATCATCTTCTCCACCATCACCAATATCACAGCTGCTTCACCCCCTACTCCAAGGAGAAGGTAAGCTCTGTGAAATCATGTCTCATCCGTCTTATTCGTGGCTACATTCCCCACTGTCTAGGATGGTGTCTCAGACATGCTTGCACGTGTGCTAAGTTGTTTCAGTCGTGTCTGACTCCTTGTGACCCCATGGACTGTAGCCCGCCAGGCTCCTCTGTCCATGGCATTCTCTAGGCAAGAATACTGGAGTGCGTGGTTGTGCCCTGCTCCAGGGGATCTTCCCGACCCAGGGATTGAACCTATGTCTCTAAGTCTCCTACACTGGCAGGCAGGTTCTTTACCACTAGCGACACCTGGGAAGCCCTCAGACATACTTCAGTTCAGTTCAGTCGCTCAGTTGTATCCAACTCTTTGCGACTCCATGAATTGCAGCACGCCAGGCCTCCCTGTCCATCACCAACTCCCGGAGTTTACTCAAACTCATATCCATCGAGTCGGTGATGCCATCCAACCATCTCATTCTCTGTCATCCCCTTCTTCTCCCGCCTTCAATCTTTCCCAGCATCAGGGTCTTTTCCAGTGAGTCAATTCTTCACATCAGGGGGTCAAAGTATCAGACTTTCAGCTTCAGCATTAGTCCTTCCAATGAATATTCAGGACTGGTTTCCTTGAGGATTGACTGGTTGGATCTCCTTGCAGTCCAAGGGACTCTCAAGAGTATTCTCCAACACCACAGTTCAAAAACATCAATTCTTTGACACTCAGCTTTGTTTGTAGTCCAACTCTCACATCCACACGTGACTACTAGAAAAACCATAGCTTTGACTAGATGGACCTTTTTTGGCAAAGCAATGCCTCTGCTTTTTAATATGCTGTCTAGGTTGATCATAGCTTTTCTTTCAATGAGCAAGTGTCTTTTCATTTCATGGCTGCAATCACCATCTGCAGTGATTTTGGAGCCCAAGAAAATAAAGTCTGTCACTGTTTCCATTGTTTCCCCATCTATTTGCCATGAAGTGATGGGACCAGATGCCATAATCTTCGTTTTCTGAATGTTGAACTTTAAGCCAGCTTTTTCACTCTCTTCTTTCACTTTCATCAAGAGGCTCTTTAGTTCTTCTTCACTTTCTGCCATAACAGTGGTGTCATCTGTGTATCTGACGTTATTAATATTTCTCCCAGCAATCTTGATTCCAGCTTGTGCTTCATCCAGCCCAGCATTTCGCATGATGTACTCTGCATATACGTTAAATAAGCAGGGTGAGAATATACAGCCTTGATGTACTCCTTTCCCGATTTGGAAGCAGTCTGTTGTTCCAAGTCCAGTTCTAACTGTTGCTTCTTGAGCTGCATATAGGTTTCTCAGGAGGCAGGTCAGGTGGTCTGGTATTCCCATCTCTTTAAGAATTTTCCACAGTTTGTTGTGACCCACACAGTCAAAGGCTTTGGTATAGTCAATAAAGCAGAAGTAGATGTTTTTCTGGAACTCTCTTGTTTCCTTGATGATCCAGCGGATGTTGGCAATTTGATCTCTGGTTCCTCTGCCTTTTCGAAATCCAGCTTGAACATCTGGAAGTTCATGGTTCATGTACTGTTGAAGCCTGGCTTGGAGAATTTTGAGCATTACTTTGCTAGCGTGTGAGATGAGCGCAATTATGCGGTAGTTTGAATATTCTTTGGTGTTCAGACCTACTGGTGATGGATAAATATTTGTTGAACAAAGGCATAAACCCTCCCTTCTACTTAAGCTATTGACTATAGTAACCAATGACCCACTCAAACAGGATGGCTTTTCTTCTTGTTTTCCACTGCTTAGTTGCTCTTGATCCCATTGATTGTCTCTTTTTTTAAATGAATTTTTATTGGAGTATATTTGCTTTACAACATTGTCTTAGTTTCTGCTGTATAGCATAATAAATCAGCTATGCATATATCCCCTCTTTTTTAGATTTTCTTCCCATTTAGGTCACCACAGAGCACTGAGTTTAGTTGCCTGTATCATACAGTGATCATCTCTTTATTTTTCTAAAGCAATTTTCACAACCTCAGCTTCTATAACAGCATGACAACACTCTTGTTCTTCTTTCCCTGCTTCCTTTGCTGACTTCTCTTCTTCCTCCTCTCCTAACATAGGAAAGACTCATCGGCTCCCTCTATATGTGTTAAACTCTCCGTCATGAGTCTTTAAATGAAACCAGCCTTCCCAGCACAATTCTATCAGTGGTTTAAAAGCTCAGCTAGTGGAAGAAGACACTGGCTCCTGTATTCACTCAGTCCCCTCTCCCATTTACCTCTCAGGTCCCTTGTCTGCTATTCTCATCTTCACTGTCCTTCTAATCCTCTGGGCTCCTCGTTCAGGCTCCCAAAAGAGCAAGAGGGGCTAGAGGTGGTGATGAGTTGTACAGTCACATTTTTATGGCCCTCTGCACTCTTCCTTCCATGATTAGGAAGTTGCTCTCCAGCTACCTGTGTCACAGCAGGTCAGAGGCGGTCCCATCTCCTCCTGCTCCTCTAGCTCCACCCTTGCCAGCCCAGCACTGCTGCCTGCAGAGAAGGATCACACAGGTATGGTTTTCTTCCCTATAAAGCTGCTCACCCTCTAGATTAGAACTAGCATCTCTATGTTATGCTACATCATTTTAAAAAAGAACTTGTAGATGTTCACTTTGAATAATCATACTACCAAAAACATTTTACTTTATCAACAATTTTAATTTATAGAAGTAATAAGTTTTAACAAGTCAAATCCTCCAAAGCTGCTGAATATGTACTACTTATTCAAATAGTCAATAAAGATTGTTTGAAGTCCTGTTATGTGCTGGGCACTCTTTAGGTGTGAGACTGTAGAAGTGAACCAAGTTCCAGCTCACAGAATCCCTCATACTAGCCAGAGACATACCCCAAACCAGAACAAGGTCACAGGAAGATAAGTGCAATGAAGAAAAGTAAGATGGAGTCAGGGTGAGGGCTCGCTGGGTGGCAGAGTTAAGAAAGGTAAGTTTAAATAGAGAGCTTAAAGATGGTGTTCTAGTAACACTGAACAGAGTTCTGAATGGCTATAAAATGTATACATGAAAAAGGTTTTGGTAATTCACATTTTTAAAACCTTGCTAAATGTTCATTCAGCACATCGATTTTTAGAAAATTCAGCAAGAACCAGAAAAGGGGAAAACCAAACCTAAATGTCATTCTGGCTGAGGAGTGGATCAGAGAATCTGCTAATGCATTCTGCTTTTATTTTCAAGCATTTCCCAAGGAAGAAGTCACCATATTCTTTGTACTGCCCAAAAAGACCACAGACCAGTCAAGTATGTTTTGCAGCCAGTATGCTGAGTGAGGCAGGAAAAACCACTCCAGCTTACTACATAAAATGACAACATAAATGCTCCTTTGTGATAAGGACAACATGAACAGCATGCCACTCAGTGGGTTCATTAAGATGCTTCCACTATACTGATGTCAGATACAAAGCAACATTGCAGCAAACTGGCCGCACAAGTCAGAGAACAGCATACTTGGTCCCATACAAAGCTGCCTTTTAATTCACAAATCCTTGAACTCCACTCGAGGCTTTTAGACTGTGGAGTCAACTGCAAAAGGTCCAAAGACAAAGGAAAACAAAAATAGCCTCTGCTCCCTAGGCTGCTAAAGGAAAAAAGATTTTTGTGTTTGTTGCTTGGTTTTTGTTTTTAACCTATTCTAGTGCCAAAATCTGCATATCTGAGGTTATTGATATTTCTCCCGGCAATCTTGATTCCAGCTTGTGCTTCTTCCAGCCCAGCGTTTCTCATGATGTACTCTGCATATAAGTTAAATAAGCAGGGTCACAATATACAGCCTTTATGTACTCCTTTTCCTATTTGGAACCAGTCTGTTGTTCCATGTCCAGTTCTAGCTGTTGCTTCCTGACCTGCATATAGGTTTCTCAAGAGGCAGGTTAGGTGGTCTGGTATTCTCATCTCTTTTAAAATTTTCCACAGTTTATTGTGATCCACACAGTCAAAGGCTTTGGCATAGTCAATAAAGCAGAAAGAGATGTTTTTCTGGAACTCTCTTGCTTTTTCCATGATCCAGCAGATGTTGGCAATTTGATCTCTGGTTCCTCTGCCTTTTCTAAAACCAGCTTGAACACCTGGAAGTTCACGGTTCATGTATTGCTGAAGCCTGGCTTGAGCATTACTTTATTAGCATGTGAGTGCAGTTGTGCGGTAGTTTGAGCATTCTTTGGCATTGCCTTTCTTTGGGACTGGAATGAAAACCGAACTTTTCCAGTCCTGTGGCCACTGCTGAGTTTTCCAAATTTGCTGGCATGTTGAGTGCAACACTTTCACAGCATCATCTTTCAGGATTTGAAATAGCTCAACTGGAATTCCATCACCTCCACTAGCTTTGTTCGTAGTGATGCTTTCTAAGGCCCACTTGACTTCGCATTCCAGGATGTCTGGCTCTAGGTAAGTGATCACACCATCATCATTATCTGGGTCGTGAAGATCTGTTTTGTACAGTTCTTCCATGTATTCTTGCCACCTCTTTTTAATATCTTCTGCTTCTGTTAGGTCCATACCATTTCTGTCCTTTATTGAGCCCATCTTTGCATGAAATGTTCCCTCGGTATCTCTAATTTTCTTGATGAGATCTCTAGTCTTTCCCATTCTGTTGTTTGCCTCTATTTCTTTGCATTGATCACTGAGGAAGGCTTTCTTATCTCTCCTTGCTATTCTTTGGAACTCTGCATTCAAATGGGAATACCTTTCCTTTTTTTTTTTTTGCTTTTGACTTCTCTTCTTTTCACAGCTATTTGTAAAGCCTTCTCAGACAGCCATTTCGCTTTTTTGCATTTCTTTTCCATGGGGATGGTCTTGATCCCTGTCTCCTGTACAATGTCACAAACCTCCGTCCATAGTTCATCAGGCACTCTGTCTATCAGATCTAGTCCCTTAAATCTATTTCTCACTTCCACTGTATATAAGGGATTTGATTTACTTCATTCTTAAATCTGCATACTCAGATATGCAGATGACACCCTTATGGCAGAAAGTGAAGAGGAACTAAAAAGCGTCTTGATGAAAGTGAAAGAGGAGAGTGAAAAAGTCAGCTTAAAGCTCAACATTCAGAAAATGAAGATCATGGCATCTGGTCCCATCACTTCATAGGAAATAGATGGGGAAACAGTGGAAACAGTGTCAGACTTCATTTTGGGGGGCTCCAAAATCACTGCAGATGGTGACTGCAGCCATGAAATTAAAAGACGCTTACTCCTTAGAAGGAAGGTTATGACCAACGTAGACAGCATATTAACAAGCAGAGATATTACTTTGCCAACAAAGGTCCGTCTAGTCAAGGCTATGGTTTTTCCTGTGGTCATGTATGGATGTGAGAGTTGGACTGTGAAGAAAGCTGAGCACCAAAGAATTGATGCTTTTGAACTGTGGTGTTGGAGAAGACTCTTGAGAGTCCCTTGGACTGCAAGGAGATCCAACCAGTCCATTCTAAAGGAGACCAGTCCTGGGTGTTCATTGGAAGGACTGATGCTGAGGTTGAAACTCCAATACTTTGGCCACCTCATGTGAAGAGCTGACTCATTGGAAAAGACCCTGATGCTGGGAGGGATTGGGGGCAGGAGGAGAAGGAGACAACAGGGGATGAGATGGCTGGATGGCATCACCGACTCAATGGACATGAGTTTGGGTGAGCTCCAGGAGTTGGTGATGGACAGGGAGGCCTGGTGTATTGCAATTCATGGGGTGGCAGAGAGTCAGACACAACTGAGCGACTAAACTGAACTGAGTGCCAAAATGCAGTGCTTCTCCCTTGCAGACACCATTGCCCACTACAGACGGAAGTTACAGAGTTGCCATGGCTTTTCAGCTATTGATATATAAAGGCTCTCTGAGAGATGGATTTTTCAGTCAATGTTCACAATCATTTTGTCAAGAATACTTATTTAGTTGTTTAAAAAACCTACACTAGTCATTTTGGGCCACAGCAAACACAGCCAGACATAGTCTGATACTACCCAATGACTTGTTATGGTTCCTACATATGTCTTGAGACTCTGGGAATTATTTGTCTCCAAGCTCTAGCAAACTCTTAAAGAAAAATCAAGGACAGCCTCTGTGACTTTGCAAAAGTCTTCTTACCTGGGGAAGGGCTAACTGCAAGTTTTGACAATGTTAAACTATTGATGGACTTCCCCAGTGGCTCAGTGGTAAAGAATCCACCTGCAGTGCAGGAGCTGTAGGAGATGTGGATTTGATCACTGGGTGGGGAAGATCCCTCGCGGAAGGGCATGGGAACCCACCCCAGTATTCTTGCCTGGAGAATCCCATGAACAGAGGAGCCTGGCAGGCTACAGTCCGTGGGGTTGCAAAGAGTCAGACACGACTGAAGCAACTTAGCACACACACACTTAAATTATTGATAGGCAATCATATACATGGATTTCAAAAACTAGGTGGCCTATGACAGATAAATGGATAAAGATGTGAGATATATACCTATATATACAATGGAATATTATTCAGCCACCACGAAATTAAAAGGTGCTTGCTCCTTGGAAGAAAAGCTATGACAAACCTAGATAGCGTATTAAAAAGCAGAGACGTTACTTTGCTAACAAAGGTCCATCTAGTCAAAGCTATGATTTTGCCAGTAGTCAAGTATGGATGTGAGAGTTGGACTATAAAGAAGGCTGAATGCTGAAGTAGTGATGCTTTTGAGCTGTGGTTTTGGAGAAGACTCTTGAGAGTCCTTTGGACTGCAAGGAGATCAAACCAGTCAATCCTAAAGGAAATCAATTCTGAATATTCATTAGAAGGACTGATGTTGAAGCTGAGCTGAAGCTCTAATACTTTGGCAACCTGATGCAAACAGTCAACTCATTAGAAAAGATCCTGATGCTGGGAAAGATTGAAGGCAGGAGGAGAAGGGGATGACAAGGGAGGAGATGGTTGGATGGCATCACTGACTCAATGGACATGAGCTGGAGCAAGCTCGTGATGAAGGAGAGGGAAGCGTGGCATGCTGCTATTCATTGGGTCGCAAAAAGTCGGACATGACTGAGCAATTGAGCCACAACAAAAGTTCACTTGCAGCCACGCAGGTGGACTTAGAGATTATCATTCTTAAAGAAGTGAGTCAGAGAAAGACAGATATCATATGATATCACTTATATGTGAAATCTAAACAAAAGATACAAAGGAACTTATTTACAGAACAGAAACAGACTCACAGACACAGAAAACAAATTTATGGTGACCAAACGAAAAAGGACAGAGGGATAAACTAGGAGTTTGAGATTAACAGATACACACAACTGTATATAAAATGGGCTTCCCTCATAGCTCAATCGGTAAAGAAACTGCCTGCAATGTGGGAGATCCCAGTTCGATTCCTGGGTCAGGAAAATCCTCTGGAGAAGGAAATGGCAATCTACTTCAGTATTCTTGCCTGGAAAATCCCATGGACAGAGGAGCCTGGAGGGCTACAGTCCACAGGGCCGCAAGAGTTGGACATGACTTGTTGACTAAACCACCACCACGATACATAAAATAGGTAAACAACAAAGATCTACTGTACATCACAGGGAACTATATTCAATATCTTGCTATAACCTGTAATGGATAAGATGCTGAAAAGAATCTGAATATAGCACAGGGAATATTTTCTATATCTTGTAACTGGGTTATTATGGGTTATAACCCATAATGAAAAAGAAGCTGAAGAACATTCAGTTCAGTTCAGTTCAGTTGCTCAGTCGTGTCCAGCTCTTTGCGACCCCATGGACTGCAGCACGCCAGGCCTCCCCGTCCATCATCAACTCCCAGAGTTTACTCAAACTCATGTCCATTGAGTTGGTGATGCCATACAACCGTCTCATCCTCTGTCGTCCCTTTCTCCTCCCACCTTCAATCTTTCCCAGCCAGCATCAGACTCTTTTTAGATGAGTCAGTTCTTTGCATCAGGTGGCCAAAATATTGGAGTTTCAGCCTCAGCATCAGTCCTTCCAATGAATATTCAGGACTGATCTCCTTTAGGATTGACTGGTTTGATCTCCTTGTAGTCCAAGGTACTCTCAAGAGTCTTCTCCAACATCACAGTTCAAAAGCATCACTTCTTCAGCATTCAGCTTTCTTTGTAGTCCAACTCTCACATCCACACATGACTACTGGAAAAAACATACCTTTTTTGGCAAAGTAATGTGTCTGCTTTTTAATATGCTATCTAGGTTGGTAACAGCTTTTCTTAACAAATATATTTATATATTAATATATATTCTTATATATATATATATACACACACACACATATGTATACATATATGTCTAACTGAATCACTTTGCTGTATACTTGAAACTGATACAACATTGTAAATCAAGTATACTTCAAGAAGAAAACAAAAACTAGCAGTCTAATAAAGGTGAGAAGCACAACCAGGTCACTTTTTGCTCTTTTCTGTTAACTGGAAAAGTTCATATTTGCTCCAAAAACTTTCTGTCTGAGAAAAGGAAGAATTTATAGCAAGAATAAAAAACAAATCAAAGCAAGTAAACAATACAATTTCTTACTTTGGAATATCTTACCTGAGATCCCACCACTTCTTCTATTTCCTATTACTTTATAAACACTTATTTTTCCTAACTTATTCTTACTTTACTAAAGTGGACTTTGCTGTCACCATTAGAATTCATACAGCTCAAGGGAAAACTTGGAGTCCGTATATGCACTCATTGGGCAGGATTGAAATAGACAAGCCACAGTACTCCCTAACCTTCTCTATTGAAGAATTAGAAAGCTTTTTAAACACTGGGAGGATACCAGAAGGAACAAACTGAAAGAAAAGTTTATTTATGTTGGACAATCTAGTCTTTGTTCATGTTATCTGACTTTTTAAATTGTCATACAGCCATCCTGCCATCACATCACATACAAACTATTCAATAATATGTCTTAAACAAATGTGTACAATAATCATGTTGAATCTTAGCTTGCCTGCTCCTACGTTACAACTGGTTGGCAAAGAGAATTTAACAATAAAGAAACTTACCTAGGAGACCTTGTGTGTTAATTAGTTTTGGCAGAAATAACCCCCAAAAAAGAGAGTGGAATGCAATCGATGAAATGAAACAAGTAGAGAAATGGGAACTATAAAGGAGCAAGTGGAAACAAAATGAAATGACTGTGTAGGAGACAGCAGATCTATTTTAAGTCTACAGGGCTAGGAAAGGACAGGTATTTTTAAACTTAATTGGATTGTTTCAAATAACAACTAGATTATCTATTTGAAAACTTGGGCAGAGTACAGGGAAAGGAATAAGCTCACTTCTCTAAATCAGAGAGAAATTTAAAAAAAATTTTAAGTTAAAAATGGAGGGGCCAGGTGAGATCTAGGACCTTTGGACAGTGAAGAGGTTGCAGATTTTAGGGACAGCAAAATGTAAGTTCAAATTCTATTAGCAGCTGTGAATAACTTTTTGTCCCCAAGCCTCAATTTCCTCATCTATAAAATGGGAACCCTAATGTTGACTCCACAGAGAGGTTGTAAAAATCAGAGATAATTTATGTCAAGTTCTTAGCATACTGGGATCACTCCATGAATTATAAAATAATACTTCAATCCCAAAGAGGAAGAAAAGTCTCCCTGTCACTTGCCAAACTGAGCTGAGTAGGATTAGACAGAAAATCAAGTATGCGTGGGAAGAACATACCCTTGTTCATTAAACACTTGTGTGAAAGATCTAATGACTAAACAGAAAAATCTTATGATACTGGGACTGTAGACGAAAACAACCAGCTAGCTTACATCTCTGAAATTGATGTCAAAGGAGACCAAGACTACTGTTATATTTTTTTCATTTTAAAAAGCATTTTCTTTCTCTACCCATAATTCAGGTATGGAAAGACTATTATCTCTTTACGTTTGTCCTAGAACTCTTGAAGTTTTCTTGAGGGTAAATTTGATTTTACAGCATCCCATTTCAGCCCAATCCTACGTCTTACACCCTCTGAAAAACGCACAGGGACGGCTCACCTAGTCCTCAGGCCAGTGACATAACTACATTTCTGACCCAAACTTGCTCTTGGCTCAGCACAACACCAGGTCCTACCCTTCTATTGTAACTGCTGTCGTTACTCTCCAATCTCCATTCCTAGGAACACTCCTAGTTCTATAGTTTACCTTTTTTTTTCTAGTAATTTTATTGATTTTTGGCTGTGCCGGGTCTTCGTTGCTCTGCGGCTTTTCTCTAGTTGCGGCAGGCAGGGCACCCTTCTTTGCAGCACACAGGCTTCTCACTGCACTGGCTTCTCTTGTTGTGGAGCATGGACTCTAGAGCAGTCTCAACAGTTGTGGTGCATGGCCTTACCTGCTTTGCGGCAGGTGGGACCTTCCCGCACCAGGCATCAAACCCATGTCTCCTGCACTGGCAGGCAGATTCTTCGCCACTGAGCCACCAGAGAAGCCCTCCACAGTTTCTTGTTTGCTTTCAATGAATTCAAATCCGTTTTTCAGGTATCAGATTTTGGAAAAGACGGGTTAAAGAATACTGACTTTATTTTTAAATATTCATCGTTTATAGCTATAAAAACCAATTTTCAGTTTTCCAGAGTAATCAACTCATGAGAAAAAATGAATAATTCAATAAACACAAGTGAACTTTGACTTCAGTCAAATATCTAGGGCTGTTTTACAAGGAGCATAAAGGTATGGATAATCAGTAAGGCCTTATAAGTGTTCCCTTCCAGACATTCAGTTTAGACTGGGTTACTGGCCAAAATACTAGGACCTTCATCTTCCTGGTCATTGTTGTGAGCTTTTTTATGTGATAGACTGAAGATTCCCTGAATAAGCCACATGCTATGATGACTGAATATATTTCCCTGTTGTAATCAAATACAACATAGTCACCAAAACAGAAAATCATAAAGCTAGCACCTGGAAGTTGACAAGAAATGTTAAGCAACTCAAAAAAATGATACTAATTTTAGCCAGTAAGTCAAAATTTTATTTTTCCTCTATTCTTCACAAGCATCTATAATTTCCATATGGTTTACAGATTTTTTTTCTCATATAAAATTCTCATATTTCTCATTCTCTTGTTTCTCTAGATAGCCAGCATTCTCTTGAGGTAGAAATGTGGTCTTCCATCCCAGAAAGATATGGAACAATGAATTAGCTCGTTGACATGGATACTTTTCTCTGAGTCTCTTTCGGGAGGGCTGTGCTGGGTCTTCATTCCTGGACAGGCTACTCTCTAGTTGTGCTGGGCTTCTCACTGTGGTGGGTTCTCTTCTTGCAGACATGGGCTCCAGGGCATGTGGGCTTCAGAAGCTGTGGCACGTGGGCTGGACAGGTGTGGCTCCTGGGCTCTAGAGCACAGGCTCAGTTGTCGTGGAACATGGACTTAGTTGCTCCATGGCGCATGGAGCCTTCCAAGATTAGGGATTGAACCTGTGTCTCCTGCATTGGCAGAGGGACTCCACGACTGAACCAGCAGCGGAGCCCTCTTACAGTCTTAAAAGCTAATTGTTCCTGGTTTGATACGGGGAGATGATTAAAGTGGAAGGCACTGGATGCCTGATGATAACGAGAAGAAGGCCCCCAAACTGGAGCAAGCCTGGAATGAAGGAACAGTCAGAGGCGGGGTGACATTAGTTCAGAGTAAGCTCAGTAGCAAAGTGGTTTGATGAAGACTTGGGGTTGCAGAGGGTGGGGTCTGAGGCTCAGCCCATATGTTTACTGATTGTGTGAACTTGGATCACTAGATGGTCATTTCTCACTTCTGAGCCTCAGGGTCCTCGCCTGTAAAGTGGGGTGATAATACGATTTTCTTTGGGTTATTAGAAAGAGAAATACAGACACAGAGAACAAAGGTACGGATCCAAGGGGAAAAAGCAGGGGTGAGATGAATTGGGAGACTGGGATTGACATGTATACACTACTGGTACTATATATAAAATAGATAACTATTGAGAACACACTGTGTAGCACAGGGAACTCTACTCAGTGCTCTCTGGTGACCTAAACGTGAAGGAGATCCAAAGAAGAGGGACTATTTGTATACGTGCGCTGATTTACTCTGCTGTACGACAGAAACTAACACAACCTTGTAAGGCAACTGTGTTGTTTTTTAGTCATTAAGTCAGGTTTGACTCTCTTGCAACTCCATGGACTATAGCCACCAGGCTCCTCGGGCCACAGGATTTCCCAGGCAAGAATATTTTGGAGTGGGTTGCCATTTCCTTCTCCAGGGGATCTTCCCTACCCAGGGACTGAACCCATGTCTCCTGCATTGGCAGGTGGGTTCTTTACCACTGAGCCAACAGGAAACCCCTAAAACAACTATGCACTGTGCTGTGCTAAACTGCTGCAGTCATGTCTGCCTCTTTGCGACCCTATAGACTGTAGGCCACCAGGCTCCTCTGTCCATGCGATTCTCCAGGCAAGAATACTGGCATGGGTTGCCGTGCCCTCCTCCAGGGGGTCTTCCCAACAGGGACTGAACCCGTGCCTCTTATGTCTCATACGTTGACAGGAGGTTCTTTACCACTAGCGCCACCTGGGAAGCCCTAAAGCAACTATACTCCAATTAAAAAAAAAAAAAGGTAAGCTATTAACAAAGGCATTTCTGGTTCTGGGCAAAGACTAAGTACCATGGCTGTACAATATATTTTTCCTAGTCGACCTCTTGAGTTTTTCAGATAAGTCACGAGTTATCTTAAATAAAAGATATTTTAATATTTCCTCAGTGATTCCTTCTCACTTTTGAAGGCACAATTTTATATGATAAAAATTTTGAAAGAATAGATTTCAGTAAAATATAAAATCAGATTTAAACTTGCTGGATGGGTAATACTCATGTTCACAGGAAATACTTCAGAATATGTACAAGATAATTAAATGGGCAATAGGTAAAGTAAAAAGTTTAAACATTATTTTTGGAAGTATCTTAATGTTCCTTTAATTATTTGGTAGAGAATGGAAAAATAGCAGTTACTTGTGCATAATCCAACCTGCAAGATTAAGGTTCTAAAGACTGAAATCTCTAAATGTACAATTTTCCTCAAAAATCAAGGTTCTATTGTGAACTATGTCACAGATGTACTTCAAGACAAGTAATCTACTGAACACCTTTTTTTCTGGAAGGGACTTTTATGGAAAATATTAATTGTCAACATCTAGTCATTTTCAGCTCTCAAAATGCTTTCCCTTAAGTGAAGATTTTAGATTATCATATATATTCTTGTGGAAGGAAAGCACCGTGGTTTGGACCTTGTAAGGTCTTTATTCAATATAAATCAATACGTAAAGAAATCTCTATAACAGGAATCTGGAACAGTGTCCCTGATGCTCATAAATACTCACTGTATTGTCTGAAATGACTTATCTCAGTCCTGACTGTGGGCTCAGATTTACTGTACAGTTCATCAACTTCTCAGCATGATGGATAATGAATGTTTCATTTACATCGCTAATTGCCAAGCCATGGTTCCCGCAACCTTTAACCCGTATGCTTTATCCCATTATCACCATATGTCAATATAATTGCATTTAACATTCCAAATGATAAACTTTCTTCTATGCAGAGAAATATTTTTCACAAAGAAATCATGTGAGGACTAGTGATAAAATACAAGTTTATTACAGGAAAAGACAAGAACTAATCCAGAGGATAGGTAGATTCTCATAACTTGTAAAATCCATTTTGGGACAAGGACTGTTGGTTACATAGTTAGGAAAAATAATGGTATTTTCTTAAGGAATTATCTTTATTAGCTTTTAATTCAACAGAGGCATGAAAAGAGATTCCCAATGTGGTACAATTAAATCATCAGGCCTACACAATATCCCTCCAAAGTCTTTTTAAACTAGCTAGTAATAACTACACGATCCAATTATATTAATATTTTCTACCTTTATTTGGTTATCAGCCAGAAAAGCAATAATGAAGTAATAATCTCCTACCATGACCACTAGTTCGGACTTAAATTTTCACTGAAAAAAGTAAAAAATATCAAATATCAAAAATCCTAAACTGGAAGAAAAGTTGTGAGACCAATTTGGCCACCTGCGTTCAAGATTCATTTAAAATCAAGAAGCAAGATGAGGCTAAAACAAGGATGGTTTTTTTAGGCTTGGGCATCAGGTGATATCTGTAGATTTGCCCAGGGCCACACAGACTGCACTGCAAAGCTGGGGCTGCGCTTGCCACCTTGACTTCCAGGGTTTCCCACCTCAGCAAATGATCCAGTACATCCCTCAACACATTTGAGCATTATCTAAGGCATTATTTTTCTCTCTCATCACTGTGGTCAGTCCATCAACATATACTGTTAGTTATAACTCAAAAGTATACCTTAAATTTGTCTACCACAGCTCCACTGCCCTCACCCTGCTTCAAGACATTGTCAGCTCTCCCCTGGTCTGTAATGGAAACCTCTGTTCCATCTGTTTGTGTCCTTACCTCCTTCCCATTGTACTTTGCCATGTCCCTACTTTCCTAGAGTCTTTCACTAGCTTCCATTGTATAAGAAAATCTCACAAAGCCACTGTTTACCGTGAGGCACAGGAGGATCTGACTTGACCGCTTCTCCAGCCAAGTCATGCCATTCTCCTCCCTATGTGCACTATGACCCATTCAGTTCCTAAAGGATGTTCTGTCAATTTTCTGAGTGTGTCATCTATCTCCTGTTTCAGAGCCTTTGCACTGCTGTTCCCTTTGCCTGCAATGCTATTAACCCTAATCTCCTACTCTGGTGTACCTTGATTTATAAGCCTAAAAATGACCTTTTCAAGGAAGTTTTACACAACCTCCCCATGTAATGTAAAGTAGGTTATATTGCTGTTACATTTTCTCACAGCAGCACCCTATGCTTTTCTTTATAACAGTGTTAGTCACTCAGTCCTGTCTGACTCTATGCGATCCCATGGACTGTAGCCTGCCAGGCTCCTCTGTCCATGGAATTCTCCAGACAAGAATTTTGGAGTTGGTAGCCATTCCCTCCTCCAGGATGCTTTTCTTCACACCACTTAAATTAGTTTGAAATACACATTTATTTGTATGCTTATTTGTTTAATGTCTAGCTCTCCCACTAGACTGAAAGCTCCCTGAGGATAAAAACCGTGTATATTTGATCTCCTTCTATCCCCAGTACCTAGCACACAGCATACTGAACGGATGAAGGAGTTAGTTAAAATGGCTTACTTGATTTTACCATGGAGATGTTGGATGGTAGGATGTTGGATATAGGATGGCGGTAGGTAACATAATCAGAGAGGACCTAGAAAATGTTGGGAAAGCTCAAATGTACTTCAGACCCCTTAGAGAAGTAGTGAGACAGCAGAACTTCCAGAGAGGGAGACGGTGGGTGAATGCCTTTACTGGGAGAAACATTCTGCATTTTTATGAGAGGCAATACATCATTTTAGAGAGGCAATACAGTGGAGTGGTTAAGACCATGAACTCTGGAGCCAGATTCTAATTCTTCATATTTAGATGACCTTGGGAAATTTCTTATTATCTCTGTGCTTTATTCTCTTTATTTGAAAAATGGGCATAACAATCGAACTTCTTCCCAGGATCATCATGAGGATTAACTGAGTTAATTTTTGTAAAACCTATAGGAGAGTACCTACCATGTGTTAAGTTCTATATAAATATATCAAATAAAAGTAAAATTTTGGAGTTAAAAGCAGTATATCTTTGTTTGGAGATATTTCCTTGGGTACTCTATGCTTTATAGCTTAATGAAATATAACACACGCATGGCATGGCTCATAGCTTCACTGAATTAAACAAGCTCCTTCACCACAAGACTGATAAACACATCCTTAGTGAATACCAAGTAAATACTAGTAAATACCAAGGTCAATAACCAAAGAGCTAGTCCACTCTGAGTCTCAGTGGTGATGCATTTCTGGATTATCATTGATTGCACTATTTTTCTTAGGGCACCAAAGACTATTGGATGTCTTGATGGCTGGCATGAGTTACATGACAGAATGAGGACCAGACCAGAAGCCAGAAGTCATGGCTTTTAGCCACAGTCCTGTGATAACCTTGTTGTGTAACCTCAGCAGATATTCTAGGTCTTAGATTACTGTCTATGAAACAAGAACTTTGAATTAGACAACCTCAATATCTTTCTTAACCTCTCACATTATGTGTCTTACATTTCCTGTTTCTTTTAAAAAGCCCAAAGCAGTGCATACAGAAGATATGGTAATTAAACAGAGAGGCACAGAGCCCAAAGCAAAAGATACCTAACAGACATCAACCGTATTTGATTATGCATTTTCTAACCAGAAGTCCTATGACCTGTGGGATCTGTGGAGGGGAGCTCAGGAGAATGGCACGTGTTGGGCACCAGATATGTGCCAGGCATTGTGAGAGAAGCTTTACAAAGGTTATTTCATGTGTTCCCACCAACAGCCCAGTGAGACAGGTAATAACATTCTATGTGCTCCATGAAACAATAGAGAGAGTGCTGGTGAGGCCGAGGCTGACAGCTCATGTATAGTTCCCAACAAAAAAAAGGTCAGGGAGTGCTGATATCTGTCATTTGTCACCTTCCATGGTGGCCTACGTTTCCAGGAGGAAAACAAGAGAGGCTGATGACTTAACCAACAGAGGCCACACATCCGGTGCAGCTGAGATAACTGTCATCCCTGGAAACGGCAAGATGAAACTGTAATATCTGAAGAGACATGATTTTGCACGTTTTCTGCCCTTTTAGATACTCCACACACAAGTACAAAAGGAAACACAGAAACAGCAACTTTATAAAGCAACACTGAGCACTGGGTTTCCTCCTCAAACATTCTTAATGGCCTCAGCATGCTCTGCTCATTTCTATCCTGGCCTCCCAGGATGTACTGTCCATTCTCTGTGCCTGGGCTCCTACCGTCTGTCTGGAACTCTTGGATTTATCTCACAGAGTCTAAGATCCTTACTTTGGCTCCTTTCTTATCCTTGGGTGTTTGTTTTTCACTCTCCCACATCTCAGGAAGAGGCACCCTGCCGTCCTCTTGGGACATCAGCAAGTTTTGCCCTGCGCCTTGTTTGCCAGGGAAGAACATTACAACATAAATTTATGTGCTCCTTAATGTGGAAACAAGGAAATAGATCCCGTTATGGATGTTTATTTGAAAAATGATTCAGGATTTGAAATATAGTCACTAAGTGAGCATTACCAATGAGAGAAATAGGCAAGATGGATTCACAAGACATGTAACAAACCAAACCGAACACTGTGCTGACAGTGAGGTGAACAAGCAGGGGAGGAGATAATCACAGATCACAAGGGCAGGACTCTAGCCCTGCTGCCTGTCCATGACCAAGCCTTCTCCTATTTCCTAGCCTCCATCTCCTAACCTGCAAAATAAAAGCATGACAACACTTGATCTCTAAGGCCCCTTCTGGTCCCAATATTCTCTGTAAAACTACTCATGTTAATTGTCAAGGTTTAGTTTCCAGGTCTGCAATGTGGCCTTTCTACACCGGTAGGATAAAATTCTCTATTTGGTTCAAAGACCAAATATGTTCATGTTGTTGACTAGTATTTTATTGACTGTTTTTCCTAAAGTAGAGTACTGGCATAGTGCATTGATAAACTGTCTTCCGTTGAGTCTCAGGCCCTTCCCAGGGCTATATTCAATAGCAGACACATGATGATGATTATGGAGTGAGTTATCTGAGCACAAACATCCTAAGTGCCTTTGTCCAAAATGAAATTAACTTTTCACTTTTGTGCCCATTTCCAAGCTCAAAATGTTGTTCCATTTAAGCCCACCAGATCAACCGTTTTTTTATTTTTTAACTGTAGAATTCTATGCCACATGCAGCTATGGGAATTTAATTACATATTCTCTCTTCCACGTCCTTATGCAAACGTTGTTTTAAATAATCACTGCTGTATATGTACCACAGCTTTCTTATCCATTCATCTGCTGATGGACATCTAGGTTGCTTCCATGTCCTGGCTATTATAAACAGTGGATATTACTCAGCCATTAAAAAGAATACATTTGAATCAGTTCTAATGAGGTGGATAAAACTGGAGCCTATTATACAGAGTGAGGTAAGCCAAAAAGAAAAACACCGATACAGTATACTAATGCATATATATGGAATTTAGAAAGAAGGTAACAATAACCCTGTATGCCAGACAGCAAAAGAGACACAGATGTACTGAACAGTCTTTTGGACTCTGTGAGAGAGGGCGAGGGTGGGATGATATGGGAGAATGGCATTGAAACATGTAAAATATCATATGTGAAATGAGTCACCAGTCCAGGTTTGATGCATGATACAGGATGCTCGGGGCTGGTGCACTGGGATGACCCAGAGGGATGGGATGGGGAGGCAGGTGGGTGGGGGGTTCAGGATGGGGAATACATGTACACTCATGGTGGATTCAAGTCAATTACGGCAAACCCAATACAATATTGTAAAGTAAAATTAATTAATTAATAAAAAAGAATAAATAAACCAAACCAGAACAGAAAAAATAAATAAATAAATAATCACTGCTGGAACTAGAAAACTCCTGAGGTATACTACTGGTATTTTACGACCCAAAGACGATTGAGTCCTTTATCCCTCCCCGTTGTTCCTTGCCAGCATAAAGTTCAAATGCTTAGCCTTGCACCGAGGCTCTCCATGTCTTTGCCTCCCCATCTCAGCCTCATTTGTCATCATCATCACCTCCTCTCATATGCTCAAACAAAATCTCTCCAATATTTAATTCTCCAGACAAATCAGTCATACATTATTCTAAGAGGCTTTTCCTCACCTCTTAAATCTTAAATGATGTAAAGTTTTTAATATAGCGTTAGCCAAAAAGTTCGTTTGGGTTTTTCCATAACATGCGATGGAAAAAATCCGAATGAATTTTTTGGCCAACCTAATAATGAGACTCTCTTACCTCACAAAAAATAAGGACACTTACGGGATTTATTATCAATGAAATAGTAAATGCTGGGAGGAAATGCTTGATTCCAAAAGGTTTAGTTAAATTTATGGGATGGGATGCAAGAGCCACATAGGGAATTTTGTGGGGGCATGTCCCTAGGCTTTGGGAGTGGGGCCAAGACAGAGAACTTTATATCATTCTATATAATATACTCCATTTCTCTTTCCATCCATACTCCTCCAACGATAAAACAGAGACAAAGAAAGAAGGAGGGACACAGAGAGAACAGCCCACTGGCTGCAGAGAAGGCTCTGGCAATCCAGGATGGCGAGTGCCATCCGTGTTCTGCTCTGACTCCCGTAGCCTCTGGGTGAGCTGAATGTTTGGTTTTTTACAAAATCAAACAAGCTTTTTACAGAATCCATGCAATGCTAATCCCCAGAGGTAGCCTCTATCCATTTCATTCTATATGGAGTGCTCTCCAGAATTTTAGCAAATCCCATAGGTCACTTATCTCAACTTTGAGATGTCTTTATCCCCTTAATTGAGAGAAAGAGGGCGCTCTTGTGAGCCACTATTGAGGTTCCCTCCTGGCAAAAAAAAAAAAAACACAAAGAGCTACTCAGGACTAGCTGTTCAGAGCTGTGTTGTGACTGTGAGCACGTCAGACTGCTTCTCTCTCTCTGACCCATTATTGCAGACTTAAAAACAAGCATGTTTTCAAATGGCGCTATGAGCTGCCAATGATGTATCACCATCATATCTCATTATTCTCCACTAAATGTGATAATAATGTGATCCGTTAACATAAAAAAAGTTTGACTTCACAAAAGCAGCTGGAAATGGACAACCACAATATGCATAAATCTAACTCCTACCATCGGCTACACACTGCTTGACACATATTGTTAGAAGCACCTCGCATTTGCAAGTTCTCTTAAGCAAAATACTTGCATTAGGTCCCAGCTGGGGCTGTGCATCAGGCAGTTTGGAGGAATATTCAATTCTCAGCGGAAGCCAGATTTTGAATCCTCTCATCTTTTAGGACTCATTTACTAGGCTTGGAGAGGATTCAGGCAGCTCAGGTACTCCCACAGATAGCTCTGAACTTCCATCCCTCCTTGCTCATTGATGGTCCAATGAATAAAGGTTATCTTTGAACTGATGCTCATGAGGAATGAAAAAAAAAAAAAAAGAACTTTAAATGATGCCAACAGCAGAGATCAGAAAAATATTAGATTTAAGCTTACACTGGTCAACAGAAACAAGGGTACAAAGGACTTTGAGAAATCACCGTCCTTGTCTCAATAACCCCCAGTCAAAAGCAGGGTCCAACACAGGGATTCTGTCCATCAGCCCAATGTCATGAGTTTAATTCTCCTAATACTGATACTAGCTTCAGACCATCTCTGGCTTCTTTTATTTTTTGATGTACGTTAGCTTCTAGCTTTTGCTTCGCTGTTTTTAATCTTTACTTCCAGCACATTACTGACTAATCCTTTCTTCAGTCACTTGGTCCTTCTTCCAGGAATAACAAAAACTCTCAAGTCTTGATTTCCATGGGCTTTCCAGGTGGCTCAGTGGTAAAGAATCCACCTGCCAAGCAGGTGGGTTCAATCCCTGGGTCAGGAAGATCCCCTGGAGAAGAAAATAGCCAACCACTCCAACATTCTTGCCTGGAAAATCCCATGGACAAATAAGACTGGCGGGCTACAGTCCGTGGTTGCAAAAGAGTTGGACAGGACTTAGCAACGAAACAACACAACTTGATTTCCCTCCCAACCACTAACCTGAACGCCCAGATCCTTACTGAGTATATTACCTTAGTTGAACTTCAGGTTGTTTCAAACTCAAAACATTCCAAATCAAGCTCATTATCTTCCCCTCTTTCTTTTGCCTCCTAGATGGTCTCCTTTTCATTTTTTTACTGATTGCACTTAACAGCACAATCCTCAATGGAGTCATGCAAATTAAAAACCCAGTGGCTCCTTGTAGTACACGCATGCAAGGTCTGAGGGGAGACAGTCACAGGAGCAGAATGTATGGTTGATTACACTATTTGGAGATAGGAGATCTCTCTTCGACCTTCACAACCATCAAGAGAAAGATCTCAGATGCTCCCTGCTTCCTTGAGCCCTCCCTACCTCCCTGGTCTACCAAGGAGTCACAGAATTTAGTATACATTTATCCTTATTGCTGACTTTAAAGAATTTAATCACATGACATGTTTATTACCTTTTTTGTATATACTGGTATATATTTCATTCTTATTAATTTCTGTTCATTCCTTTTTTAAGGCAGAAAATTCCATATATTTCATACTTTCATCCCTTTTTCTCCATACCCAAAAGCATTTCTTTGATTCAGACCTTCAGGATCTCCATCCTGGCCTGTTTATGCCAACAACCTCTGCAATGCACCCATGGACACTAGACTTTCCTGGACTCTAATCTCCAACTGCCCAGAAGAGAAAGCCAGATCTAGTAACATGGTACCTAACGTCCTTCACACCCCAGCTTCTCCTTATCTATTCACTTCTCACTACAGATTTCTACTTTTCCTATTATGAAAAAATAACTCACAGAAACCTCAACTAAATGGAATTGGGAGGCCAAGGAGGAGTTCTCACATCCTGTGATAATGGCAGGACCAATCAGGAAGGAAGTAGAAAGACTCCTCTTCTTTCCTGGCAAAAAACTCGGCCGTGAAAAGCCATGGACTTTGCTTATTTTAGCCCTGCCAGCCTTCTTTTCCCTCTATAAATCTCCTTCCCTCCATGCAGGGATTTGCATGTAGCCACAGACCCTTTTTCTTTTACTGAAGTGAAAGTGTTAGTTGCTCAGTCGTGTTCAACTCTTTGCCATCCCTTAACAGTCTGTCAGGCTCCTCTGTCCATGGGATTCTCCAGGCAAGAATACTGGAGTGGGTTGCCATTCCTCTTCTCCAGGGCATCTTCCCAACCCAGGGATCAAACCTGGTTCTCCTGCATTGCAGACGGATTCTTTACCATCTGAGCCACCAGGGAAGCCTGTTCATAGGATTTCACTGTGTATTCTGGATATGAGTCTTTTGTCGGATATATATATTGCAAACAGCTTCTGCCAATTTTCATCTTGTCTTTTTACTCTCATAATGGTGTCTTTTGATGAATAGAGGTTCTAATAGTTTTTTTTTCTTTATATATTTTACTGAAGTATAGTTGACTTACAATGAATGTTTCAGGTACACAGCAAGGTGGTTCAGTTATACATATTCACATGTGTTATTTTTCAAGTTATTTTCCATTATAGGTTATTACAAGGTATTGAGTATAGTTCTCTGGGCTGTACTGTAAACCTCTGTTGCTTGTTCAATATCTACTTTTTTTAAAATTAGAAATCTAGCATTCTATACATACTAAGTCAAGCAAGTGGATTCCAAACTGTCATAAACTTTTTAGTTAGGCAAAATTCATGTTTTCTAAAATTATTATACATACTGTTTATATATTTGTATATAAAAGCTTTTCTACTACACTTGATAAAGGCTTGAGAAAGAACATTAAAAAAAGATGGAGAAATTGGAAAATTAAATGAAATGGGAGCAGTGAATATGAAATAGAAAATGTGAAACAAACTCGATAAAAGTAAAAGATCACCATGTAGTCCAGTTGTTTTTAAACACGGCTCCTCAATAGAAACATATCTGGAGCTCTGGTGAAGAATAGCAATACCTGGGCATTCGTATTTTTCAAAATATTCCAAGATAATTCTGATATGCATCTGGATTTTAAAAAGTGATTACAGGTTTTTCTATTAAGTGGTAGTTAGGGTGATATATGGAGAAGGCAATGGCAACCCACTCCATTACTCTTGCCTGGAAAATCCCATGGACAGAGGAGCCTGGTAGGTTGCCCTCCATGGGGTCATGAAGCATCGGCCACGACTGAGTGACTTCATCTTCACTTTTCACTTTCATGCATTGGAGAAGGAAATGGCGACCCACTCCAGTGTTCTTGCCTGGAGAATCCCAGGGATGGAGGAGGCTGGTGGGCTGCCGTCTATGGGGTTGCACAGAGTCGGACACAACTGAAGCGACTTAGCAGCAGCAGCAGCAGCAACAGACCCCTAACTGCAGTTCCCTGCTGATCCCAATAAACCCATCCTTGCTGGAGAATATCTGGCAGTCTGTTGGTTTCAAGCCAACACTATCCTGTAGCTACACCCAGCTTCTTGCCATTCCCAGTCACCATGCTTCCTTTTTCATAGGTGCCCTCACAACATCCTCTGTCTAGGATGTCTTCTTCCACCTGTCTTTTCTTCATCCTTTGAGTTTTTTCAAGAGTCACTTGCTTCTGAAAGCATCATCAGCTAAGTTCTCTGTGCCCTCATCTGATTTTAAAATATTTGTGCAACAGACCATGAGAACCTCAGAACTCACAGTACCCTACTCTTTGAAAATTTTTGTCCTCTAAGGACAAAACATTTCCTAAGTAATCATTTCCTTAGTTTTGCTGAAGGTATAAGAATCAGAACAAGAAGAAGTCATCAATATTAACTTGCTAACCAGATCTATTCCAATCAAAAGAGACACATGTCTTACCATGCGTAGACTTAGCACAAGTAAATGTATTTTTAAAAAATATTAAAAACATTCTGTGAATCTAACTGATAGTTATTATACTGGACCTTAAACTCACAAAGCACTCATTTCCCCTTTGTAAACCTTCCAGAGATGAAGTGGTCAAATGTTTTTAGAGCCAGACTAGTCATGTGTCCTTGGGGTAAAACTCAACCTTTCTCATCTGTAAAATGGGGATGATGATGACCATGGTGATGATGTCCTATTGTATTAAACAAATGCAGAGAAAGCACTTAGGACAGTGCTTCACACATTTGAAGCACTTTGATATGTTGGTTATTATGACCTGCCCATTCTGACTGCTATGCTTAGTCACTTCAGTCATCTCCCACTCTGCGACCCCATGGACTAAAGCCCACCAGGCTCCTCTGTCCATGGGATTTTCCAGGCAAGAATACTGGAATGGGTTGCCATTTCCTTCTCCAGGGGATCTTTCCCAGCCAGGGATTGAACTCACGTCTCTTACGTCTCCTGCACTGGCAGGCTGGTTCTTCACCACTAGCGTCACCTGGGAAGCCCCATCTGAAGATGATGATAAGCTGAGTGGGCCTACATCCAGTGACTAGACACGGCAGGGATCACACATCTTATAAGAAAGGAGCAAAACTTAGATCCGCAAGTACAGAGGAGCTGATCAGTTCCTGGCACGCGGGCTCAGACAGGTCTGGTTCATCAGACCAAGTCAGTTTCCAAATCTAAGTCCCGGTTTTGTTGTTTTGAGTCTCAGGAAAAGATGCATACATGAGCCTCAAGATACAGTTACAGTAGCTGTCCTGACTTACTGGGGAGAGCAAGTGAAAACTCCTGAGAGTCACTCTCTCCTGTGAAGACTCAAAAAAGGGCCAAGTAGGAGCTTAAGTCTTCCACAGGATTTCCTTCAGGCTCCATGTTCATATTTTCAGGTAGACAATAAATTTTTTACATTTCTGCAGGGAATGCTTTGAATGCACAGCTTCAAGAAAAGCTCCTTTATAAGTACATTGCTATCTTGAGCTAATACAAAAATCAGAAAACTTCACCTTAACTTTGGTGGTTGTTATAGACCAAATGTCTGTGTCCAACAACACCCTCCCCCGCCACCAACCACCACAAAATTCATCTGTTGAAACCTAATCCCCACTGTGATGGTATCTGGGGAGGTGATTAAGGTTTTGAGCCCTCATGAATGGGATTAACGCAATTATAACAGAGACCCTGGAGAGCTTCCTTTGACCCTTCTGGCATGTGAGACTATAGCAAGAAGACTAAGAATCAGGCCCTCAGGGAACACCAAATCTGCCAGTGCCTTGAATTTGGACTTCCTAGCCTTTAAAACTGTGAAAAATGAATTTCTGTTGATTATAAGCCACCCAGTCTATGGCATTCTGTTACAGCAGCCTGAATTGATTAAGACAATGATGTTGTTGATATTCTTGTACTCATCAGCAGCAACCTACTTCCCACCCCTATTGCCAGGAAATCTGCATTTAATCAAATCAGAATCAGTGCAGGCAAAGCAAAGTAAAAAGTCCACAGTCTATCTTATAAAAATAAAGAGGAGAAGGGCTGTGTTTTCCCATGTTCACTGAATGTGGATTTGTGTCTGCCATAAATTGGGCCTGCTGCGAGAATGATGCTGAGCTTCCCATATGGCAAATATCAGACTGAGACACACAAGTAGAAGTTATTTTCATATCCTCAAATTAATTCTGCTCAGTTTATTTTGAGTGTCATCATATTCAGCAAGCATTCAAGACACAAAATGGTTAGAAACTCAATAAGGCTCCCAAGTCCAATGAAAGACAGCGAACAACCAAACTTTCTGAGGTCAAGAACGGTATTTTTTTTTTAATTATTTGGAGTTCAAGTAAAAGACTGATTCTTTCACTTGTCTATTGTTATTACCGTGAAGTAGAATAGAAAGCAGAGGTCTGAAGGAGACTGTCAAAATCTATTAGAACAAATATTTAGAGAACCAAGGTTTCTTTTGTCTTAGATTTAGAGACTTTTCTCTCTGACACAAAATAGTATTTTTTTTTCTTTCTTGGTATTTGGGTTTTTTTGTTTTGGGTTTTGTTTGTTTTGCTTTAGTGTCCTGGAGAAGGCAATGGCACCCCACTCCAGTACTCTTGCCTGGAAAATCCCATGGACGAAGGAGCCTGGTAGGCTACAGCCCATGGGGTCGCAAAGAGTCGGACACGACTGAGCAACTTCACACTAAATGAACAACTCAGGAGAGAAACCAAAAGTGTTACTGCCCCTTTATCTCTGTCAGGAGACTGCTCCTTGTTTTTGTGGAAAGTTGACTCTGAAGACTTCACAACCAAGACCAACAAACTGCGATGCTGGATACATTTCCTTTCAGTACCATTTTTCTGCTTTCCACAAACCTGGTTTGGATCCTGGTTTGGACACGTCCCTCCCTGCATAAGAAATCCCTGACCTTTTGCAAGCCTCTATTTTTTAATCCACAAAATGGGGGTGAAAATACGGATCTACTGTCCAGCATCCTCACAAGGATTCAACAGGATCCCATGTGAAAACCCAATCACAGTGCTGGCAAGAGGCAGGTGCTCAGTTAAATCTCTTCTTTCTTCACTTCTGCCTTCTCCTCACTCTTCAATTAGTGGATATTCATAACTCATCTTTGGAGTCAAAATGTCCTTGACAGCCACTGTTTCTTGCCTTCATTTTGTGGGTTCTGCAATCCATTACCCCAGGTTGGCCAGTGAGCCTGACCCGAAAAGAGGAAACCCATTTCTCCTTGATGACCTCTGAATATGAGTTAGTCTAAAACCTTTTGCTGCTAAGTCACTTCAGTCGTGTCCGACTCTGTGCAACCCCAGAGACGGCAGCCCACTAGGCTCCCCCATCCCTGGGATTCTCCTGGCAAGAACACTGGAGTGGGTTGCCATTTCCTTCTCCAATGCATGAAAGTGAAAAGTGAAAGTGAAGTCGTTCAGTCATGTCCGACCCTGTGCGACCCCATGGGCTGCAGCCTACCAGGCTCCTCTGTCCATGGGATTCTCCAGGCAAGAACACTGGAGTGGGTTGCCATTTCCTCCTCCAATGCATGAAAGTGAAAAGTGAAAGTGAAATCGTTCAGTCGTGTCCGACCCTCAGCGACCCCATGGACTTCAAGGATCCTCTGTCCAAGTCCTGCTCCATATGGTCTTCATCCCCCAGTACACACATGAGAAGTAGAAGATAATAAATTTTTGAAACGATTTTTTTTGACATGGACTATTTTTAAGATCCTTATTGAATCTGCTACAATATTGCTTCTGTTTTATGTTTTGGTTTTCTGGCCACAAGGCATATGGGATCCTATCTCCTGGACCAGGGATTGAACCTGCACCCCCTGCATTGGAAAGTGAAGCCTTAAAAATCAGACTGTTAGGGAAATCTCCAAAATATTAAATATAGTAAACAGTGTGCTTTTAATTCCCAAGATTTCATTTAACTTTCTGGTTTCTACCTCATAAAAGTAGATCATGGGGCATCCACACTGTTGAGTAACGGTGAAAGGACTCAAGGAGTAGATGACAGATTGGAAAAAAGAAAAAGAACCAGACCAGTCTGCCCCTAGAAGAGCCCCAAAGCATATAACTGAGGGAGGCAGAAAGAATCAGAAAGAGAAGGAAGAAAGCTTCAATGCAGGGAGACCTCAAGGAAGCTGTGGACAGGATCTGGGTAAAGGGCTGAGCTGGGGCTGGGAAGGAGGAAGATGGAAGGAGCCAGGTTGAACACCTGAGATAGCCTGGAGCCTCCAGGAGCAGCACTGACCTGCAGCCACTTCCCGAAGAGGGTGCAAGAAAATAGCCAACAGCAGGATGCCAACTCCCTGCATGGCGCAAGGGCAGAGGCTGTACACATGTGGGGTGCAGAGGGGACAAGGACCACAGCCTCACAGGGAGCAGGTGAGAAGGATGAGGGGCAGCAGGCGTCTTCTCCATGTTCCCCAAAGGGGCATGGTTTGGGCAAACAGAAATAGGCCTGATGCTTGGAATTGAACACTTTTGCCATCATTATTCCAAAAAAAAAGAATAATCCTATCAGAAAAAGTATATATTAGGGTTTAAATACACAGAGGTAGCACCAGTGGTAAAGAACCTGACTGCTAATGAAGAGTCTTGGGTTTGAACTCTGGGTTGGAAAGATCCCCTGGAGGAGGAAATGGCAACCTATTCTAGTATTCTTGCCTGAATAGCCCCATGGACAGAGGAGACTGGTGGGCTACAGTCCATAGGGCCGCACAGAGTTGGACATGACTGAAGCAACTTAGCACAGCACAAGGTTAAGTTTCTTTACTAGTTTGGGTCCTTAGTTCATCTTCTAAATTAGGAATTTGGCTATTTTCTTAATACTTTGTAATCACTCTTCATTAATAATACTATAATCTGTGAATAATTAGTAAATATTTCCTCAACTCTGTTTTTACTTTGATTTTTTAATGCAAAGGGTTTTCTTCCCCTTTCTAGATTTGGGCATTATTAGTAGCTACCCATGGAATGCTAGCATTCATTATGTACTGGCTTGTACTTCATTTCAGTGACATTCTCTTTAATCCCCATGATGTCCCTGAAAAGTGGATCTTCTTCATTTTACAGACATTAACACTGATGCCTATGGCTAAGTAACTTGTCCAAAGATAAAGTGTTAGTGAAAGGAACTGCTCAAATCCAAGGTATTTCACCAGGTGGGGTTTGCTACATCTGCATGGATAACATACAGATAAGGAAGAATGCAGATGGAGCTTTCAGGCCATTGAGAGGGGTTGAAGGGGTTGAAAACTAGTGGAAAGGGCTGAAAATTAGTGGAATAAAAGGATACTCTTTGAAACACAATGTGATAGGTATACAAAGAATAAATAAATAATAATGTAAGAATAAATAAATAAATAATGTAAGTCATACTGCATACAGTAAACAATAAACATAGTTATTACTCCAAGAGAAGGAATACAGGCAAAAGTTATAAATGTGTTCTATAAGGAGGGCAGAAGGTTGACACATGTTCAGTGGAAAGGGTCCTCAACGACTAATGAGAACAATGAAATCACTCCAGCTAAGGTAAAGTCATTCCTGCCAATCAAGGGACCATCTCATTAGAACCTCTGATGGCAGTACACATTGTCTGTGAGCATCTTGGAAGTGCCTTGGGATGGTGAATCCCTTACCTCTGAGCTTCCTGGAAGTGGCTTGGGATGGTGAATCCCTTACCTCTCTGTAGCTCCATTTAGACAAGAAGAGAACGAGAAGAGAGCAGGAACTCTAGGTATTATTTATTCAACCACTATAATATTACTAGTTTGAATTAGCTTAGATTTGGAATATAGAATTTTTTACTCAAAGTCTATAAAGCACATTGAATTTACTATCCCCCATGCCCACACAGAGCCCTTGACTATTCTTGAAACAAACAAACAAAGCTCAGAGGGGGTGACATGGTTAGCTTAAGTTTACTTAGTCCGGTTATTGCAAATCTAGGTCTAGAATTTCAGTCTTTTTCTTTCTACTTGATAGTTCCTTGTTCCATATATAGAATTTTAGCAAATCTGATATTCCTTCCAATCTGACTTTCAAAAAGGAATGAGCCTTTAAAGACATGATGAAGCTACCCATGAAGGACTTAGGCAACCACAGATACCCTCTGGCTTCTTAACAAGCATTGCTTTGTCTAGAGCCAGGCAAGTTTCTTTCTTTTTTGTTTTAAATAAGACTAGTCACTATCATTGAGCACTTAATACATATACACAACTACCAAATATTTTACACATACTAAATCATCAAGACAATTACATGAAGTAGATTTTTAAATTTCTTTCCCACAGATGAGATACCATCTCATCTGTGGGAAAATGAATATATGTGCTCATAAAGCGAAAGGCAGAGGCAGGAACTCAGACTCAGGCCATATCCCTTATCACTTGGGAGGCACCAGAGGCAACAGTGCTCAGCCTCTAGACATGGATTGCTGGGGCTTAAATTTTAGTTCCTCCACCACCTGAGGCTGAGTAACCTGCTCCTAAGTTGCTTCAGTCGTGTCCGACTCTGTGCGACCCCATAGACGGCAGCCCACCAGGCTCCCCTGTCCCTGGGATTCTCCAGGCAAGAGCACTGGAGTGGGTTGCCATTTCCTTCTCCAATGTACGAAAGTGAAAAGTGAAAGTGAAGTCGCTCAGTCGTGTCCGACTCTTAGTGACCCCATGGACTGCAGCCTACCAGGGTCCTCTGTCCATGGGATTTTCCAGGCAAGAATACTGGAGTGGGGTGCCATTGCCTTCAAAACCTGAGGAGATTATTAACACATACCCTCTGTAAACAAGGTACTCATTAGCTCCCTGGTGGCTCAGATGGTAAAGACTCTGCCTGCAATGCAGGAGACCCAGGTTCAATTCCTGGATCAAGAAGATGCCCTGGAGAAGAGAATGGCTACCCACTCCAGTATTCTTGCCTGGGAAATCCCATGGACAGAGAGAAGCCTGGTGGGCTACAGTCCATGGGGTTGTAGAGTCAACACAACTGAACGACTAACACACTGATATACCCTTTGTAAGTATGAGACATCTGCTCCATAAAACGGGATTATTAACAGAACCACTTCATTAAGTGGCCATAAGAATTAAATGGGACAAATTACATTAAGTTTGAAACACAGTGTCTGGAACACACACATCAGTTGATACATGATACCAATGATTATTACTATTCCCCAAATGATTGGTATGTTGATCTAGACCTAACAGAAAGAAAAATCTCCCTAATGCTCTTCTGCCTGCCATGAAGTAAGGCAGGAGGAGGTTATGGACCCTGGTTGCTCTAACATATGGTGAGGGACAGCAGACAGTGCTTACCTGTGAACGGGGGTGTAAGTGAACAACACTGGCCCAGGTGGCTGGGCTCTAGCTGCTGGATACAGAGAAGGAGCACTGTCCAACCTATATGATGAATTTATATAAACTATGTAAATAATATTTACATATTCAGTGTATGACTCAGCCACAGGCACACAGGTGACCTAAAATCAAGTCTACATTCTCCTGGATAATGCCACCATCAATGGTCTTCAAGGACATCTGCATACTATCAAAGCACCCTAACTTTACAGTCACCAAACTGGTAAGACCCAGACAAATGTTGAGAGGAATCAAACACTTGACACAAACTTCTGCCTTTGGAAAAAATTCTGCCTTACTGGTCCCTCCAAGGTCATTCTGTAAATTACATCTTACCAGATACCACTGGATCTTGAAACAGACAAGACAATACTCAATCCACAGGGAGTTCAGGACTCAATTTGTCTTGGTTTGTAATCCAACCTAATTTTGAGTTGTGATGGCCCCTGAGAGAGCCAGGGTAAGTTCTCCAGAAGTGATGTGCCCATCACATTATCTTTACCTTTTGATTTCTTGTAAATAAGTTTGAGAAAGATAGCATGAGGAAGGACAAAAAAGGGCAGATGAAGGAAAGAGAAATAAGTATAAATATTTCATTCATGTTAAAAAGCAGACTTTCATTAATACCATCCAAATATGGGACTTTTAGTGAGTCATATATCCCATTTTTTATAACTCATGATGACTATATCCCATTAATTCAAAATCTTGGGAGTACATAAAAATCATATATAGCTTGGTAATTAAATGATCAGAACTAATTTGGTATTGAATTACTCACTTCTGCCTGGACTCTGACTTTTCATCTTGAGAGAATTTCTCAAATAAATTGATATTGAGATGAAGAGATTATTGTAAAACAACTGCAGAATCTTATAAATCAAAGGGAACTTAGATTTATAAGTTGGAACTATTTTGAACTATTGGTTGGAACTATTCCAACACTTCATAGATGCCTCATTTTGTTTAATCCAGATTCCAACATTATGTGTATAATTTGTGTAAAAGTCCTATTCAAAAGATATGGGGGTCATTAATAAAATTGTGCCACATACATCGACAAAGAAAGCATGATACTCTTCTAACAGTGACCCAAGCTACAAATCCTGCCAACTCCCAAAGAATATTTTAAACAACTAAGAAGAGGGTCTGCAGAAGCTGTCATGGACTGATTGGCTCAAAGACCAAAAATAAGAACAATATCATTGAATGACAAGGACTATTATTAATAAAATAAAACTTCACTATAATGGCTCCCCTTACACTCAGGAAAAGCAGGAAAAGAATGGTGAAAATGATAGAAATAAATGCAGGGAAAAGGATCTGAATGAGGAAAATAAGGAAATTTAGAAGACGGAACTGGAGCTGACAGAGGATTAAGAGATTGATGGATTCACTAGGACTGAATTCACAGGGGACAACTCAGTGTGGGCACTGTGCTATGGGCTGGGAATTCACGGGAAGAGCAAGAAAACAAAATTTCCATACTCAGAGTCTCAGTCTAGAGGAGGGAGACAGTTAAGCAAACCAGAAATTTTACAATAAAGGGATAAACACTCTGATAGAATAATATAAACAGAACTAGAAGAGCAAAGAGGCAGAGCTCCCAATTCTTGCTCAAGTATCTCGAGAGAAGTAGGTTCTGTGTCTCAAGGGCTTAGGAGTCAGCAGGCAGGCATGAATGCTTTACATGCCTTCAGTCGTGTCCGACTCTGCGACTCTATGGACCATAGCCTGCCAGGATCCTCTGTCCATGGGATTCTCCAGCCAAGATTACTGGAGTGGATGGCCATGCCATTCTCCAGGGGATCTTCCAGGCCCGGGGATGGAACCCACGTCTCATGTCTCCTGCATTGGCAGGCCTGTTTTTTTTTTTTTTTTTTTTTTACCACTAGCGCCACCTGGGAAGCCCCCGTCGGGAGGCGGGAGGAGGAAAAGCAGTGGTGGTGAGAGATGTGTTCTGGTATGAGCGCAGGCCACTGGAGGACACAGAACCCTCAACATGACCTGTGTGTCACTCCCGCGGCAGGAATGAAGTACAGGAAGGAGGGTAGAAGATGCAGCCGAAGTAAAACGGAAGCAGGACTTGATTCAGCAGGTGATGGAAAGGCACAGAAGGGTTTTGAGCAGATGAACAGTATGACCCAACTTGAAATCTAGAAAGTGAAGACGAGGAATTAGAGAGGGGTGCATCTAAGGGGGGGTGGTGCAGAGCAGAAAGGACCGTCTGCAATGCAGTTCAAAGGATGAAGAGCAAGAGCGTGAACTAAGGTAGAAGCATTGGGCCTAGGAGGAGGTGAGGGCTTTGTGAGTCTTTGGGCGATAGAGGTGACAGGACTTTATGGATGCTCAAAAAGAACTTGGTAGAAGGTGAAGAGGGTCAGAGATAAAGGGCAGAGAAGGATGCAAGTGTCAGGGTCCACAGCAGGGAGAAGTGGCCACCCAGAACAGGGACTCTCGTGAAGGATGTGCAAAGAAACAAGCATCATAAGAGGGCAGGAAATGGAAAGGATTCTGTGAAAGAAATGTGTCAGAATGTCCTATTTTTTAAAGCTGAAAAATATCCCATTGTATGCAGATATCAATTTTGTTTGAGTGGATGGACACGGATTGCTTCTACCTCTTGGCTACTGTGAATAGTGCTAGTATGAACATGGGTGAATAATTGTATATTTTTAAGTATGAAGTGCCTACCAGGAAGAAAAAGGCTAAAGATTAAGCATCTGAAGTTCTCAGGGATCTACACCGGGCCCCTCAAACAGTCACAGAAAGTTCAAGGCTTCTTCTTTATCTCTACCATCCTGAGAGAGTTCTCAAGCACACGACTAGGCTACAGGTCTAGGAGCGGAAGCTTTTTGTAGTAAATGGATGGTGTGAAAATCTCTCTTTCCTTGGACTTGACTTTCTCTGACTCTTGCAAACTGAAAATCTTGATTCAGGCCACAGGAGAAGGCACTGAGGAAAGGCACTTCCCCAGTCTATCGTCCTGCCTGGTGCTAACTTCGACAAAAGAACTCCTTAGAGCATCACACAGGATCCAGTCCAGGTCACCAGGCTAGAAGACTTCATATGCAGGACAGTGATATCAAAACTTAAGATCAGTACTTCCAACGACTGTGCCAGGAGCAAGCCAGAGGTGCGCTGCCAAATTTTGATCCATGTGTAAAATTTATTTTTGCCTCAATTGGGCATACAGATTGCTACAACAGAGTCTTAACGGAAGAGTGAACAGGGAGGCTATGAGATTCAGAGTAGGGGTAGGGGGAGGTGTAACTTTTTCTAAGTTAAAAATAGGAGGAGTCATGTTGCACCACGCTGGCCCTAGACAAAGTACACCTGTGTATCAGATTATCAGAACATTAAAGAACTTTGACCCATGAGCGAATTCAGCCAGAGTGGTCAGGATGGTGAAGTTCTGGTCCACAACTGCAAGGGCAAACAGGAAACTGTGTGACCACTCTGGGACCCCTTCATTGATACCATAAACTCTGTTCTGTGCAGTAACAATTGTGTTGAAATCAATATTGACTTAGAGTACTTTGTAATTTATTGATTCTCACATGTGACACCTACCAAAAAATCTAAAAAGCATTCAATGGCCACAAAAGAGATGAGAACCATTGCCCTAAAGTTTATTTTCTTGAAATGTCCCCTATGTGGCAAATAGCCCCCTGAAATGTGCAAAAGCAGTAGCTAAAAGATCAATTTAGATTAGAACTATCAGAGATGTGATTGATCATTTATTTGGAAATAGCAGAGCAAATTGCAGATGAGGTTCTTGTTTTTTTACTGTCATTTATGTTATTATTTTAAATTTAAAATATCCAAATTCCAGTTCAACTTTTTTAATCTTTAACTGTTAGCCCAAAGCACTGTAACATGTTTCTGGCAATGGATTGCTAACCTCTACAAGATTAAGTAACTTTTGTATCCATTAGTGCTTCAGAAAAAGGAGGACACTGAACCGGAGTCTTCAGCACACAGACTTCATCCCTGCACTGAGCCTCAGGCCCTCTGTTTGTTCACCTGGATTGATAGAGAACCAAGAGCAATTTTAATCTATTTAAGATTACTTGTAATGTTGGATTGTGTGCATACATTGTCATAGAACGGAAACCAATACTGGATAACATATGAATAAATTACAAGATATTTTACACTTAACATTTTCCAAAAAACACCTCCTGCTGTTAAAGCCCATGCCCCATAAACATCATCAGTAAAGCAGTGATAAAAGCAAAGATAACAATCTTCACATGATAAATTGGTCAAATTTAGAGAAGTCAACATAAGCAGCATTTTCCTCAAGAGTCAAATGCAAAGGTTACATGCACATGCTCCCAACTGCCTTTCTTCGTGCAGTAGATTATAAAACAGTGATTTCACTTGTATTCAGAAACAAACATGAGTAAAAGATATTAACCAAGGTCTAATAGTTAGCTAACAAATATTTTAATTGAACATTTCTACATATGATATTACATTAAGATTGCTTAAAAAGGAAATACTAACTGCACATCTTTCAGAAAGTTTTTGCTTTCTTTGAAAAAAGTAGTCACAAATAAAACTGATTAGCAGAAGAACATTAGAATATACTTATACCAGAGTCTACATCTGCAATATGAAATAGATATAGAAATTTTAGCATGGATACAACTCACCATCACTTAGCAGGTTATTAATGAAAAGCAATAAAAACTAATTGGCATCACTAAGTAACTAATTTCTTAAAATGATGATTTCTTTAATCAGAGCTATTTCTGCTGAGCAGACATCAAAGCTTTCCATATGAGATGAGTTACTACATTTTCAAACGTGATATTTAAATGAATTGGAAGCATTCCAGAATCTAATCTAAAGAAGACCATATCTATCTTTTAAACCTTACCAGATTATAAGTTATTAACCATAATGGAAATAATTTTCATTTATCACTTTAAAATACAATTTCCTCTTATCAATATAAAAAATAGAGAAAGTCTAAAGATAAACTCTTACAGTAACTACCAGATGGATGCCTGCCTGCTAAGTTGCTTCAGTTGTGTCTGACTCTTTGCGACCTTATGGACTGGCCTGCCAGGCTTCTCCATCCATGGGATTCTCCAGCCAAGAATACTGGAGTGAGTTACCAGATGGATCCAATAATAAATATGATCAAATCATTTAGTATGATACAAAACATATCCTGCCACTTTTTTTCTGCAAATGTGGTACTGGAAATAAGATTAAATCAGTAAAGCTCCTCAGTTAGTCAAAGCCATCAGAACCCGGTAGAGTCAATGTTCAGAATCTGACCTAGGGCATCAATAAAACAACCTAGACAAGGACCCTTTCAATGGTGCATAAACGTTATGTCATTAATCGAGCTTAGATTGTAACAGTCTATTCTTATAAGGTGACAAATTAACCATATGACTACCTCATGGATGACAAAACTAAGATATATTAAACTCTGTGGGGTAAATATACCCATAGGCAAATCTAATAGACTGACATTTTTAATACTAATTGAAGCTGATTGATTTACGTTATTCTACGTTTTCAACTCTCCAAAATGATGTATTTAATGTTTTATTTTTAAACACAATTAAAAAATAATATATAAATATATACATACTGCAAATGTAATACAGATAACAAATTCATTTAAGCCCATTTATGCACATTAGTAACACACCATGTGGCAGAGAGCCTAGGACTACAAGAAGACCCCTTGGCGATTTATTTTATATTAAATCCCTAATGGCCTCTCCTTATCTTTGCAAAAATATGCACGAAAGTCCAGACTATGCAGCCATTGAAATGAATGGTTATTTATTTGCTAAACGAGAACCCTATGTTTAATGTTCCTTAGACATAAGGTAGTCTGGAAAAGTCGCATTCCTACAGTTCCATACATCATTTATTTTACATACCCTAACTTCTCACAACAGGCAGCAGAAAAATATCTCTGAACAGCATTATAAGTTGCTGAGATTTTTGTTTCCAATTCCATTACTGGAAGATTAAATGTTAACATGTTTACTTGCTTCTTTAGCAACAAAAACAAATTCATGTACCATTGTGGTGCCTGACACACACATGAATATAAAATGGAAGAGAGTTGGCAAGCAACAAAACCTAAAATCAAACAAAGGATGACTATCAAAAGTTCACACTTGTAAATAAACCTTAATTAAATACAAAGGAGAGAGCATCATATACTTTAAACTTGTCTGCAAATATATACACTCATAATTGGAAAGTTCTAACAGTGGCTTCTTACTCTTTCAAAGAAAGAAGCTTTTTTTCTTCTCTTTATGTCACTTGGTTAAATATGACCCCAAACCTGGTCCTGCACATATTAGCTTTTAATATTCATCTTAACATCAATACACTTTCCGATCAAGTATGGTTCAGTTTTGAATCACTTCGCCTCAGGTTCATATACACAAAATGTTGCAGGCCCAGGGATAGCCTTAGTGAAAGTCTCTCAATCATGTCTGACTCTTTGCAACCCCATGGACTATACAGTCCCTGGCATTCTCCAAGCCAGAATACTGGAGTGGGTAGCTGTTCCCTTCTCCAGGGTATCTTCCCAACCCAAGAATAGAACCGGAGTCTCCTGCATTGCAGACAGATTCTTCACCACCTGAGCCCCCAGGGAAGCCCAGGGATATCCTTAGAAGATAAGCAAAAACACACAGTTTGCCACCTCCTTCACTGCCTTCTCCATCTAACTTCCAACAGATCTCATATAGTTAAAATTGAGATGGTTTTTTAAGAAGAAAGAAGTCACAAAGGAACTAATACCTGGCATAAAGGAATGTATGAAATGGGGGAGGGACGTGACCACCTTATCTTAGAGGAAACAGTAGTTTGGCTTTTCTATATGTATAGATATGCAGTGTAAGCAGAACTAGATATGCAGTTAGTTCATGCTGTGGGGTTAGTTCTTGCCTTGATTCTATGTGTAAAAAAAAAAAAAAAAAAAAACCCAGGCAAACCTCATGATTTTTCTGCATGGTCTTAGGTAACAAAGCTTCTCAGGCATTTCACTTGCAAGATGAAGCCTAAGCTGAGTAGCCAAAATTGCAATCTTTAGCAGAGTTAAATTTCTACCTCCCCTAGCAAGGCCAGGTACTAGTGGGAGGGAGCGTGATCAGTTCATTCTTTCCCCACCTTCCCTTCGACTCCTCATTCATCTTGCCAACTGTAGTTTCTGACCACTTTGGAATTGGAGCATGAAGAAGGTAAGATGAAGTCAGATAAGCAGGAAAGTTATTACTTGGCTGTTACTTTCCAGTGTGGGATTCCCTGGTGGCTCAGATGGTAAAGAATCTGCCTGCAATGCAGGAGACCAGGGTTTGATCCCTGGGTCGGGAAGATGCCCCTGGAGAAGGGAATGGCAACCCACTCCAGTATTCTTGTCTGGAGAATTCCATGGACAGAAGAGCCTGGAAGTTTATAGTCCATAGGGTCACATAGAGTCAGTTGTGACTGAGAGACTAATACTACTTTTCCGTGCACCTAAATTTTAGAGTTCTCTGCACTTCACAGGTGGGTCACCTTCATGGGCTCCCTGTGGGTCTGTACTTGCGCTCATCTCCTGTCTCCCTGTGCTCCTGGATGGGTGGAATCCACTTCTCACATCCCCCAGCCCTGAAGAAGCTCGCTCTGACTCCAGCTTATCTCAGGTGAGATCTGCTTTGTTTTCACTTCAAGTCAGCCCACTTGTGCAATATCTATTAAAAATAATGCATGCTGGCTCTCTTGCACACATAGCCCAGATGTGGCCTAGCATAAATAGCTCTGCACCCACTACTCCCAACAATTTTCTTGGAGTGAAGGTGACTGCATGCAGCCACCTATTCTATGTCCCATTGGCAACATAGGTGTCAGCACATTTTTGTCCTTTAGATTTTCCAGGCAAGAATGAAAACATGCCCACCGTATCTCCCAAACTGAAAGGGGTATCTATGAGTCTCTCTGAATGGCCTTTTAAAACATACTGCCCAGGCTCCAAGGAAGGGACTGATGACTCCCCACCAGTCACATGGGACACTCCTATCTCAAATGTCTCCTCTTTTATATTTCCAAATTCAAGTCCTTTTATTCCCTCTAAGATGGTAAGAACCTCAAAAGCCTCAAAATCAGATTTCATCTACTTTTGAAAATTTTGCAACAGGTCTCACAGATGACTTTGGAGAGGGTTATCTATTGTCTCCATCCATCAATTGAACATTTAATTGAATGTTTCCCTGCAAGTCGTCTTCCTTTGACCCCTGCAGAGCGGATCTCCCTCCTGCTCCACTCTGCTCTCTGCCAGCGCACGCACAATGACCTTCTGGACAACATCAACAGTCTCCTCTAGACTCTGGTTTCCTGTTGGCTTCAGTCAATGGGAAACCCGAACAGGTGCTGGGAAGGAGGGAGGAGAGTGATGGCAACGAGTTTAGTCCTCTATTTCCTTTTGTTTGGGATCACTTTGAACTTGGACACTCCTTGACCAAAGGCTCTTCCTGAGATGGCCCTATCTTCTCAACCTTCTCCTTCCAGGTTCTAGAAACTTCTCCCTTCCCTTTCCTTTCAGGCTTAGGGTAACAGACCCTGGGACACTAACCTCTTCCTGGCAGTATCCCTCACTCTGCCTTCACCTAATAAAACAACTCACTTTATTAGACCTCAAATTATATTAATTTAATGGGCCACCTGTTTCTGCTGGGCCTGATACTATTTTGTTACACATATGAAGCTTGAGATGTGCAAACATATTTTTCAAACTAAATTATGCCGTAGACAAATATGAACTTGCCCAGTTTCATATTGCTTAGGATTTTTCCCCCCAAGTATTTATTTATTTTTAATTGGAAGAAAATTGCTTTACAATGTTGTACGGGTTTCCACTGTCTAACAATGCAAAAAGCCGAGTCACCTCCTTCTTGACGTTCTTCCCTCCTCCTGTGCCATCCCTCTAGGTCCTCACAGAGCGCCAAGCTGGGTTCCCTGTGTTAAGCTTAAGGGTTTTGAATAAACATTTCTAACCTGACCATCCTGTCTTTTTACTCTTTAAAATTTCCTGTTTTTAGGAATTCTTGCAAATTCAAAGCAGGTCTTTATAAACTTAAAAAAAAAAGAAGTTCATAAAACCTTCTCTACTACTGGAGACCTCTAAGCCTGAAAAGAAATCTGGAAGCCCTGAAGCCTAGTCACATTGTAGGAAGCAGATTTATCAGCTAGATCAGTTATAAAGCAAGAACTTCACTTCCTGACTGTCCTCTCCCAATGTTCATTGGTAACTTGACTCTTGCAATGGCCTTATTAAGAACATCTGATAGGATGGCCTTCTTCTGAATAAAATCTAAGACAATCAAAACCACAAAAATGTTACTTGAGAAACTTAAGATAGTCTTGTCTGGAGGTTCCAGTGGATTTTAAGGGATTAACAGATTGTTTCCAGCTCCTCCCATTTGGAGGTGGAGTCTCTTTCCTCACTCTGTGTGGGCTGGCCCCATATCATGACTTGTTTTGATCAAGAGAATGTGGCAGGACCTTGTGGAACTTCAAGAGCCCAAAGTTCTTGCTTCTACCATCTTGGAAGGCTTTTGCTCTCAAGTGAAGAAATCTGATCTGAACAACCACATTTAGAGAGAGGTTCAGCCACCTAGCTATTCATTCCAATCTTCCCAGCTGAGACTCTACCCACGTGAATGAGGCAACCCTAGATCTACCAGGTCAGCAGAGCCATCAGCTGACTGTAACCACAGGAGTAAGTTCAGACAAGACCAGTAGAATTATGCGAAATGATGAATTGCTGCTCTTTCAAGCCACTAAGTTTTGGGGAAACATGAACTTTCTTATCTCTCAAACCAGAACTTATCTCTCATGAATTATGTCCATAGCCAGCTAATTCAGTAAGACAGTTCCAGAAAGATACAGACGAGGTAATCATTGATAGTAACAATTAGCTTCCTCCTCTGTGACCCAACAAAGAACAATTAGGAAAGACTGAGAACTTTGGAGTCAGATGTCCCTGGATTGGAATGCCCACTCTGTAATTTATTTCCCTTTTCTGAGTCAGTTTAATCACCTGCAAAATAAATATAATAACGACCGATGTACATCATAAGGCATCAGGATTTAAAAAGATAACTAATATAAAGCAGCAACCATAGTGCTAGAAATCTGATAAATGCCACTTTTCTTCCTCAGTATCTGTGTATATGTGTCCAAAAGTTGGAACCTGAATCAACAGGCTCTAAGCCAAGGGTACTCAAAATGTGGTCTCTGGAACAGCCAACATTAGCATCTTAGGGAACTTATTGGACACACAAGTTATCAGACTCAATCCAGAGCTACTGAGGCAGAAACTCTGGTGTCTGTACTGGCCCATTAAAGCCAATTAAAATTACCAATCACTCATACGCTTGTACTATAGTATCTAGTCCATATTTCATCATATACTAGCTACTCAATAAAACTGTTTGATGACAAACGATTATGTTAGTGGGTGATTAAGTGAATGGATGAGACGAATACATGCTTTCAAACCCTCCTCTTCAATCCAGATCAGCTAGCCTGACGTGTTACAAGCTGAGCTGGTATGTCAATTACTGTGGGGTAGTTTGGGAGCCTCACTGTTAGGGCTCCATGGGCAGGTAGGTACAAGAAGACCTATTTGGCTTTGGTTAAAATGAAAGCACACTTAGAGACCAAAACAATGGAGAGTCACCAGCAGATGTTCTTGGAATAGGCATTATAAAGACACTGAAAATTAGATTTCATAATGGCATCGTGAAAAGAATGCTAGTCTAAAATGTTGGAAGGCAAAACATAGCCGCAAATACTTCATGTCATGAACTACCATTTCTAGAATAGTCTTTTATAGTTAATTTACAAACTGAAGATAATAATGGACCTATTTCAAAGGGCAGTCATGGAGGTTCGAGAAAATAAAAATAAAATTTATGGTACAGCTAAAGGCAAAGGAGAAAAGGAAAGATATACCCATATGAATGCAGAGTTCCAAAGAATAGCAAAGAGAGATAAGAAAGCCTTCCTCAGTGATCAGTGCAAAGAAATAGAGAAAATCAATAGAATGGGAAAGACTAGAAATCTCTTCAAGAAAATTAGAGATACCATGGGAAATTTTCATGCAAATATGGGCACAATAAAGGACAGAAATGTTATAGACCTAACAAAAGCAGACGATATTAAGAAGAAGTGGCAAAAATACACAGAAGAACTATACAAAAAAGATCTTAATGACCCAGATAACCACGATGGTGTGATCACTCACCTAGAGCCAGACATCTTGAAATGCAAAATCAAGTGGGCCTTAGGAAGCATCACTATGAACAAAGCTAGTGGAGGTGATAGAATTCCAGTTGAGCTCTTTCATCTCCTAAAAGATGATGGTGTGAAAGTGCTGTACTCAATATGCCAGCAAGTTTGGAAAACCGAGCAGTGGCCACAGGACTGGAAAAGGTCAGTTTTCATTCCAATCCCAAAGAAAGGCAATGCCAAAGAATGCTCAAACTACCATACAATTGCACTCATCTCACATGATAGTAATGCTCAAAATTCTCCAAGTCTTCAACAGTATATGAACCGTGAACTTCCAGATGTTAAAACTGGATTTAGAAAAGGCAGAGGAACCAGAGATCAAATTGCCAACATCCGCTGGATCATGGAAAAAGCAAGAGAGTTCCAGAAACACATCTACTTCTGCTATATTGACTATGCCAAAGCCTTTGACTGTGTGGATCACAACAAACTGTGGAAAATTCTTAAAGAGATGGGAATCACAGATCACCTTACCTGCCTCCTGAGAAATCTGTATGCAGGTCAAGAAGCAACAGTCAGACATGGAACAACAGACTGGTTCCAAATTGGGAAAGGAGTACATCAAGGCTGTATACTGTCACCCTGCTTATTTAACTTATATGCAGAGTACATCACGAGAAATGCTGGACTGGATGAAGTACAACCTGGAATCAAGATCACTGGGAGAAACATCAATAACCTCAGATATGCAGGTGACACCACCCTTATACCTGCTCCCATGGGAGTTGAGCAAAGCAAAGAGGAACTAAACAGCCCCTTGATAAAAGTGAAAGAGGAGAATGAAAAAGCTGGCTTAAAACTCAACATTCAAAAAATGAAGATCATGGCATCCAGTCCCATCACTTCATGGCAAATAGATGAGGAAACAATGGAAACAGTGACAGACTTTATTTTCTTGGGTTCCAAAATCACTGCAGATGGTGACTGCAGCCATCTGAAATTAAAAGACACTTGCTCCTTGGAAGAAAAGCTGTGACCAGATTAGACAGCATATTAAAAAGCAGAGACATTACTCTGCCAAAAAAGGTCTGTCTAGTCAAAGCTATGGTTTTTCCAGTAGTCATGTATGGATGTGAGAGTTGTACTATAAAGAAAGCTGAGCACCAAAGAATTGATGCTTTTGAACTGTGGTGTTGGAGAAGACTCTTGAGAGTCCCTTGAACAGCAAGGAGATCAAATCAGTCAATCCTAAAGGAAATCAGTCCTGAATAGTCATTGGAAGGACTGATGCTGAAGGTGAAGCTCCAATACTTCAGCCATCTGATGTGAAGAACTGATTCACAGGAAAAGACCCTGATGCTGGGAAAGACCGAAGGCAGGAGGAGAAGGGGATGACAGAGGATGAGATGGTTGGATGGCATCACCAATTCAATGGACATGAGTTTGAGCAAGCCCTGGAAGTTGGTGATGGACAGGGAAGCCTGCCGTGCTGCAGTCCACGTGGTTGCAAAGATTTGGACAACACTGAACAACTGAACTGAACTGAAACACTCAACAAATGCTGGATACTACTATATTTTTAAAACTTGAAATATTTGAGGTATTGACTAGTGCTACCCTATGAATACAAAGAGCATTAAATTATTCTTTTGAAGGACCAAAAGAAGACAATTACCAAATCCTAGTTCTAGCACCTTATTCTGTTTTACCTTTTCCACCACTAGGTGACACCACCAACCTACCATAACCCACTCTTTCCCCACAAAGGCTACACAACCAATCTTTGCAGTCACTGTTGATTAAGGAACAAGGTGTCTATTCTGGAAAGAATCCTAAATTATTCTTTTGTTTGAGTCTTCTTATTTATTTAAATTGCCACTGGGTATTTGGTGTAAATTTATTATTTCAGCTCAGTATGTACTGAGAGTCGTGTTACTTAAGGGATCATCAGCATTTACCTACACGGATGGGAAAGGGGCATCCACCAGCCCACTTCACTGCTTCTGTTTTGAACAAGTTTCTTTTATCACGTAAAAAAGGAACAATTTTCCTGTCTGCTTTTCTCTGACAAGTTGATACAAGGCAGTAATTAACCATTAAAATATTGCAGATGATTCACAGGAGTGTTACAGACAAACTAATTTAAACCAAGGTCAGGTCTCCAAATCAGCAAAATAACTTCAAAAGCAGGTGAGGGAGGAAAATAAGTGAAAGAAAAGGTAAGTAACAGTTGCTATTAAAAGTAACGCTGGGCAGCTAAAACTGGTCTGAGTACACTCCTAGAAATGTAATTAGCCAAATGCTTTCAGAAACTAAAGCATCAAAATGACATTACAGTACACTTAAAAAATGTATTTACAGAGTGAAGGAGCAGTCATCCTAGCATATTGCTATGTCCTGAGGGTTTCCCTTCTTGTAAAGAAAGATGCAGAAGGGAATTAGATATTATTCTATACAAAGTTCAAATTGTCACCAATATATTTTGTGAAATGCTATTTCTTAATTCCCTCAGCAGTGCTGAAGTTGAGAATGAATTAATATAACAGGCTATGTTCTGGTTTCTTGTCATTTTATGGGAAGTTACAATGACTAGAACCAAAGCACACCTATTAGCTCTCCAAACACCAACATTTATTAAATGATCTTAAGAAGAGAGCTGCCGAATTCTACCATATCATGGAGCTCATTTCTCAGGAAGGTGGGCATGGATGCTCCATTTCCTTCCCAAGGCAAGGGTCAGCTTACTGCTCCTACTGAAGGATTTCAGTAAAAACAGAATTGCCTGCTTATTACGTTTGAAGGTCTAACAATGTATAATTTTTATTTATCATAAGTTGCAGTGATACATTAATGTATTCAAAATGCCTTCTTATAATATGCCCATTTCCCAAAGTGATTGTGAACTTACGAGAGAGGTTCCCAAATAAGGTGACAGAACTACCAGAAATATCACATTTAAGTGAAGAGCCTTAGACATTTTGATGACATATAGAAAGATTTTTTTTACTGGCTTTTTAATTACAAATAATTAAGAAGTTACTGGAAGAAAGTGTGGTAATACCTAGGCAGGAGAAGTGGCAGTGAAGAATGGATCAGGGTTTCTGAAAAGGAGCAGGGGTCATATGGAAAAGGAAAAACTATGAAACCTACAAGAAAAGGAAAGACAGGAAGTGACTGGGAAAAAAGATTTGTGAAAAATGTGGTTCAAAGAATGTTATGAGATCTCACTAGCTCAGCCCATGATGGTAAAACCTGGGAGGAAACTGGTGACAAACCAGGATACATTACTGAATGTCTTTAGCTGAATAGAAGAGACCAGAGGGGGAAGACAAGGCTTTTAGGACAAGAGCCTTGGTCCCCAGCATGGGAGCTGACTAATGAGTAAAGGCAGGGGTAGCTGTGATGTTTGTATCCAAGTAGGACTCTGAACATGGAGAAGGCAATGGCAGCCCACTCCAGTGCTCATGCCTGGAAAATCCCATGGACGGAGGAGCCTGGTAAGCTGCAGTCCATGGGGTTGTGAAGAGTCGGACACGACTGAGCAACTTCACTTTCACTTTTCACTTTCGTGCATTGGAGAAGGAAATGGCAACCCACTTCAGTGCTCTTGCCTGGAGAATCCCAGGTATGGCGGAACCTGGTGGGCTGCCATCTATGGGGTTGCAGAGTTGGACACGACTGAAGCGACTTAGCAGCAGCAGCAACAGGACTCTAAACAAACTGGAAACTTCTTCAGCAGATGGGAATACCAGACCACCTTACCTGTTTCCTGAGATATCTGTGTGCAGGTCAAGAAACAACAGCAGAACCAGAAATGGAACAACAGATTGGTTCCAAATTGGGAAAGGAGTATGTCAAGGCTGTATACTGTCACCCTGCTTATTTAACTTCTATGCAGAGTACATCATACAAAATGCCGGGCTGGATGAAGCACAAGCTGGAATCAAGATTGCAGGGAGAAATATCAGATATGCAGATGACACGACCCTTATGGCAGAAAGTGAAAAGGAACTAAAGAGTCTCTTGATGAAAGTGAAAGAGGAGAGTGAAAAAGCTGGCTTAAAACTCAACATTCAAAAAACGAATATCATGGCATCCAGTTCCATCACTTCATGGCAAATAGATGGGGAAGCAATGGAAACAGTGACAGACTTTATTTTTTGGGGTTCCAAAATCACTGCAGATGGTAACTGCAGCAATATGAAATTAAAAGACGCTTCTTGGAAGAAAAGCTATGACCAGATTAGACAGCATATTAACAAGCAGAGACATTACTCTGCCAAAAAAAAGGTCTGTCTAGTCAAAGCCATGGTTTTTCCAATAGTCATGTATGGATGTGAGAGTTTGACTGTAAAGAAAGCTGAGCGCCGAAGAATTGATGCTTTTGAACTGTGGTGTTGGAGGAGAGTCCCTTGGACAGCAAGGAGATCAAATCAGTCAATCCTAGAGGAAATCAATCCTGAATGTTCATTGGAAGGACTGATGCTGAAGCTGAAACTCCAATACTTCGGCCATCTGATGCGAAGAACTGACTCACTGGAAAAGACCCTGATGCTGGGAAAGACTGAAGGCAGGAGGAGAAGGGGATGACAGAGGATGAGATGGTTGGATGGCATCACCAACTTGATGGACATGAGTTTGAGCAAGCCCTGGAAGTTGGTGATGGACAGGGAAGCCTGGCATTCTGCAGTCCATGGGTTTGCAGAGTCAGACAAGACTGAGCAACTGAACTGAACTGAACTGAGGACTCTAAAGACTAATTACCCAGTGCTGTTCAGTACTGTGCACATGACCCATTATCTCTAGCTGCAGCATGGCCCTACCCACTCTTTTTATTAACTGTCAGAATAAGATATCTAGGCCAAGATTATTAACTGTCAGAAATATGATATCACTGACTGAAGTGCATAAAATCAGATAAGTAAATTAGGAATCATAAATTAAGATCCCACTTTTTCATTTTTTTACATTTATTTTTAATTGAAGGATAATTGCTTTACAGTAGTGTTGGTTTCTACCAAACATCACCATGAATTGGCCATAGTTTTATTCATGTCCCCTTCCACTTGTACATCCCTCCCACCTCCCTCCCCATCTTACCCATCTAGAGAGCCTGCTTTTTCTTGATTCACAGAAGAAAGCCTAGAACCTGATGACACAGTCTTGGGTACCAGGCGCAATCCCTTTCTTTGGTAAATGGTCTCCAAAGTTGGCCACCTTCAATTCTTCCCTCCCTAAGGGCATACATTCCACCTCACATCAAGAACTGGGGTCCAACGCTCTTGAATTGGGATAGTTAACATTGTTTAAATGGTTATACTACCCAAAGTGATCCCTAGCAAATTACTACCCAAAGTGATCCCTAGCAAATTACCCATGACATTTTTCACAGAACAAGAACAAATAGTCCTACATTTTAGATGGAAACACAGAAGACCCAAAATTGCTAAAACAAACCTGAGGAAAAACAACAAAGCGGGAGGCACAAGCCTCTCAGACGTCAGACAATACTACAGAGCTACAGTAATCAAAACAGCACGGCATTGGCACAAAAATAGACATATGGATCAACAGAACAGAACAGAGAACCCAGAAATAAACCCACACACCTAAGTTAATTAATCTTTGACAAAGGAAGCAAGAATATACAATGGAGAAAGACAGCCTCTTCAGCAGGTGGTATTGGGAAAGTTGGATAGTGGCATGTATTATCAATGAAATTAGAACAAACCCTCATATTATACACAAAATACACCTACCTGGCTTAAAGACTTAAATATAGGATTTGACACCACGAAACTCTAAGAAGGACTTCCCTGTTAGTACAGTGGAAATGAATCTGTCAGCCAATGCAGAGAACATAGGCTCAATCCCTGGTCTGGGAAGATTCTACATTCCAAAGATCAACTAAGCTCATGCTCCACAACTACTGAGCCTGCATTCTAGAGCACATGAGCCACAACTACTGAGGCCTGAGTACGCAGACCCCATGTTCCCTACCAGAGAAGCCATCTCAGTGAGAAGCGTATGCACTGCAACAAAGAGCAGCCCCCCCTGCTGCAACTAGAAAGCCCACACACAGCAACGAAGACCTCATGCAACCAAAAATAAACAAGCAAATAAATGATGTTTTAAAAACTCTTAGAAGAGAACATAGGCAAAATATTCTCTGACATAAACTGTACCAATGTTTTCCTAGGTCAGTCTCCCAAAGCAATATAAATAAAAGCCAAAAAGGCAAAGGAAACAAAGAAAAAAAAACAAAAAGACAGCCCTCAGAATGGGAAAAAATATTTGTAAATGAAATAACCTACAAGGGCTTAATCTCCAAAATATACAAACAGCTCATGTAGCTCAATATATAAAAAAAAAATAAACAACTTGATCAAAAATGGGCATGAACGCTAGGTCATTTCAGTCGTGTGTGACTCTTTGCAACCCTATGGACTGTAACTCACCAGGCTCTTCTGTCCATGGGATTCTCCAGGCAAGAACACTGGAGTGGGTTGCCATGCCCTCCTCCAGGGGATCTTCCCAAACCAGGGATTGAACCCATGTCTCTTAAGTCTCCTGCATTGACAGGCAGGTTCTTTACCACTAGAGCCACCTGGAAAGCCCCCAATGGGCAGAAGATCTAAATAGACTTGTCTCCAAAGAAGATATATAGATGGCCAAAAAACATATGAAAATATGCTGAACATCACTAATTATTCAGTTCAGTTCAGTCTCTCTGTCTTGTCCGACTCTTTGCGACCCCATGAATCGTAGCACACCAGGCCTCCCTGTCCATCACCAACTCCCAGAGTTCACCCAAACTCATGTGCATCGAGTCGGTGATGCCATCCAGCCATCTCATCCTCTGTTGTCCCCTTCTCCTCCTGCCCCAATCCCTCCCAGAATCAGGGTCTTTTCCAGCGAGTCAACTCTTCACATGAGGTGGCCAAAGTATTGAGTTTCAGCCTCAGCTTCAGTCCTTCCAAAGAACACCCAGGACTGGTCTCTTTTAGGATGGACTGGTTGGACTAATTATTACAGAAATGTAAATCAAAACTACAATGAGGTAGTAGCTACACCAGTCAGAATGGCCATCATTCTGTCTACAAATAAATGCTGGAAAGGGTGTGGAGAAAAGAGAACCCTCTTACAGTATTAGTTAGAATGTAAGTTGGTGCACGTACTGTGGAAAACAGTATAGAGCTTCCTCAGAAAACTAAAAACAGAGTTGTCATACAATCCTGGAATTCAATTCCTCAGCATATATTCAGAGAAAACTAATTCCCAAAGCTACATGTATCCAATGTTCACTGCAGCACTGTTTACAACAGCTGGGCCATGGAAGCAAACCTAATGTCCACCAACAGATGAAGGAAGAAAGAAGATGTGGTACAGATATACAATGAAATATTAAACCATAAACAATAATGGCACGATGTCATTTGCAGCAACATGGATGCACCTAGAGACACAAATGAACTTATCTATGAAAGTAAAACAGACTCATAGACATAGAGACCAGACTTGTGGTCACCAAGGAGGAAGGGGCAAGGGGGAGGGATGGACTGGGAGTTTGGGATTAGCAGATGCAAACTGGTATATACAGAATGGATAAACAACAAGTTCCTACTGTATAGCACAGGGAGCTATATTCAATGTATTGCTTTAGTCGTTTAGTCATGTCCAACTCTTTGTGACTCCATGGGCTGTAGCCTGGTGGGCTCTTCTGTCCATGGAATTCTCCAGGCAAGGGTACTGGAGTGGAGTGCTATTCCCTTCTTTAAGGGATCTTCCCAATCCAGGGATGAAACCTGGGTCTCCTGCATTGCAGGCAGATTCTTTACCATCTGAGGCATCAGGGAAGTCCCATAATGATAAATCATATGATAAACCATAATGGAAAATTATATGAAAAAGAATTTATAAGTATATAAAACTGATCCACTTTGCTGTACAGTAGAAATTAACACAATATTTTAAATCAATTATACTTCAATTAAATAAATGAAAAAAATATACAAAAAAGAATTGGGGTCTAATTCCCAGTGGTGTGCTTGCACTGACTGGTACAGGTTGGTAACAGATGACTGTAAAATTTTCAGGAAACTTGCAAACCCACTATTTATAAATTAAATACAGCCATTATAAAAATTAAATATTACACATTATATAAATCATATTAAAAACAAGTCATAAATTCTCAAAACTCATCGCTTCCTAATTATTCTACTGCATTATCTATGTTCTTGAGATTATTTACATCTATTGCATCTGTTATACACTTTAACTGCATTACCATTTTATTTGTAAAAAAAAAAAAAAAACCAGATCGGGAAGTGTATAACATGGCGATGATCTATTCTTCTTTTCTTTTTTGTGATACTACCTCAGATCTACCCTTTTAGCCAACCGTGTTTTTTTACAAAATATTCATTTATTTATTTGGCTTGCTGTCTCTTAGTTGCAGCACATGGCCTCTTTTAGTTTTGGCATGCAGGATCTAGTTCCCTGACCAAGGATCGAACCCAGGCCCCCAGCACTGGGAGGTCAGAGTCTTAGTCACTGGACCACCAAGGAAGTCCTCTCTAACCGTGTTTTGACGATATCACATTGGTACCTTGAAATTGCCCATGGTAAGAGTATTTATGTTATGAAAATTGGCAAACACTACAAATCAAAGCTAGCTTAATTGTTTTATTGATTTTCTACAGCAGATGTTGGCAAATTATAGCCCACAGGCCAAACTCAGCCCACTGCTTGTTTCCCTATGCCGATGAGCTAAACGCTTTTCAATTGTTATTATATAAGGTCCCACATAAAATCCTCAATTTTTCCTTTTGGCAAAATTTTAAATATTTACTATCTAGCTCTTTTCAGAGAAACTGTGCCTGTCTTAACTTAAGAAAGTAATGTAGGAAAAGTTATTAATAATTATACACTTAAAAATGGATTGTGTTTCCAGCCATCACATTGTGAATAGCATTAAAAAAAAAAATTCTGAGGACACATTATTCCAGTATTTGAAAACTATTCTTTAAGTTGGCGAAGAGGTCATTCATGTTGTTACAGGCACAGTTCAGAAAAAAAGTCTTCATTGTTTCGCTTTTTTGTTAAAAAGCCGAAAACATCAACCACATTCTTGTTGGAACTATACTGGTTTATCAATTGGTAATACAAGAGTTGCATTAAAATTAATTAACTCATACTGGAATCAACTAATACTATAGAATTTACAATAAACAGTATATCATTTGTAAACTGTGTGCCATATATCCTGCATACCAGTAATATGTGTGGATATACACACACACACACACATACATATAGATTTTTTTTTTTTTCCCAGAGAGTCCACTGTTAAACATTTGCCAGCCACCACTGCTAATTCTATTTTACCGTCTATCTGGGCTGACCTTAAGGAGTTGCATGACCAATAAAAAATGACGGAAGTGACATTCTGAGATATTTCAAATTATGTAACAAGAATAGAAGCTTCCATCTGCATCTTAGAAAGCTCACTCTTGTGGCTCTCTCTTGCAATCTTAGTGTCAGTCTATGAGAAGCCCGTGCCTGGTGAATCCTAAACAACCTCACAGGTAATTACCATCTAACAACTATGAGAAACCCTGAGTAAACACTACCCATCTGAACCCCCCAAACCCAAAGAACTATGAGAGATAATAATATTTTAAGTCTCTAGGCTCTGGTGATGGCTTGTTAAAGAGCAGTAAATAATTGGAACACCATTTTATTTTAAGAAGAAGCCAGTGAGTGGGGAGCCAGGTGGACTCAACACCTCAGGAATGCTAAGCTGGGATATCCAACCCTCTTTTCTTCCATGACCTTGGTGCAAAGTAGATGTATGGATATGTTGGGAGTGAGGATGTAATAAAAAGAAAGAATAGCTATGAATAATACATATTTTCATACAAATTTGAATCAAAGTGTCAACCAGAGATGCAGCAAGTAAAATACCATCAATTGGGACACTGACTCTACCCTATTCATTCACCAGCAATCAATTTACCCAGACTTCCTGGAGTGGCGTGTAGTTCCTCCCACTGCCTTCTTTCTCTCTGCCTCTGCACCCATGTCCAATAGTCATGTTTGAGGTTAGCATCCCTTAAATTCCACACAGCCTCTTGATGGGGCAGTGTCCTCAGAGCGTCTGATCTCATTATCTCATTCCCACTGCACAGCTGCCCAGGAAGTCAGTGGGAATTCCTAGGTCCTGAGGAGAGTTTATGCCTGGAGCAGGCTCTCTTTTCTTTCTTTCTTTTTTTAAAATTATTTTTGGCTGCTCTGGCTCTTTGTTGTGGCACATAGGAACAGGCTTAGCTGCCTCATGGCATGTGGGATCTTAGTTACCTGACCAGGGATGAAACCCGAATCCCCCACATTAGAAGGCAGATTCTTAACCACTGAACCACCAGAGAAGTCCCCAGGCTCTGTGTTTTCTATGTTCCTTCTTTTCCATCCCCTCCATGTGGATACATTTCTATAGCATTTCAGAGGAGAAGGAGAAAGTTCCCGGACACCCTCCCATAGCAAAGATAGCACAGCACATAATGAGGAAATTTATGATCTCTAAATGTTAAGTACTGAGTTATTTTGTACCACTGAAGGAAATATAGAGAAGTATGGTTAGCTAGGTCAAGTCTTGAGAATCCATCTGAAAGTGGCCAATAGGTAAAAACAATGAAAACATCAAGTTGCCTTTAACTTCAGTTTACTGTAGATATAAAACGGGAATTTCATTATAACGTACTCTAGAGAGACTAGTTTGTAGACTTCATCTGGTATCTTGAAATATTTTTGGTCATCTGCAAAAGGAGCTACCTACCTACAAATTGTATGGATTCTAAATATTAAACACTTCTGGTGCTGAGGACATTTTTTTCAGACAAAGTGCTGTTGCCACTGACATGATAAACCATTTTTTAAATAGGGAATTTCGAATCCCTCATTTCAGTTATGTCTAGTTACCAAGAACTGCTCATAGCTCAGAGTAGGAACACAAGTCTACACTCTAATTTCACGTATCACTTTTTCATTATGCCATTGTCCTCAAGAAGCTATGAATTATTAGCTCTGAATTAGTTTCATATTGTAATTTACACTTCAGCTGACACGCACACACTGATTGTTAAATTCACAAAATGAAAGCCACCTAACTGTGCTTGTCATTTGCTTTAAACTCCTTTGGACTCTTCAGTCAGGTCTGAACTGAGAACTCCTAACACCTTAACTGCTCAGAATTTCCTTATTAGGAGTTAAAATCGTGCTCAAAAGTAACACTGTTTCATTTTCTTTTTAATCTCTACCACTAAAAATTTCCACTGATTGGGCTGCTCTCTATTCTGAACACAGATTTGAAAAAGTTATATCACAAGCAGGTAAACCAGAATACCCATGTCCTTGAATTCTAGAGGCAGGCAGAGAAAAAACATCAGAATTCCTTCCTTCCTACATCATGTCCTATCCCTGACCTCATAGTACTATTTATTTATTTATTTATTTTTATCTATTTGACTTATTTTTCCCAATCTCCTCTATCTGAGGAGCTGATATTATATTTACTATGAATTCTTAGAAGTTACATGGATTCCCTGATAGCTCCGTTGGTAAAAAAAAATTCACCTGCAATGCAGGAGACCTGGGTTCGATCCCTGGGTTGGGAAGGTCCCCTGGAGAAGGGAAAGGCTACCCACTCCAGTATTCTGGCCTGGAGAATTGCATGGACTATATGGTCCATGGGGTCACAAAGAGTCAGAAATGACTAAGCGACTTGCACTTCACTTCACATGGTATTTACAGGTCAAAAATTAAAATGATTTTTAAAAGAAGCAAAGATATGAACATAAAGAGGAAGAGGCTGGGTACAAAGAGTATGGAGAACAAGAGTTCCAGCCAAGGATTGCTTGAGGATGTCTATCTAGGCTGTCTGACACCTGGAGTTCGGACAATGACTGACACCTGGTGACTTATCAGTGAGCCCCTGAGTGGGCATCATACCCCACGTAATGAACACAGTGCTTGGACAAAACAGACCCAGATTTTGGTCTCAGCCCTGCATTAGACAAATGATTTAACCTTCCCAGATTCCAACACCCTCACTTCCAAGATGGAGACTGTGGCAGAGACTGGCTAATTGTTCATCAAACTCGTTCTCCTTCTTGGCAAGTAACTACACTGCATTTCTCAGCCTCCCTGCAGTCAGATGTAACCATGTGACTGGGCCAATGTAATGTGAGAAGTGACAGATGCTATGTTCTGACAAGATCCATAAAACCTTCCAATTTTGGCCTTTCAAGTTCTTCTCCATCTTGAGAGACAGGATGGAGATGTCTCAGGCAACCTTGGGAGCCACATGTTAAGAGATGGTCTCTGAATCACCCCTGGCCACCCAACCAGAAACACTAAACTGGATTTTGCTGCATAACCAAAAATGAATAAGTTATGTATTGAGTCTTTGAGATTTGGGGTTCATCTGTTGCTGCTGTTAGAGTTACCTTAACCAATACAGAGGTAATCATATCCTCTCTTCCCCATGGGGCTGCTGTGAGGATTAAATATGACAACACTTGCAAGTTCACTGCCTGATATATCGTGAGCATGCATCATACGTCCACTCCTTCTCAACAAGTAGGAGTTGGAAGCCCTGGACCCAAAAGGAAACAGAGGCGGTGGATACACATAGTTCCACTGATTTGCTGAACAGGTTCGAAAAATCACCTCTAGCATGTGTCTGGCATTTTAAAGAATATGCTAATCAAAAGTAATATCTACTTCCTCAAATATCACTATGCATTTTATGACAGAATAAGGTAGGTAAATACTTGAGGTACTTTCATTCCAAACTCCAAAAAAACTCCAAGCTCAAACAATGAAAAATCATATTTGATGTTTAAAATTGGTAAACCAAGTTTCAGACTGGTTCTTTCAGTCTGAAATCACCAGTTACAATGGTTCAAAGATACTTCACTGCAGTCTGAGTAGATGTCCAACTTTTACTAGGAAGGAGTTTATTGGGAATTAGGAATAATTTCTGGTTTGTGTTCTGAATGCTAAGGGAAAAGGTTGCTATTTTTCCCTCTGCAGGGTTCCAAGGTGCAGCTCATCTGGTAATCTCTGTGCAGGGCAGAGTGAGTCAGAGGCCTGAGTCACTTTACCAGAATGCACCCCATGTGTTCTGTTCCAGGTTTCAAATAGCATAGTGTCTGGTCATGAGGGGGCCCCAGAGAGAAAACAAAGTTGGAGCTATTCCCTCAGACTGCAGTTCCAAATAAAGGAGACAAAACTTCAAGAGTTGGAAATTCCCACTGTTTTTCATTTCAAGGAAACTGATTTAAGATAAAAACATGTGTGAGTGATACATGAAACGTGCTTAACAGACAGTAGGTTCATTCACAGTCTTATTCTATGTTGAAGTCCTGACCTTCAGCACTTCAGAACATGACCTTATTTGGAAATAAAATTATTGTTGATATAATAGTTAAGATAAGGTCATTATACTTGGGCCTTAATCCAATACGCCTAAAAAAGGCAGAATTTGGAGACATACACAGAGCGAAGATAACGTGACAACAAAGGCAGAGACCAAGGTGATGCCTCTACAAGCCGAGGGACACCAAAGACTGCCAGCAAACCACCAGAAGCCAGGCAACGTCATGGGTCAGACTCTCTCTTGGCTTTCAGAAGGAACCTATTCTGCCAAGAGCAGATCTTGGACTTCCAGCCTCCAGACCGTGACATAATAAAGTTATATTGTACAGTTTGTGGTGCTTTGTTATGGCAGCAGACTGATATAGTATATTTATGGGATAATTCATAATGTGATTAGTCATAGCAAAAGTGATCAAGTCAGTGCCTGGTTATTGTTCTTCCTGAAGAAAGACGGTAATGACTCACAGCCTTTTGGGAGATGCTTAATGGAGATGTAATAATACTTGGTGTTGGCAAGGGAACTATTCATGTGGTATTGCCATGAGCAATCTCATTTGCTTCAGTGGCACTGGACTGGACTGGAAAATTCTGTCCCCTTTCCTTAACATCTAGGTATACTGCTTTACCAGGAGAAAAGTAGGTCCAAGATTTATAATCACTCCATTCTGCTGACAAAAGCATAAAGGCCAACTTTCTCCCAGTTAAGCACATGCTTTAATATCCATAAATTCTCTTCTTTTTTCCCCCTAAGGTTTATTATTTAAAGTTTTCAACATAGATTTTTGTTTTTGATAACCTTCATTTCTCTCTACTGGTTCCTCCATTAAAATGAAGGATTGGAACAAAATCAAAACCATCCATGTTTCTTTTCTGATAATCTAGTTGACAATGAAAAGGTCACAAAAGATCAGGCACAACCATAATTAATGAAATAGATTCCAATATGTGGAGTATACACCCCACAGGATGTGTGTTGTATTCAGACTCAATGAACTGGAAACCATGTGAAACGGGACGGCAGTATCTTTTCCACAGTCCTAGCTTCCAATACTCTGCAAGAACCAGCACTCTGGCCCTGCTTCTGATGAGACTATTTTATCTACTGCTTTTCAAAGTCACATTCATTCTGACCTCATATACTGAACAAAGCACTGAAAGAGTATTATTGTAATCATTTACTTTGAAGGGTAGATTTTTCTGTAACCTGTGCTGTGCTGTGCTTAGTTACTCAGTCGCATCTGATGCTTTGTGACCCCATGGATTATGGCTCGTCAGGCTCCTCCATCCATGGGGATTCACCAGGCAAGAATACTGGAGTGGGTTGCCATGCCCTCCTCCAGGAGATCTTCCCAACCCAGCGGTTGAACCCAGGTCTCCCACATTGCAGTCAGATTCTTTACCGTCTGAGCCACCAGGAAAGCCCAATAACACTGAAGTGGGTAGCCTATCCCTTCTCTAGTGGATCTTTCTGACCCAGGAGCCAAACTGGGGTCTCCTGCATTGCAGGCAGATTCTTTACCAGCTAAGCTACCAGGGAAGCCCCTTCAGTAACCTGCTGCTGCTGCTAAGTCGCTGTAGTCGTGTCAGTAACCCATATAACCTTAATTAGAACAATTATCATTTGTGAGATGTACTACAATACAAATGAGAGACAAAAGGTTTAGCAGCTTCTTCTCTATGTGGTAGAATTAACCCATCTGTTAAAGGCAGTGGTTTCTAAAGCCCAAACCAGTGCTTCCCTCCAACGAACATGCTATGTGTGTCGCAAGGAGACAAATTCTTCTCATTTTCTCAAAATTTCCACCCAAAAAAATTAATTGGGTCACCAGGCAGATAAAGGTCATGGCACATACAACTATGGAGCTGCAGCATTGCAAAGGGCCACTGAAAATGTAAGGAATCCTCTTTTTTATTACCCTGGTATCACACAGAACTTCTAGGTGATTCTTTCCAGGGACAAGTAGCCAATTCCATTTTTGAACAGGTGGAGAAGCAGTTCTACTGACAAATATATGGACGATATTTTACCTATCTGATCTCAGCCTTCAGCTATAGTTGAAACTGACTGGAAGGAAACAAAGTGAGGTGTTTTCGATGCAGAGATAGATGGCTTTGGTTTCCCAGCTGACTTACTTAAATTTAAAAGGAAGTAAAAATCAGATATCAAAGGAACAAAGGGCAGACACCAACATGGATTTGTGTTTACCAAGTACCTACTATGTCTCCAGCATTGTGCCAGGAAATTAAAGAGAGATAGAACTCAACGATGCCATCTTTATACCCAGTTAACTTAAAATATTGTCTAACTATGACTAAATATTTAAAACAAGTTCAAAATTAATGGAAGATACAGTATATATTTAAGTCCTAAGTTGGTCAATTTTGCAAGTGGTAATAGGAAATGGAGAATTTCGAGGAGTCATCAGGAAGTAGCTAGGTCTCAACCATGCTTTGGAGGACAAATGAGATTTAGAAAGCCATAGCAACTAAGGACATTTCTTTGAGACTATATCTAGATTTAAAGGATAATTAGACAGTTGTTCCAAAATACACAAAATAAGATGGTAGGATTCTATCAAGATTTTTAAAATGCGGATGGGAAAGGAATGTTGAAATATAATAAAATACAGACAGAGATCATGAAAACACCACTGTATCACAGCTCTATGGAGAAAACCAAGCTCTGCCCTTAGCTTGGGGATTTTTCCAACTAAAAGAGTAAATAAACAGTGTACATTTTCCCTTTCAAAGAAGATACACAATGTTACTAAGGAGTTCCTTCTCCATTGCTGAGTCATCCTTAATATCCACACAAAAGTGAAAAGCTCTCATTCAGTTGATTAGAGTTTAATCTACATACCCTTCTTATATGTATAAATATTCTTCTCCCTCCTCCCAGAAGATCATATAGCTCTTCCAGAGATGTATTTAGCGGCCTGATTAATTACTGGACCTCTGTGTAAATTACTCTCAAAATTAAGATGATCTTTTTTTTTCACTTATTCACCTTGACATTTACAGTTTAACATATCTGACAAAGCTATTTGTATACACCTATATTATAAATGAAGGTACCTTAAAGCTACAGTAAGTCTATAATAATAATAATAGCCTTAAAATAATTTGCCAACTACAGACAGTTCCCTAAGCAATTTTACAAGATGCTGTATGTTAATTTAGAAAGGAATTCCAAACAAGGCATTTAAAACCTAATAAGCTGCCATTAAATGAAGGGAAACGGGAAGAGGGAAAGAGAAAGAAAACCCTAAGGCTTGAACTGGGAGAAATGATTCTCAGAGCTACTGACCCTTGCAAGATCCATGTCTTCCTTGCATTTCTAGACACAAAGCAGATTTCTAATTGAGGCTGATTATCTGGTTACTACATCCCAAATTGCATGTATTTCCTGCATTGAATCACATCTTCGTCTAATTATATGGAGCATTTATCAATGCAAAAGTCCATAGAAACAGTTGAGTTTCTACATGCAACGAGAATGTGTACTATATACTATGAGGCACTATGTCACCATTACATGTGAGTGTCTTTAGTGACAACACTCTACCTCCTGGTACTCATAGGGATCTACAAGTCAAACTACATTATCAAAACAATAGAAACAATTTTACAAAGAACTCACACAAAAAAAGAGTCTGGTATGCTCTTGGGTTTTCTGAGGCATGGAACCCCTACACATGCCCTAGAAATATACACAGTGATATGTAATCATTACCATGAAACAAATTTGAAAAATAGCAATATACAGTTCTAAAACCTAAAACACCAAGTCCTATTCAGCAATTTTTATCCCCATAAACTTGACTTGAGAGTTCAGTGCCTCAATTAAAGATGAATCACTTGATCAAGGCAATGTAACAGTAAAAAAAAAACAAAAAACAAAAAAACTCAAACTTCTACACCACACAAATGTGCCTCTGTAAAATATAATTCCGTTAGTTAGGCTAGTTAGGATTAACATGCAAGTCACTGAAAAGCCCCAAAGTAGACAAAAGACAATTTACCAAGGAAATACACAAAACCAAGAGCTATATTCACTCTGGATCATTCATTTAACAGATTGGAAGGAGGATCTTATTAATTCTAGAGTTCTCATCATTGATTATCAAAATGACATGGATCCAAAGAGCTTACAGAATCCAATGAACAACTTAGTTTCTTAGAAAAGATCTATGGATAATGCAGGGTGGGGCACAGATAAAGGAAGTGAATCTAAATTTCCTTCTCCAAACACACAGATAATCACTGTTGCTAAATAGGTTACATACATATAAATACACATACATGTATACACATGTGAGTCTGTTTTGTTTTTCTGAGATGTTTGTTTTGTTTCATCCTGAGATGAATGAAATGGCACTCATCTTGGGAATCCAGGTTTGTTTGGCATCTTTCATTGGTTTAGCACAGTGTTTTCATCCAAAATAATAAGGCACATTTCTAGTCAAATATATCACAAAGAAGCATTTGCAGCAAAAGACAAACACTAACTATGCAAGAGAGAGAACTGTTCCAGTTGCTCAAAATGCAGTTGTGTAAAATCCATCATTGCCAAAAAAGCTTTCCCACCCTTACCTCCAGAGTCATGTTCACAGTGCTAATGGCCACTTTTATTTCTCCATCTGAAAGTTCCTTTAGATTCTTCAGCATTGTCTGTTCAATACCTAAACCTGTGGGTGAGAGAAAAAACATTATATTTGAGGGAGATTTTTGGTAATATTAAGGGATTAATTGAAGACATCACCCTCTTAATTTCAGTATTTCCCCTCTCATATCTCTTTTAACCATAATAAACACACATGAAGGCAAAAAATCACATGGTGATAATATCTGCATCAGTGAGGATCCCAGCAGGAAACAGAATTCACCCCTCAGGATGCCAAAGAAGATTCTGTAATGGTAGGACACTTACAGAGATGTGGGTGGGACTGAGAAAATTAATAAGAGAGGCAGCCATATACTAGCAGAAGTTCAGGTGAAGGAAACAGGTATCTGAAATAGTAGAAGAGGGGTTGCCGGAAACTAAGCACCAAAACAGGAAGGGAGCAGGGAAGAAATACAACAGTCTCTTTCCCTTCCTTTGACTTCTATGCCCCATATATTTCTAACTCTTCTATGGACCAAATCCAGCTGAAACCAGTAATCTTCAGGGGAGCCCAGAAGATTAAATACTCAGAGGTCAGACTGGAAACCCACAGCAGACAGAAGCAGAGAAAAGAAGCAGAGTAGGTAAGAAAAACCAACGTGTGTGTGTGTGTGTGTGTGTGTGTTAGTTGCTCAGGCGTGTCCCACTCTCTGCAACCCCATAGACGGCAGCCCACCAGGCCCCTCTGTCCATGGGATTCTCCAGGCAAGAACACTGGAGTGGGTTGCCATGTCCTTCTCCAAAAGGAACTGTAGAAAGAAAGAAAGTAATGTCGCTCAGTCGTTTCCCACTCTCTGCGACCCCATGGACTGTAGCCTCCCAGACTCCTCCATCCATGGAATTTTCCAGGCAAGAGTACTGGAGTGGGTTGCCATTTCCTTCTCCAAGAAAAACCAACATAACCATGCAAATAACCAAATAATACCTAGGAAGGCCAAAATTTGCTTTCAGGATGCATCTAGGAAAGCATCCGTGTTTTCAATTGTAATTTTACTCACATTGCACTTTATTAATATGACCCATAAAACTATCATAATTAAGGTGGCCACCCTTGTAATAGGCTCTGGCAATAGGAGCTATGGGATTTCTTAAATGATGGGAGAATAATCTAGAAGGGATAAATTATCTAGAACTGCATAGTTTTAGTCAGCAGACCAATGTGCTTCAATAAAATCTATCATGGAAAACAGGAAAGGGTCTGGCTTAATACTGAATTCTCACCCTACATTTTTACAACAGAGCAGGTCTAAACTCTTGAGAAGACCTATAATAAAGCCCAGTAAAGCATGTATCTCCTTCTCAGATGTACATTAAGACAGGCAGAGTCAACTATTATTTGCCTATTATTAATATTTACCCTCTCAACTTATAACACTATCAATCAGAGCAGTATGGGGAAACAGACAGCTACTAAATATTTCTTTTCCACTCAAAGACTGAAAAGATGCCATCCATCATACTACAGCATAAAATGGTTTATAGAATATATAGTGACATGAGAAGTTTGATCTAGTCTTGAAAATGAATGACAAAATGCGTATCATCACGCGGCTACACGTGCACATATATCCACACATGCGCATATGTAAGAGAAGGTGGGTCAGGCCTGTCGGTGCCCCGCCCACATTTCCTCTGACTTTCAGGCCCCAGCAAGTCGCTCAACCACTGGCACCTGCATCTCTTTTCCGGAGGGCTTTCTCTGGCCATCAAAGCCCACCCCAGGAAAATTAACAGTCCCTGCAACTAAGTAACCCTCAACATTCCAGTGGTATACTCCTAACAAAACCTGATTCATGGCGTTAATTTCTGTGCTGTCAATACTCCCACCATGGCTGGCTTCAACCTGCCAACCCAACATCAACCCACTCACAAAATACCTGAAAATTTAACAGTCAGCTCTTAGAGCTCCAATAAACAAGTTCCAACACGCCACTGTACCTACCCCTCGGGTAGGAAAACTCTGCAGTGCAATTTTACACTCTTTTCCAGAGTTCCTTAGTGGGATAAAGGCCTGATTTCCCACAAAGATAACTTGCTGGTTAAAGTGCTCCAAGCCCTATCAGTGTTTCCTGGGATCACCTCCCAAATATATTGCTTTGCTTCAGGCTCTGCCCCTGCAGGCTTCCAAACTAAGGGAGAAAGCTATACACTTTAAAGACTGACTGACTGGGTTTAAATCCTGGCCTGGCCACCTGCCAGCTGTGTGTGTGATGATGTGAAAGCAAAGATGCCTTTCTGTGCTTCAGTGTTTTCATCTGAAAATTGGGGATAATAATTCCATCTGGCAGGGTTGTCATGAGGACTCAGTATGAAAATTCATACAAAGCTGTACCATCAGAACCTCATGTATATTAGACACTTAATGAACTGTTGCTGTTATTATTACTACTGTTAAACAACTGAACCAGGGAATCCACTCTCTTGACAAAGCCTAGACTTACAGAATAATTTTATCTGCTTAAGAGTCTTCTCTTATTTTTTTTCTCAAATTCATTTATGAAATCCCATTGCGCTTGACATTGTTCATGCCACATTCTCAAAATAGAGCCCTCCCAGCACAGGGATTTCCTGTAATGATGCATCCAGGGTGCCTATTAGACGCATGAATTAACCACACACCCAGGTACGAAGGCCTCAGAGGAAGGCCTGCAGTGCGAACTGTCTGCTTCCAGGTGAGCCAACACGATGTTCCTAAAAACTTTGCCCAAGCATGAACATTAGGGAAGAAAGTGAAGGCACACACAAGTCCACCTCCTGGGGCCCAGCAACAAGCCACACCCCCAACCCCCCTTGGCAGCTACGACACAGCTAGGGGACAGAGTCACTCACCCTGAGCACTGGACTGGGTCTCCTGCAGGATGTTGATAATGTCCTCTCTTGGAGGTAAGCTGGGAAATTTTTCTTCCAGGATAGAAAGAATTTCCTCCTGCTTTTCTGAGATCTTCTTGGGCTCCATGGTCATCCACTTAAAAAGGATGCTACCTGAAAGGCGTGAACAAAATCACCTTTAAACTCTCTAGTCAAGCTAGCATGGGACTCAGGAAAGTCAGTGTTTTCTGGTCTCTCGAACTCTGCTTCCACTTCCAGATTCCTGCCTGAACCAGGGGCCTCCATTGTGTAACATTCAAGAGGCAGTTTTTAGAAAACCCTTCAGATACTGTCTGTCTTGCCTCACTGTTCTTCGAGTAGTAATCTCAACAACTGAATTGAGTGTGGTACACTCTGTGGCACAGTTACAGATAAAGAAATAAAATGTTTCCCCCATCCCACACAAATACACAGAAATGATACACATTAGTTTTAAACATTCTCAGGATGGAAGTTAATGATAAACTATTTAAAAATATTAAACATGACAATCTTTCTATTTAAGAATACCTTTAAGAGATGACAGAGAAGATCATTTCATTCATCATGTTACTGATTTTATATAAGAACTCTCTCCTCTTAACAACTAAATGATTTCCTAGCCAAAGTGTCAGCAGCAGAAGAATCTGATAAGGTAGTGAATCTTGAATCCATCCCCAATCTTCCAGGTATGACACACAGTTTTGAAATTGTTTACTAACATCTAATTATAATGATTCATAAGCTGGGTCTAACCAACAGGTTTCGATTACAAAGCACTTCGATAATATGAATGACTAACCTCTCATAATCTTCTAGAATTTCTATACATAATCTCACCTTAAAAGGGAAAAGCTACCACCTGTCACATGCCCTTTTCCTGTACCCTGGGTCCAGACTAACACAGAGTCATGGGGGAAAAGGAGGCTTTGCTTAGTGATGAATAATTAAACTCTGTAAAAATCCTCAAAATTACTGATTAATCAGGGTGATACATCTCTCTAGCTTTCAGTGTAGCCTAAATGATAATTACAGTGGTAAAAATGTAAAAGGAGAAATGAAGTGGTAGTGAGTGGGAGAAAACTTTGGTACATAATCTTGACATCTACCTGGAAATCTACAGTACATAGAGATTAGATACACATTCACCATTAAAAATCCTGGAAAAGCCCCAAGCAAGTCATCTGGCCTCTCTGTTTCTATTTGCCTATTTTAAAAACAGAAATAATGCTATTTTACCAGCTTATAACGTCATATACTAAAATGTCAATAAATGTAAACATCATCATGAGAAATAAATACTGCCAAATACATTTAAAGCATCTTATTCATTCATTCCTTTATCAAAGAACTGCTGAGCACCTATTATGAACCAAGTGTGTGCTAGACGCTGATGATTCATGACTGGAATAATGCTAGCCTTGCCGCTTGAAGCTTATAGTTGTTCAGGGGCTACAAATAAGTAAACACATAAATATTCTTTTGTTTTTTAAAAATTTATTTATTTTATTTATTTTTGGCTGTGCTGGATCTTTGTTGCTGCTCAAACTTTTCTCCAGTTGTGGCAAGCAGGGGCTACTCTCCAGTTGCAGTGCAAGGACTTCTCATTGTGGTGGCTTCTCTTGTTGCAGAGCACAGGCTCTAGGTGTCTGAGCTTCAGTAGTTCCAACACGCAGGCTCAGCAGTTGTGGCTCACAGACTCTAGAGTGCAGGATCAGTAGTTGTGGTGCATGAGCTTAGTTGCCCTGAGGCATGTGGGATCTTTCCAGACCAGGAAGCAAACTCGTTCGTGTCCACTGAATTGGAAGGTGGACTCCTATCCACTGGGCCACCAAGAAAGTCCCACATACATTTTTAATATGAGGGGGATAAGAAATATCACTGAGGAAAAACACAGTACTCTGAATCTAGGCAAGAATTTAGGGGTCATAAAAGGTTTCCTAGAGAGAGTTAAGCTAAGCCGAGACTTGAATAAGTGACTTAAGGCAAAGGCAAGGTAAAGGGAGACCATGACCCAGACAGAGCATGTGTACAGGCACTGAGGTGAGAGAAGATTTGGTCAGTTCAAGGAATGGAAAGTAATTGATTAGAACTAATCAATAATAAAATTATCAAGAAACAGAGATGATAAGATCATAAGAATCATAGATGACATCGATGACATCGATGACATAGATCATAAGAAACATGGATAACATAGATAAAAGGTCTAAGATATATGTAACAGAGTTCCCCTTGGAAAGGAGAGAGAAAAGGGGATGGAACAATATTTGAAAAGAGTAGCTAATCATTTTTCAAAATTAACGAAGGAGATTATTCTAATATTCAAAGTAAATTATGAATCCAAAACATAATAAATACAAAGAAACTACCTCTAGGCTGCTGTTGCTGCTGCTGTCGCCTCAGTCGTGTCTGACTCTGTGTGACCCCATAGACGGCAGCCCACCAGGCTCCCCCGTCCCTGGGATTCTCCAGGCAAGAACACTGGAGTGGGTTGCCATTTCCTTCTCCAATACATGAAAGTGGAAAGTGAAAGTGAAAGTGAAGTCGTGTCCGACTGTTAGCGACCCCCATGGACTGCAGCCCACCAGGCTCCTCCGTCCATGGGATTTTCCAGGCAAGAGTACTGGAGTGGGGGGCCATTGCCTTCTCCGCTACCTCTAGGCACGTGACAGTAAAACTGCTGAAACTCACAGAGGAAAAAGTATATATCAGAGAAAAAGAAATATATTCCTGTCAAAGGAACTACAATAAAACTGAGCCGGAAATACAATAAAACTGAGCCCTAATCTCATCTAAAATGATGAAAGTCAAAAGACACTGAAACTACAGTTTCAAAGTGCTGATGTAAAAAAATTGCCGATATTGAATTCTTCCCTGATAGCTCAGGTGGTAAAGAATCTGCCTGCAATGCAGAAAACTCTGGTTCGATTCCAGAGTTAGGAAGATCTGCTGGAGAAGAGATAGGCTACCCACTCCAGTATTCTGGGCTGGAGAATTCCATGGACTCTATAGTCCATGGGGTCACAAAGAAACTGGACATGACTAAGTGACTTTCACATACATACATACTGAAATATAAGAAAAAAATGAAGGCAAAATAAAGACATTTTCAGAAATATAAATTGGAAGTATTTGTCACAAGAAGAATTCATACTCAAAAAACAGTAAAGGGAAAAGAAAATTATTATAGATGATAGCAAAAAAAAACAGAAAGGAAAACGTATTGGAGAATATAAATATATGAGTAAGAATAAATCAATGTTCACTGTATAAAACATTTATAATATGGAGTTTAAAATATATGTGTAATTAAAATACATTTCAACAGTAACAAATTGAAGATTGAACTTCAGTTTAGAACTTCAAGTAGAGACAAATTTCTCTAAGGTTCTTGGATTATCAGGCAAGTGGTAAAAATATTGATTTATAAGATAAATTAATGGTATTTTGTAATCTTAATTACTACTAAAATAATTTTCTAAAAAGGAATTCATAACTAATAAGCTAATAAAGGAAAATGTAATAGTAAAAATCCTTATTTAGTGTAGTAACAGTAAAAAAGATAAAGAAAAGGGGGAAATCTGAGACAAGTAGAAAACAAATAGCAAAATGACAGATTAAGCCCAAACGTAAGAGCAATTGCATTAATATAAAGAGACAATGAATGTTCAGTGGGCATAGAGTTTCAGTGTTGCAAGACGAACAAGTTCTAGAGCTCTGCTTCACAACAATGTGGGTATACTTTATCAAACTGTACACTTAAAAATGTTTAAGTTGGTAAATTTGATGTTATGTATTTTTTGTTGTTGCTCATTGTTCAGTCGCTAAGTTGTGTTTGACTCTTTGTGATCCCATGGACTGTATAGGAATTCTCCTTGACAAAATAGTGGAGTGGGTAGCTGTTCCCTTCTCCAGGGGATCTTTCCAACCCAGGGATCCAACCCAGGTCTCCCAAATTGCAGGCAGATTCTTTGCCAGCTGAGCTACTAGAAAAGCCCAAGAATACTGGAGTGGGAAGCCTATCCCTTCTCCAGGGGATCTTCCCGACCCAGGAATCGAACTGGGGTCTCCTGCATTGCAGGCAGATTCTTTACTGAGCTACTTCAATTAAAAGACAAAAATTATCAAACTGAATTTTAAAACGACAATAGCAATATACTTTTTACATGAGCACACCTTAGATATAATGATATTGAAAGACCGAAAGTAAAAGAGTAGAAAAAGACGTAACACTGGTATAATATACTAATATTAGATACTCTAAGACAAGAAGAATTACTTGAGATTAAGACAAATATGTGCTTATTATTAAAGAATCAACCTTCAGGTAGACACATCAATCCTAACTTTACATGAACTAATAACATTACTAATAACTTTACCTAATATGGTTTTTCCAGTAGTCATGTATGGATCTGAGAGTTGGACTGTACGAAGGTTGAGAGCCAAAGAATTGATGCTTTTGAACTGCAGTGTTGGAGAAGACTCTTGAGAGTCCCTTGGACTGCAAGGAGATCCAACCAGTCCATTCTGAAGGAGATCAGCCCTGGGATTTCTTTGGAAGGAATGATGCTAAAGCTGAAACTCCAGTACTTTGGCCACCTCATGCGAACAGTTGACTCACTGGAAAAGACTCTGATACTGGGAGGGATTGGGGGCAGGAGGAGAAGGGAATGACAGAGGATGAGATGGCTGGATGGCATAACTGACTCGATGGACGTGAATCTGAGTGAACTCTGGGAGCTGGTGATGGACAGGGAGGCCTGGCGTGCTACGATTCATGGGGTCGCAAAGAGTCGGACATGACTGAGCGACTGAACTGAACTGAACTGAACTGAATAGCTTCTCAATATGTAAAGCAAAAATTGACAGAACTGGATGAAGAATGAGATAAATACACAATCTCAGTGGGAAATTTTAGTACACATCTCTCAGCAACTCTAAGAACCAGCGGGGGAAAAAAATCAGTAAATATATAGATTATTTGAGCAACATGAGTAACAAAGTTGATCTGACATAAATTTATCATTATCAACAACATCAGACTATACTTTAACTTCTAACACAAATGAGACATTAATCAAAATTGGCCACTTGTTGAGACAAACTTCAACAAATTTCAGAGGATTACAATGAGCTATCTTCTACAGCCATCATGAAAATAGTCTAAAAATTGATAATAAAACAAAACTAGGAAATTTCCAAATGTTTGAAAAATAAACAATATACTTCCAAATCACGGTAAAAGGAAAAATCACAACATAAATTAGAATATATTTTAATTGAATGATATGAAAATACTACATTTAAACTTGTAAGATGCAACTAGAGCTGTGCTGAGGAAATTTTATAACCTCAAAAGCATGAGATGTTAAAAAAATAAAAATCTCAGCTAAAAAAGGGTAGAAGGAAGGATATAAAAAAGATAACAGCAAAACTTAAAAACATAAAAAAGAAACACATATAAGGAAAATACAACAAAATACTGATTCTTGGAAAAGACTAATATGGTTTTTGAAAATGATTAAAAAACAAAATGATAGAAGGTATAATTTTCCAATATTAAAAATGAAATAGTGACATACTACAGATTCTAATGACTTTAAAAGATAAGTATAGGGGACTTCCATATACTAAGGGAAGTGTGACTAAGACTCCAGACTCCCAATGCACGGGGCCAGGGTTCAATCCCTGGTTAGGGAACTAGGTCCCACAAGCCACAAGTAAAGATCCTGCGTACACCAACTATGACTTGGCTAAGCTAAATAAACAAATATTTTTTAAAAGATAAATATAATCTTAATAGATTTTAAATTTTAAAGGAAATGGACATTTCTGGAAAAACTCAACTTGCCAAACTGATAGGAAAAGAAATTTAAAATTGGGATGGTTCCCCATTTAATTTAAAATGAATCCACAATTTAATATCCATAGTTCCACACATCTAAGTAAACAATATAGTAATTTTACACAAATTCTCCCAAAGATTAGAAAGAGAAATACTTCCCAAGTTATTTTCTGAATCCAGCATAATCTTCATACCAATACTCAGTAGAGACAGTAGAAGAAAGAACAAGCAGAGGCAGATCTTTCTCATAAGTACAGTTGCAAAAAAATTTTTTAAAGCCAGCCCCAAATCAAGATAGCAACATATAATAGGATATTGAATTGCCACCAAATAGGGACGTTTTAGGAATTAAAGGCCAAGTTAACATTCCCAAAGTTAACATAATTCAGCGCCCTAGTAGAATAGAAATATCAAATGGTCACCTCAGTAAAGGTCTAGTTGTGAAACTACTTGATAAAATCCAATATTTAATCATATTAAATCTCAGCCAAGTAGAAATAAAAGACAACTTCCTTAATTTGATGAAGGGCATTCGTAAAAACCAAGTTAAGGTTATGGCTAATTCACATTGTTGTATGGCAGAAACCAACACAATATTGTAAACATTTAAAAAACAAAACAATTTTTAAAAAAGAGGGAAAAAAATAAGGAAAGCAAACATTATCCTTAACTGTGAATTATAAAAGACCTCCACCTCAAATCAGGAATTAGACAAAGATGCATGCTATTTCTACTTAACACTGCAGTGTGAATCCTAACCAGAGAAATAAGACAGGCAAAAGAAGTAAAAGTGTAAAAACAAAAAAAGGTGAAAGTGTAAAGAAAGAAAAAGAAGAAATAAAAACTGACTTCTTCATAGACAATATGTGTATCAACTTGAAAATACAAATAAATTAATTGTTCATTAACAAACGAATTAACTAATAATACAAATTAACTTAAGACAGTAAATAAATTTAGCAAGGCTGCTGGGTATAATGTCAGTAATACAAATTCTTGTATTTCTATAAACAGTCATGAGCAATTAGAAAATCAAATTTAAATTAAACTGTAATGGCATCAAAATATAAATATTTAGTAATAAATTTCACAAAAATATGCCTGGCTTACAGTCAAACCAAGATTCCAATTTCTTCGGTTTAATATTTTAATTTTAAAATACATTAAAAGGCAGTATTCAGAAATTAATCTAACAGGTATTGCACTAAACAGAATGCTACAGAATAATTCAATGAAAAGGAACTTATGACATTATAATTTTGACTTGACAATTAAGAAAGAGATGATGTTCTGATGTAAGTAAGAAAAAAATAAGTCAAAAAGATGCTCACCATACTCTGAGTTGTTTTTACTGCAGAAGAAAGGCTATGGCCCACGTTTATTCAAGGGACTTATCTATAGCAAAATTTACTACTTCACTCTAGAGGCCCATTTAGTAACATACTTAAGTTAAATATCAGTAGCAGCATGTAAAGTAGCCAAAAGCACCTCTTAGCAAAATCAAACCTATTTTTGACATAGGAGTTGACGTAACTTCCAGTTAAATCTGCAGAACTAAAAAAATCCTTAAATTCATATACATGTATACAAAAGTGTCCCAGCTCTTCGAAGACCATGAGAAATTACCAACAAGTAACAAAGAAAGCAATTATAATAAAATAATAAATATTTCATTCCATTAGAGAAAAAAATCAACCACATATTCTTTGCTCAAAAGAATGGAGAAGTGAAGGACCTATTCCCAAAAGCAACTGCAGTGCATTAATAGTAAACATGAACTAGTCCAGGTTCGATGCATGATACTGGATGCTTGGGGCTGGTGCACTGGGACGACCCAGAGGGATGGTACAGGGAGGGAGGAGGGAGGGGGGTTCAGGATGGGGAACACGTGTTACCTGTGGCGGATTCGTGATGATGTATGGCAAAACCAATACAATATTGTAAAGTAATTAGCCTTCAATTAAAATAAATAAATTTATATTAAAAAAACGTTGGATTATGTGATAATCATCAAAAACAAAACAAAACCATGAACTAATGAAGTCAGAAGTTGTTTTGGGGAAAACATTCACCACAGTCAGGGCATATCCTGCATGATAAATTCTTTGCAGAAAAGAAGGGATTTAAACCTCTTTCCTGTTTCACTTGGGATCATTTTTTTCATACTGAAACAAAAAAATTAAAGGACAAATAATGCAGAGGGGGAGGGGGAAGGAGAAAGAAGCAGAAAAAAATGGAAAATAGAATTTGTATTTTTGACTGCAAAGGGCTAAAAAGAGAGCAAGTTATTCAAGTGCTTAGTAATCTTATAAATTTAAAATGCCTAAATTTAAGAATAAAACTCATCTTTATAAGGCAAGAGAAATAATTAACACTCTAAGGTTGAGGAACTGTTCTGGTTTTATATCTAGCAGAAACAAATAATTTCTATCCCCTTCCCCCAACTCAGGCCATCCCTCTTCCTAAGGAAAACAGCCAGTGTAATTCCTTCTGGACTTTGTAACCATTTTGGGAGATGATTCACTCTGGGCAAGAGAGGAAAAAAAAAGAAAGGTCTGGCTCTGTTCCTTTCCTATTAGACCTCCTTAAAAGGATCTTTTTGAAGCTGTTAATCCCGGCTACGAAAATAGCAAGCAACAATTCTTTATTAACGTTCAAATAGAACAACCAACAGAAGGAGAGAATTATTTCTTTAAAACCTAGGGCATAGTTTTTCCACTTCCTTAGCTAAGAACAACTGCTGTTATTTGTTTCACTATTGAAGTTGTGGCTCTCTCAAAGCCTTCTACAAAGAAAAGAAACCTGAAAGGTCCAGTGAGCTGTGGTTTTGATGGAAACCTGCCTGGTAATCAGTGATTGCAGTCTCATCATTGCCAGCTAGTTCTGGAAAGTACACACACACACACACACACAAGTGGGACCACAAATACACATGTGGGCACACAAATCCTCAGTGCGATGATTCAGCAATTTAATGGACCTTACATTTGACAGTAGCCCTCTAGTAAAGATTTCTGGAGAAAACAAATACAGGTTGAGGAGTCTGACAGGTCTATAATTGTTTGCTTTCGGTACAAACTCAGGGCGTAACCAAACACCAACTTTAGGCCACCATGACTGTTTGTGACTTTTAGACAGAACAGATGGTAACGTTTGAAAATAATAATAAGCCTTAGAAGCAAATAGTAGGAGGAAGAAAATAAGAAGAGAAGAGGAGATGAAAAGTGAGGAGGAAAGAAATAAAACAAAGAACAAGAACCACAACAACAAAAACATTGATAAGGAGGGGATGAAGAAGTGAAAAGACAGATTTCCAAAAATCAAGGTCATTTATGATCTCATCTAAAGGAGCACATTCTCTTTTCAGATAATTTCTTATACAAATAATTAGAAAGCAATCCCCCTAAGTCAGTCTATGCCTTTTCTGATGAAACTGATGCTCATGAGCTACATCCTGAAATTTCTAAGTTTGAGATATGTCCTACTAAAAGACAACAGCAAGATCTAACTATTGTAAGAAGTATTAATTCAAGAAAACGCAAATTAGGTCAACTTTGTCAAATGCCCTAAAAAGCCTGAACACACATTAGCCATGGCTGTGTCACCTGTTGGCATTTATCCATAACTGTCCTGCCAAGGTCCAGATGATAGAGTGACAGGGGAGATGATTAGATAAACACAGCAGGCTATTTCTTCACTGGCAGCTTGATACCTACTTTTAATTGGTATACAAATGATCCTTTAACAGCATCCATATTAATCAGGTTCTACCCCCATATTTGAATATAATATTATCCCATCATGCAAACATTCTGACATATAGCTAGAGCAGTGAGTATAAGACCAAGACTACAAAAGATTCCAATATGACTAATTTTAAGTATTAATTTCCTATATTTAGAAAAACCACCGGCCTGTATAGAAAAAGAGGCTTGGAACAGGAACAGTCTAGTCTTTACTAGACTAAAGGTCAAGCTGACTAGAACAATCCCCACATGCTGACTGAGGAGCAGAAAAGTGTACGATACACTGCCCAGTACCTGTAAAAAATGCTATTATGTATGTAAGAGTTAGAGAATGTCTATGAATATTAGGTGTCCTTTCAAAAAGAATGATGCAATGAAAAAACCTTCAGACCTAGATATTCTTTTAATAAGGAACTGGTATATGTGTTGGTTTCACTAATAATATGAATTTCACAGTTAATTATATTTCTACTTTTTTCTTGACTCCAGGAGGCTCATATTCAAACTTTCAAACAGAACACACTTTTATTCCTCTAAGTTTATTTATTGGTATGTTTCCTGACCCTGACTCTTTTTTTCTGTTTTATTATATTTACATGCATTTTTGTAAGCCACCTCAAATATTCTATGGAAAAAGAAAGGACACAAAAATAATATAAATAATAAATGGATAAATAGATGACTGACCTGTGCAAATAGATACTACATTTAATATAAAAGCAGGGATATGATAAAAATAATATATATATGATACCATTTATGTAATACACCAAAGAGACAAAAATCAATCTCTAGTGTTATGGGCAATGGCCATAACTCCACTACTCTTGCCTGGAAAATCCCATGGATGGAGGAGCCTGGTAGGCTGCAGACCATGGGGTCGCTAAAAGTCAGACACAACTGAGCAACTTCACTTTCACTTTGCACTTTCATGCATTGGAGAAGGAAATGGCAACCCACTCCAGCGTTCTTGCCTGGAGAATCCCAGGGACGGGGGAGCCTGGTGGGCTGCCGTCTATGGGGTCGCCCAGAGTCGGACACAACTGAAGCGACTTAGCAGCAGTAACAGCAGTAGTGTTATGGGGAACATATAGGGGTGGTAAAATTTAAAGTAAAGCAGGAAGGTGTGTGCTGTAAAGATCAAAATACTGGTTATCCTTACTTAGGGAGAGAGCTGTGATGGGGAGAGGCACAAGGAGGTTATCTTGTTCCACTTTTTATCTGATTAATTGTTAAAAAGATGTCCCTTTTGTGATATTTCACTGAGCTGTATATTTAAATTTTATATTTTGTATTCTTTTCTGTACATGTATTATATTGCATGAAAGGCTAAAACTATATATATATGTATATAAAATATACATATATAAAGATGAAAATAGAAACAAACACTTGAAAAATACCAAAACAAAGATTTCTAAAAGCAAAAAAAGGGGGGAGGATATTATTGGGAGGAACAATGTTCAAATTCTGGACATTAAGAATATTGGAGGGATGGGCTGGAATGAAATGGAAATTACTAATACAATATCATAGTACCAACTAAATCAACATAGTTATAAAACAGAAAGGATATTAAAAAATCTTGAAAAATTCATTTCATGACAGGATTTATTGAGGGTCTATTATATGACAGGCACTGTTGCAGGCCAGAGAAAAGAACAGTGGTTCAGTTCAGTTCAGTTCAGTCGCTCAGTCGTGTCCAACTATTTGAGACCCCATGAACCCCAGCACGCCAGGCCTCCCTGTCCATCATCAACACCCAGAGTTTATCCAAACTCATGTCCATTGAGTCGGTGATGCCATCTAACCATTTCATCCTCTGTCATCCCCTTCTCCTCCTGCCCTCAATCTTTCCCTACATCAGAGTCTGTTCAAATGAGTCAGCTCTTCATATTAGGTGGCCAAAGTATTGGAGTTTCAGCTTCAACATCAGTCCTTCCAATGAACACCCAGGACTGATCTCCTTTAGGATGGACTGGTTGGATCTCCTTGCAGTCCAAGGGACTCACAAGAGTCTTTTCCAACACCACAGCTCAAAAGCATCAATTCTTCGACACCCAGCTTTCCTTATAGTCCAACTCTCACATCCATACATGATACTGGAAAAACCATAGCCTTGACTAGACAGACCTTTGTTGGCAAAGTAATGTCTCTGCTTTTCAATATGCTGTCTAGGTTAGTCATAACTTTCCTTCCAAGGAGTAAGCGTCTTTTAATTTCATGGCTTCAATCACCATCTGCAGTGATTTTTGAGCCCAGAAAAATAAAGTTAGCCACTGTTTCCATTGTTTCCCCATCTATTTGCCATGAAGTGATGGAACCAGATGCCATGATCTTCGTTTTCTGAATGTTAAGCTTTAAGCCAACTTTTTCACTCTCCTCTTTCACTTTCATCAACAGGCTTTTTAGTTCCTCTTCACTTTCTGCCATAAAGGTGGTGTCATCTGCACATCTGAGGTTATTGATATTTCTCCCAGAAATCTTGATTCCAGCTTGTGCTTCCTCCAGCCCAGTGTTTCTCATGATGTACTCTGCATAGAAGTTAAATAAGCAGGGTGACAATATACAGCCTTGACATACACCTTTTCCTATTTGGAACCAGTCTGTTGTTTCATGTCCAGTTTTAACTGTTGCTTCCTGACCTGCATACAAATTTCTCAAGAGGTAGGTCAGGTGGTCTGGTATTCCCATCTCTTTCAGAATTTTCTACAGTTTATTGTGATCCACAGAGTCAAAGGCTTTGGCATAGTCAATAAAGCAGAAATAGATGTTTTTCTGGAACTCTCTTGATTTTTTGATGATCCAGCAGATGTTGGCAATTTGATCCCTGGTTCCTCTATCTTTTCTAAAACTAGCTTGAACATCTGGAAGTTCATGGTGCATGTATTGCTAAAGCCTGGCTTGGAGAATTTTGAGCATTATTTTACTAGCATGCGAGATGAGTGCAATTGTGCAGTAGTCTGAGCATTCTTTGGCACTGCCTTTCTTTGGGACTGGAATGAAAACTGACCTTTTCCAGTCTTGTGGCCACTGCTGAGTTTTCCAAATTTGCTGGCATATTGAGTGCAGCACTTTCACAGCATCATCTTTCAGGATTTGAAATAGCTCAACTGGAATTCCATCACCTCCACTAACTTTGTTCGTAGTGATACTTCCCAAGGTCCACTTGACCTCACATTCCAGGATGTCAGGCTCTAGGTGAGTGATCACACCATCGTGATTATCTGGGTTGTGAAGATCTTTTTTGTATAGTTCTTCTGTGTATTCTTGCCACCTCTTCTTAATATCTTCTGCTTCTGTTAGGTCCATACCATTTCTATCCTTTATCAAGCCCATCTTTGCATGAAATGTTCCCTTGGTATCTCTAAGTTTCTTGAAGAAATCTCTAGTCTTTTCTGTTCTATTGTTTTCCTCTATTTCTTTGCATTGAGGAAGGCTTTCTTATCTCTCCTTGCTATTCTCTGGAACTCTGCATTCAGATGCTTATATTTTCCTTTTCTCCTTTGCTTTTCGCTTCTCTTCTTTTCACAGCTATTTGTAAGGCCTCCCCAGACAGCCATTTTGCTTTTTTGCATTTCTTTTTCTTGGGGATGGTCTTGATCCCTGTCTCCTGTACAATGTCACGAACCTCCATCATAGTTCATCAGGCACTCTATCTATCAGATCTAGGCCCTTAAATCTATTTCTCACTTCCACTGTAGAATCATAAGGGATTTGATTTAGGTCATACCTGAATGGTCTAGTGGTTTTCCCCACTTTCTTCAATCTAAGTCTGAATTTGGCAATAAGTTCATGATCTGAGCCACAGTCAGCTCTGGGTCTTGTTTTTGCTGACTGTTTAGAGCTTCTCCATCTTTGGCTGCAAAGAATATAATTAGTCTGATTTTGGTGTTGTCCATCTGGTGATGTCCATGTGTAGAGTCTTCTCTTGTGTTGTTGGAAGATGGTGTTTGCTATGACCAATGCATTCTCTTGGCAAAACTCTATTAGCCTTTGCCCTGCTTCCTTCTGTACTCCAAGACCAAATTTGCCTGTTACTCCAGGTATTTCTTGACTTTCTACTTTTGCATTCCAGTCCCCTATAATGAAAAGGACATCTTTTTGGGGTGTTAGTTCTAAAAGGTCTTGTAGGTCTTCATAGAACCATTCAACTTCAGCTTCTTCAGCATTACTTCAGGGCATAGATTTGGATTACTGTGATATTGAATGGTTTGCCTTGGAAATAACAGAGATCATTCTGTCGTTTTTGAGATTACATCCAAGTACTGACTATGATGGCTACTCTATTTCTTCTACAGTGGAGCATTGAAGAAAACATGTATGGTCTCTTATCTCAATGAAGCTTATATTCTGTAATAAAGGACCAATAGGGAGAAGGAGATACAGTGATAAAGCTAAGTAGATGGGTAGAAACAAGCATTTGCAAAGGAAGGTACAGTTTATGTAAATCCTCAAGAGTGGAAGAGTTTGGCATATTCCTAGAACACACAATGGGAAAATGGGAAAAGAGCATGAGATGATGTTGGAATTGGCAGGGGCAAGATTGTGTTGTGGACTGTAAGGGTGGAATGCGTGGATTTTGAGTATGATGGATTTTATGCAGGGGATTGACTTGACTGGTTTATACTTTTATGATCACTTTGTAAGCAATAGATTTTATGAAAGAAATAGGGCAACAGTCAGGCAGCTATGGCATTAGTCAAAGAGAGTAACTTGGATTGAAATACTAGTAGTTATCATGAGGAAAATGGATGGATGCAGGTTATGTTTTAGATGTAGAGTCAGCAGGACTTGTCGAAGCATCAGTGAGGGAGAAAAGGTAAAAGAAAGAATCAAGTATCACTTTTAGCTTGAATGGCTTGAACAATTGGGTGGCTGTCAGTACCTTTTACTACTATTAGGGAACTGGGATAAAAGTAGGTTTGGAGGTACAGGGAACCAAAGGGTTCTGTGATAGCCCTGTTGAAGTAGTGGTGCAAATTAGACATGCAAGTGAAGATGTCAAATGGGCTGGAAATGAACCTGCAATTCTAAAGAGAGGTCATGGTTAGAGATACAGGAGTTACAGCCTGTGTGTTACACTTAAGATTTTGGAACTAAATGAGACTATCTAAGTACTGTACAGATAAAAAATGCCCCCAGGACAAAGTTCTAGGGTACTGCAACACTTAGAAATTGAGCAGAAGAAAAGAACTAACAAGCAATACTAAAAAAGAATAGGCCCAACCTTTTTGCACATTAAGGAATACACTGAAAATTTACAGGGTGTTTTTTTTTTTTTTTTTCAGTATACCAGGCTAAGAGGCATACTAAGGGTCCTCTCCAAGGACTGAGGCGATCAATATCTTGGCTCAAGAAATCCATTTACAGCACACCAGCCTCAGCGTGATGGATTTTAGGGTGTGACCATGAGAATGAAAGGCAAAGAACAGTTAGACTGACAAAGTACTTAGTTTGAAATATATTCAGGTGTTTTGGCACAAAGTTTATAATAACATATCTTCCATAGAGGTCCAATTATGATGTTTCCAAGGACTATTTCAAGTCTTGACTAAATTTCTTTTTTGTTTTTTTTTTTTGTTTGTTTGTTTGTTTTGCCTCATGATTACTTTAAGAGTTTGCAAAAATATTTTGGTTACTTGGCACTTTTCTCATGAAAAGAGTAGAAAAGGACCTCTAGTATTATACAAACATGCTGTCCCTAAGAAGGCATGGATGACATGCAAGTCTCCAAACCAGCGATGTATTTGCTTCAATGTATAGCAAGTCAAATCTTAACGAAATATTTAACTTCATGACGTCTGGAAACAGACATTTTTCAAAATTCTTTATGGCAAAAGTGTGTGTAGAAATTTGCATCCCTTCAAGACCTAGAAGAATGCATAATACATGGTCTAGAAATGTGTGTCAAATTAATGATCATTTTGAGCACCCCAAAATGCAAAATAAATCATAGCTGTTTCTACAGAAAACCCTTTAGAAAGAATTACATTATGAAAATAACAAATCCTAAAATCATGTATAGGCACAGAAAAAAGACTTCCCTTTTAAACACTCCTTTAGGTTTGGTGTTAATACATGATTAGAAAGCCATAAAATCTAATTTTCAGTTTAGTGAGTATAGCAAAATTTAACTTGATTCCTTTCTTGTATTTATTAAAGTCAGGAGCTTTTAAAAAGTGGCCATTGCCCTTCTTGCTCCAAACACTTAAGTTACCTTTTTAAAATCAAACTCCTGGGATCATCGTTCTTCAGTTCATCTTGGCCAAACTGTTCCAAAATGCTCCATCTCCCCTCCACATAATGTATACACGCATATGCACGTGTCACACTTCAGTCAAAGGTCTCCAGAGCTCTCTCTCTCTACTATGTTAAACCACCCATGTCTTCTACTGCCAGGCTTCAGCAACCTTGGCCTTCTCATGACAGTGTCAGTGTTGGCAGTCTTCACAGGTAAAGGGACTGTATCTATCCAAATTCCAATTTCCAAGCAACAAGGAAGTGACAGTCTTATTCTGCCAGCTTCCCAAGGCCACTTCAACCCAAAGTTATGAAAAATCTCTGATGATGAAAAAAAATAACAATGTCCTTTACCATAGTTCTAATTCTTGGCAACTCTGCAAACTAAAACTAAGGTAACTAACAAGAGGGTCTAAAGTGTAATATCCATCAAAGGGTTGGTTCCTCATGTCCAACTGGACATGTCACGTCCAATTCTTGGCAACCCCACAGACTGTAGCCCACCACACTCCTCTGTCTGTGAAATTCTCCAGACAAGAATACTAGAGTGGGTAGCTGTTCCCTTTTCCAGAGGATCTTCCTGACCCAAAGATCAAACCTGTGTCTCCTGCATTGCAGGCAGATTCTTTACCATCTGAGCCACAAGATTCTAATTCCCTAAATCTGAATGTCACCATTATTATCATTGTCGTCATTGTCATCATCAGCAACAAAATCATATCTTTGTTCCAAGTACTACAGTTTGATATTACCTTATCACTTATGGAAAATCATGCTGAACTGTCCACTGACTACCTTTTTCCCTACAAAATTACACATGTATCTTTTTGAACAATAAACAAAATTTCTTAGTTTCAAAATAATTAGAAAACAGATTCTCTAGTGTTTGCCTGCACCACATATTTGCACTGTCAAACAATTTCCCTTTTGGCCGAGATCCCCAATTGCCTTTATTTCCCTTCTGTAAATGGTTGTGGTTACTTAGTTTAGTTGAAGGCACAGTTTCCCAGAGAACAGTTTTACAGATGTTCATAGCCAGAAAAGTATTTAAAACAAGTTGGCTAGGGCCATTGGTTCTAAGACATTTATAGGAACTATAGAAGTCCTGGACCCTTTTCCCTCTAAATTCTGGTAGAGGCAGAGGAAGCAAAGGAAAAAGGGGAAAAAAAGCCTTAAGGGAGTTGTCACCATATTCTTGGGCTTCTCTTTCCTTTTTCTTTCAGCCTATTAATCACTGTTTTTTACTTCCCTGTGTCAAATACTCCTGAGAAAAACTTGGTCTATCATGTTCGAGATGGATTGTTGAAAGGAGGAAAAACAGCTTTATAGAAAACCCCAAACTGCCCTACATGAGACAATATGGAATTTTGGGGGTAATTTTGCGGCACCAAAGTCAATGGACAATTTCCAGCTTAGAAATCACTGTTTAGAAGTGATAGACCCCACTGAGGAAGATGAAAAAGAGATGAGGAGGGTAATTGATGACAGTGTGTTGAGAACACAGTGCTTAAAGCTAACCGGGAGAAGATGGAAAATACTACCTGATGGGGAGAGAAGGAGGTGGCAGTTTAACCATAAAAGTGCTGCACAGTATCCTCAAAAGGAAGGTCGGTGACTTTGCCATCCAAGTAGTATTATATAAACAAGCACGGATCAGTATCAGGAGACATTTCAATGAAGGACTGTGGAGTTCTGGCCCATATCCATGCTGTTGTGGAGTGGGAACATTTAATATTCCTGTCTGATGAAACAGCAAAGATCCTTCATGCCTATTTCTAAATGTACATTTTTAATATTCAATATAATGCGACTCTTTAACAAACTCTTTACTCCCTGCCTCTCTGGTGAAGCTTCCCGTGGTCTTGAAAGGGACTGTTAAGCCAAGAATGGATCGCACTCTTTATGCATGAGTGAGTCTAGAGACACTCCATTAAGCCTTCCAGTATTTAATGGAAAGAGTCATCTCTCACCTCTGAGCAGATGAGCCAGCTGCTCGGTGATGAGCTCGGGAGCCTCCTGGAGGATCTCTTTCACCACCAGAGACGACGAAGACTCTCGGAACTCAAAGCCGGCGTCGCCCTGCTCCACCGGATTAATGACCTTGACAACTGCTGATTCTAAAGTTTTGTCCTCACTGGAAAGCAAATGGAGGAGAGGAGGAGAAAGAGGGCATATTTTCTTACTTTCTGGAATTATTTAATCTCTGTTTCCACACAAATGACTTCCTCTTAATAACCAAAAATAAGTTCACATGACTTATTCTTTATGTGTTTTCACATTTCATTTTAATTAATTACATCCCCAAGAGTCTTTGAAGACCTGCACACCTTAGCACTTCCATCTCTTATTTGGCTATTGGAAAATAATAATAACAATAGCTAACATTTATTGAGTTTCCACTATAGGCTGGACTCTGTAATAAATACTTTCTCAGTATTATTACAGTTTATACTATAAACTGACTCTACTTAACGGGTTCTATTAAAATTCTTATTTTTACAGGTGGGAAAAAAAGCACGAAAAGGTTAAGAAATGTGACCATTACAAACACAGAGAATATGGCCAATACTTTGTAAAAACTGTAAATGGATTGTAACCTTTAAATATTGTGTAAAAATAAAATTAAATAACAGTGACCAAGGCCACACAGCTAGTAAGACTGCTGCTGCTGCTGCTATTGCTATCTAGTCTGACGCTTTGCAACCCTATGGACTATAGCCAGCCAGGCTCTTCTGTCCATGGCATCTTCCAGGCAAGAACTGGCATGGGTTGCCATTTCCTTCTCCAGGGGATCTTCCCAACCCAGGGATCAAACCCACATCTCCTGCTTGGTGTGTAGATTCTTACCACTGAGCCACCTGAGAAGTCCTAGTAAGTAGACTACTTATATTTAAACTCTTAACTATCTGGATCCAAAACTTACACATTCAGTTATGTTGCTGGAGAAAAATACTTCTAGCTTATTTATTTCTGCATCATTCTTTTTATATGCGATATAGTTGGCTTTTATCAAAGGCAGGGAGAAAGAGGTTGATAAAACTGACTTGATTCTGTCTGCCAAAACTCAAAGAATGGCAATGAAGGAAATGAAATTTGCAATTTATTTTTGAAAAACATTCTATTTCATAAACAATCCCAAAGCAAGGCTTCACAACTTCAGTCTCAAAACCAAAATAAATGTCTCCATTTTAATTGGTAACAAAACTCTTCCTAAAATCTTAACTGACACAAATTTCATAGATCCCTTCTTTGGCATCTTGCATTGCTTCTTTCCATATCTCCTTGTGTTATAGTTAGTTTGAAAAAGTTAACACACAAATTTAGTCAAGCACATGATCAACCTGAACAATGATAGTGGAAGTCAGTCAAATAACCTATGAATAGCTCTCAGCCAGTTAACAACTAATTAATAAGTATTATTCAAAAGAATTTCGAGTGTTTTGAGTATCATGGGGATAAAAACAACCCTACAGAGGCAGATAATTTTCCAAACTCTTTATAACTGAATGAACTTCACAACTGACAATACAATGTATCCGTACCTAAATATGCTTCCTTAGAAAGTTAGATAAAAAATCAGATACTTGTACATTTTATTTCATATATACTAAGGTCAATGTCCATGCATGAACGCCATATCAATGATTAGAAAATGGGCAAAGTGTGCAAAAAACTATCACCTCGGATGGCTGAGATGTTTAACTGGGGACTCTTCACTCACTAGCAACAGAGAGCTTATTGAAATGGGACTCTTTGTGATGGGTTGTAAGAACTGTGAGGGCAGGAAATTTATCTTATTCCTCTTTATGTATAATATCTGTAGATTCATGCACCAGTTAGCAACTCCTAAGTACTTACTGAAGGAAACAGATTTGTGTTCTCATCCAAACCCTTCTGTTAACCGCATGTGGTACTTTGGGCAAGTTATTTGCGAATGGGTTTCACATTTCTTGTCCATAAAATAAGGAGCTCAAATTACATGAACTTTATAGAATCCATCCTGCTTTTATAGTAAATGCTATGACTAAAGGAGCCAATGATTGAATGGCTTTCCTATCCCATGTACATAATTTTCCATTTCACTACCAAGATTTCTTTCTTAAGAATTTTTCAGTTTTATTTCAATCTTCATTATACATTTTCAGCATCAGTATAAAGGACTGTCGCATTGCTATAAAAAAGTGTTTGAAATGATTTAAAATTAAAATTTTGGTCTATTTTATAAGTATTTTCCACTCAAAGATGTCGTATCTGAACTGCCAAAGTAAAAACAGAGGCTTGGCATAGCCCAATTTTGCTGTAAGAGAAAAAACACACCCCTTTCTTCAAAATGTCCTCTGCCTTTCATACATCTTCCCAAACCACAAAAAAAACCTGAACAAGGTAATACTTGGCACAGAAAAATCTTTTATAAAATATCAAACCTCCCTCCAGAGCCTTACCTTGCCAGTACATTGCTGCCAACAAGTGTTAGAGATAACTTTCCTTCGTTATTTAGCTGATGCAGATTAATATCATCTCGGAATATGTGGAGTGATTCAGAGATATTTAGCTCTTCTAAAATAAACCTTGTTTCAGTGAAGTAATTGAATTCAGTTCTTGGTATGTTCAGCACGGGCAAACAGAGAACCCCTGGTGGGCTGACCTACCAAGAGAAAAGTTGACTGAATCACTGACAGCAGCAGGAGGATAAAATACAACTACATTTTCTCAAGCCAGAGCGTAACTGGAAAGGGAATGAAAGTCCTTTGGTCTCATTAAACCACTTTACATTCATAACCAGTTTTTCCTGAACCCAATGAGCAGAGCATTTTCCATGGATTAAGTGGTCCCTAATTTTTGTTAATCTCTTGTTACTCCACATGAAACTTCTCTTGCCTTTCTTGAAATTTTTTATATCTCATTTCACCCTCTCCACAATTTTAAAATATATACATTTTCTTCTTCATAGGAAACAAATCTGCCCATCTTTATGGAATCAGCAAAAAATCAGAATGATGACTGCAGCGCAGGGGAAGACTGTGTGTGTGCGCGTGTGTGCACTCTGTCATGTCTAACTCTTTGTGACCCTAGGGACTACAGTCCTCCAGGCTCTCCCGTCCGTGGAAATTTCTAGGCAAGAATACTAGAGTGGGTTGCCATTTCCTTCTCCAGGGGAGCTTCCTTGTGTCTTCTTCTTTGGCAGGTGGCTTCTTTACCAGCTGAGCCAACAGAGAAGCTCCAGGTAAAAACTGCACTGACACACAAAGACCCGGATGTCACATCTAGATGGGATGCCTCCCACTCAACTCCAGTCAATTGATTCCATGCAAAAATTTCCCAGTCCAGGATAGGCAAATCCTTCAATTATTCAAGAGAAGCTAGAAATCTAGATTTGGGGGTGTTATCTGTGATGTTTAATTGTTACAATGTCACAATAAACCTTTTAATTAAAAATACTGTGTAGGTTAGTGAAAACTCCAGATTTGGCTCCCAGACTACCAGACTGTGATTTCTATTAATGTTTTATATCTTTAAAAAAATATTATGTTAACAAACCTCTTTTTTAAAACAACTGTAATGATGGGGGAAACTGGAGATGGGTAGATGTTAGAGAATTCCAGATTCACAATAATAAACTTATTTTTCCATGAGAATGTAAAAAATGAAAGTGCTTTAAAAAATTACTATAACTCTATAGCAATAAACCCTAAATATCACTGAGAGAATGTGGGGTTTGGAAAAACTGGGTTTTTGCCTAAACTAAATGGCCTTTGTTCTCACATTATCACTAGCTCTTTCACAAGCATAGAGTTTATTACACAGTCTTAACATCTTTATCATCCATCTCCCCTTCCTAGCAGGGATTTCTGTCAGTTTTGTTCATGTTTCTAAGTGCATAAAATGGTCTGGCACAAAACAGATGTTTAATTCATATTTGTTGCATGAAATAAATGAATCACCTACTACTATAGTATACAGAGCCATTCCAACAAGATGGTTTTTATCCCACCTATCAGGCTAATACAGAATCACAAGCATGTAATAATCATTACCAGTTTATGCACAACAAGATGTTTTTCTTTATTAATTGCTAGAGTTATACCGTACTCCTGATACTGAAACGTAAGTCAAGAGCCATGCAGTCTGAGCCTGTTCTGGCAGGACCTGTTCTGGAGTGGGGGTCAGAAAAACTATGTTCTGGTCTTGACTCTTCTGTCTGACTTTGAGAAAGCCATTTTCCTCTCTGAGCCTCAGTTTTCCCATCCATAGAATGGGGCTTACCTACCAGAGTGAAAAGTAATTAAACAGAGTCAGACATGTGAAGCTGCAAACCCTGTCCTTCTATGTGTTCATACTTTGAGAGGGAGTAGCCAGATTCTCAGGAAAAATTAAAATGAAGGTGCAGACCCGTGATGGGAGCAGGGTGCAGCGAATTAAAAGGAAGACACAGAGCTTAACAAGCTCCCAGTATGTGACCCTTCAGTAATTCCATATTTGTCCCCATGCTTAGTCATGAGTCTTGGAAGAAGGAGAAAAGAGGCCACACATCTCCTTATTTTACTATGACAACTACTTTGCCCACTCCTTTTGCTGGATGTTATTATATTGATTCAAGACATCAAAGTTAGTGGCAGTGCTGTCATTATTATTATATGACTTCCTAAGAGTCCATGATATGGTAATCTGACATGTTCATTTCATAGAGAGAAGGATGAATTTAGGAAAAATTTTCCTCCTTTAAGTAGGTATGAACTGTACTTCCTTGAAGACGTAGGATCTGTCCCTGCGAAGGATTCTATGTGTTGGGGGAGTGAGTGGGTAGGTGTATGTGTGTGCACACGCATTCTAATAACTGTACAAGGGTATCAGTGGTTCACTGTGGCATGGAAAATGAGAAATAAATTTTCCTCTGGACAAAGTTGTGAGATTCTGAGCAACAACTCCACAACCTAATACAACCTCTCCGATCCCATTAAGGGAAAAAAAGAATCCATGCCATGATCAGTCTAAAAACCAGTCTAGTTCAGGCAACTCTAATGTTCTCAAGACAAGCAATGTTTTTTTCCTAGAAGTCAAAAAACCCACTTAAGGGTGGGCAGGACTTGGGGGAGATAAATTAGGAGTTTGGGACTAACAGATACACATTACTATATGTATAATAGGTAATCAACAAGGACCTACTGTATAGCACAGGGAATTATACTTAATATCTTGTGACATAATGGAAAAGAATCTGAAAATCAAGTGTACAGCAAAGTAACTGAATCACTTTGCTGTACTCTTGAACACAATACTGAAAATCAACTATATGTCGATATGAAATAAATAAGAAAAAAATCCTGTTAATAAGATTAGTATTTAAATGCATGTTTTGATACAGGCACATTTCTCTCTTCATACCAATTAATCTCCCTTGTAAAGTTTAGCAAATTTTAAGATAAATCTGATAGAAAGTCATATGTCGACATCAGAATATTTTAACCTGGCACTTCGTCAGCTGCTGCCCTAAAGTCATTCTTGCCACCTGCGGCTCATTCTGGAAGGCTAGGTTTCAGGTGAATGTAAATCATTGTAGATCAGCTATGCACACCACCAGAGTCAAGGATCCAGACAAAAGTGGAGTAAAACAAAGTGCACTCCAGAAAACTAAAAATTGTGTGAAATTAGACAGAGCAACAAGACACTCATAATATACTTTTTTAGGCTTTAAAGTGATGCTCTGATGTAGGTTGATGAAAAATAAAAATCGATCCTATTGAAATAAATATTTATGCAGAGAATTTATGGAATGGACATTTTTAAACAATTTACTTAAAGAAAGGTCTTTTCCACCTCCACTGGCATGTTATAGTATGGCTTCACAGAGTACGAGGACTGACTCAAGAGAGATTATTGTTAACTGAGAGTGACCTTGCTGTATAAAGTCAGGCTAAGAGGCAAAAACAGAATACAGATGTGGACGGTAACACCTCTGTTACTGAAAATTCCAGCCAGTGTGCTCTATACTTCATGTAATGTTCACAGATTATTCTGCACATATTTTTCTACTCCCAAGGGCAAGATTATCCAACAGGAATGATAAAGGCAAACAAGAAATTCTGACACTTACTTTTGTCAGTTCTCTGAATTTCCACAAAAGTAATCAACAATTATAAAATTTTTAAATTTTGTATTTGAAAAAATCGATCCTATTGAAATAAATATTTATGCAGAGACTCAGTAAGAAATAATTAGAACAATCCTAATATATAGTAAGTGACCAATAAATATTTATTGATTAATTAATTATAATACATTATTCTTTGCAACAATAAACCAGAACATGAAAAATTAAGTTAGTAGCTCCCTTGTTTTTCTGGAAAACATCTGTTTATAAAAGGTACATCATAATTCAAATATAAAAAGCATAATCTTGGGGTTCCCTGGTGGCTCAGTAGCAAAGAATCCACCCACCAGTGCAGGGGACAGAGGTTCAATCCCTGATCTGGGAAGATACCATGGAGCAACTAAGCCCGTGCACCAGAGCCTGTTCTCTAGAGTCCAGGAGCTGCAACTACTGAGCCTGTGTGCTGCAAGTACTGAAGCTCAAGTGCCCCAGAGCCTGTGCTCCACAAGAGAAGCCACCACAGTAAGAAGCCCACGCACCACAACTGGAGTAGCCCCTGCTCCCTGCAACTAGAGAAGGACCAGCACAGCTGAAAATAAAAAATAAATAGTAATTTCTTTAAAAATTCATGACCTTCTTTACACTCACCTTGTCTAGAAAGTAAGCATATGTGAAGGCAGAAATGAGAGAATCCAAATCACAGGATTTGTGTCCAATAACCACATGGACCTTCTCCAAGCGTTTGCTTCGATTCTGAAATAAATTCAAATAAAACATCACAATTTAACAACAGATTAATGTAAAGTGTATATTTTTCAGTGTTTTAAAGTATGCCTTAGCTATATTCAGACCCAATTGCAAAAACTCATAAATGTATCTTGAGGTTTTATATAAGGGCCTAAAATGGTACAACATGTTTAACATTCAGAAATGCTCGTTCAAATTTTAGTTAGTTGTCAAGAACAGAAAATTATTGGGAACTCTCCTGGGTGAAACCTGAAGCTTGCCCCCATACACAGAGATCAGGAGAGACTGAAGAGGATGCAGCCCACTCCAGATGGGTGGGTGGCAGGCTCAGTAAGCAAGGGGACCTACTTACAAGGCTTGTCTTGGGCAGCCACAAGACAGTTGTATCTCCACACCTGCCCGCCAGAATCTTAAAAGTTTATGTAGAGGCCTTAACTGGCTTCCGTGACACACGGTCTCAACAACACATTGTTCACTCAAGGCTGTGTCAATAAAAATAGTTCCTGCTGTGGGATTGATGGGCAGATTGTACATTTCAAGGACAAGGGAGGGGAAGAGGAACCTCCAATTGCCAGAGTCTAGCTCTCAGGTCAACTGGTAGTCACTTGCTCTCAATGACCTCCTCCAACAAAAATGTGGTTGTATTAAGATCATCCACAAAGTAACTTGATATGAACTATATCTCCAAGTCAATACTTTTTAGTAAAAGATCATTTTTGTCTAAAGAACAGTTCCATAGTATTTTATATCATTTCTTTACACAAGAAGTTCTCACTTTGAGAGAAAAAAATGACTTTTTTCATATGTCCCCGGTGTGCAACACTATTTGGTATAAATTTATTTTTTTCATGCCACATTTTGAGTGACATGATATGCTCTCTCTGTATTATATTCTATAATCTAACAAATAAAAGTAGTTGTAATGCTTTTCTTCCCTCCAGAGACAGTAGTATGATCAGTATTATTGCTCCAAAAATACAAATCAGTTGCTATTAAAGAATGTATATTGTCACCTCTCTGAAAGAGAAGACATACATACTGTTTTCTTTCCTGGTTAACTCAACAGTTGCTTAAAATTCTTTGTAGAAGGCTGACCTCCTTCTAAAACACTGGATTAGAAGTGCTAAAGAACCAATGACAACCAGAAAATTCCACAACAAAACTGTCCAATAACAATAAGGGTAACCTAAATTGACATATTTATGGAATGTCAGGGATGACACTTATGTATACTTCCTCAGCTTTTCATCCTTTAATTTCTCTTTTCATGACTTACTAGAAAGCCAACTCGATTGTCATACTGCTCAAAAAGCTACACAAAAAATCCACTGTTCATGATTATTTCAATTTAAAAAAAAAACACTTGTTATTCCTTTTTCTACAGAACAAAGAAAAAGGATTATTTAGTAACTTACTAGGCCTCTTACAACTGAATCTATAAATGTGTTGGTGTTTGTAGAGAACTACCGTATCAGACTCAGAAACTAGTTATCAACAACCAAACTGTGGCCAGAGGAAAATAATAAGGTAAATCTTGGAGGAGGCTCAATCAAAGAGCCTATCAACATAGAGAATGATGGCAGGATCAATATTGCATATAAGTTGTCCAGTATTGCAATATTGTAAATTAAAACAAATACATATATTTTAAAATATATTGACATGTTGATCGTTAGTAAAATAATAGGATTTTCAGTTCAGTTCAGTTCAGTCGCTCAGTCGTGTCCACCTCTTTGCGACCCCATGAATCGCAGCACGCCAGGCCTCCCTGTCCGTCATCAACTCCTGGAGTTCACACAGACTCGCATCCATCGAGTCAGCGATGCCATCCAGCCATCTCGTCCTCGGTCGTCCCCTTCTTCTCCTGCCCCCAGTCCCTCCCAGCATCAGAGTCTTTTCCAATGAGTTGTTATAAACACTCTGAAGATAATTATAGCCACTGCCGCCCCCGTCACCACGTGTAGCTCCCACCTCCTTCCTCTCCCACCCTCCTTTCCTCAACCTCATAACTTTATAGCTAGTCCACTTGTACTTTTGGAGGATGCTAGTCTAGACCCAGTTCTTACCCCCAAAGCCAGACTGCTTCCCCTGTGCAACACTGTCAGATTTAGAGGTATAGAAAGAAATTGGGATAAATGCAATTATACTCCATTACAACCCAAATAAATGCATTAAGAAATCATATTACTGTAGACTGTTGTTCTTCCGAGAAGCTCGAAGGTCTAAGTAGACATTACATCATTTCTCCTCCCATATCTCTTGGAAGGCAGACAGTAAGAAGATTCACAACACTTTTTATAGGTCAGTAGAGGCTGTTTGTTAGAGGACTAGGATTGTTCCCAGAGCCCATGACCCGGTACAAAGAGCTCTGTCTCTTCTGCCCTGCACTGATCACACCATAATGCCATAATGACTTCAGGATCTACAAAATGAGCAGGGATGGGGATCGAGGGGGCAAAGAGAATGTTAAACATGCCTGTTAAACACAGCAAGGCTTCATAAAAGTATAGCATTAAAATTACTCCAAAGATGATCTATCTGCCTCCTTGTCTAGGTTCAGTAATTCCTCAGCACAGCTCTGCATTCAACATTCAACTTGCACCAAAGAAGACATGGGGGAAAATAAGAAGACTTGGGAGTCAATGCATTTCCAAGCCCAAACCAATTATTAATTAGAAAGAGAAAGGAGCTAAACAAAGTTGTGAGCCCAAACATGATGGACCAATTCTCACAACTGGGGAATCTTCTAAGATTAGGATTTATTCATTCTTCTTCATTTAAAGAGAAAAAAGCATGTATCAATTTGCAGGTCAGGCTGTAGAAGATTCCAACACAAACCTTCGAGAGGGTATTTTTTTTTTTTTGGTGACCACAACCCTCTGTTTTCATGTTTTCTTATTTGTTTCCTGAATCCTCTTCTTCCCATATATCAAGTTCCTTCAAAGTCATGACTTCTTCCAGCATCATTTACTATGTCTGCCATCTCTAGTCAATGCCCCAGTTCCCAGGCTCCAACACTATCTTCCCACCTCCATCATTCTGGTGGCCATCCTACCAGGGATCTATCTGCCCCTTCACTAGCAATTCCATATCGAATCCATGCCAATGAGTACTCTCAGGTTAATGTGTTACTCACCAAGGTAACATACTTTCGTTTTAAAGAGACCTTCCAGGAATTATGCCACAATCCAAAAAGATGATTAGAAATTTCAGGCTGGCTAAAATTGTTAGACTAAAGAAAAGGGACATCACAATCAGAAGGTTCATTTGCTGCTGCTGCTGCTGCTGCTGCTAAGTCGCGTCAGTCGTGTCTGACTCTGTGCGACCCCATAGATGGAAGCCCACCAGGCTCCTCTGTCCCTGAGATTCTCCAAGCAAGAACACTGGACTGGGTTGCCATTTCCTTCTCCAATGCATGAAAGTGAAAAGTGAAAGTGAAGTCGCTCAGTCGCATCCAACTCTTAGCGACCCCATGGACTGCAGCCTATGAGGCTCCTCCGTCCATGGGATTTCCCAGGCAAGAGTACTGGAGTGGGGTGCCATTGCTTTGATGACCCTTAAAATGGTAGACTCAACCTCAAAAAACATTCCAGACGTTCCTAAGAGCCTGATTCCTACCCAAGCCCACTAAGATATGATTCATTCATTCATTAGGGATAGCAAAAGAAGTATCATAGTAACCAGGCTTAGACAGATTTCTGCGTGCTTGGAGGAATAAAACATGAAATTAGTTACATAAACTCAACCAATAGGTGAACGCAAGGAATGTGCAGGATTTGGCTTTTCAAAACAGGTCAACAGCCAGAGAATACAGGTCCCCCTTTCAAACTTCCTACCACAAATGACCTTAGCCGTATGATCAGAGTAAAAACAGGGGTGAAAGAAAGTCAGAAAAGTCTGGGACTGAATTCAGGGGTCTGGGACTGGTAACAGGGTATCCTTAAGGTACCTGGTCCACTCTGCATCACTGGCTCCACTTGCAGGGGCAACAATGAAACTGTTTCACAGAACTGAGAAGAGACTCCTGGCCACAGTGATACCCGGCGCTTCTCAGAGTAGGCCTGTGGGACCTTCCTGTGTTACATCCCCATATATTCAGACTCATAGATGCTCAATCTTAAAGTCTATGACCCTTGACACAATTCAAATTGGGGTCTAGAGTATTTGCAAACAGACAAATTATGCCCGAATAAAAGTTGACATATGTACAATTTTACCAATTCAATTAATTATTGTCATCCAACTAATAAAATCCTGTTTGTGTGCCAGGCACTATACTAATCTCTAAGGATACATCACCGAACCAAGCAGACAAAAATCCCAGCCCCCATGGCACTTGCATTTTAGTGCAAGGAGATAAAAAAGAGCCAATAATTAGATAAGGATGAATAGAAGGCTAGGGTGCCCTGGGATGAGGTTCATCCCAGGTGATATTAATAAGGTGATATTAATAAAGATCTAAAGTGAAGAAAAGAGACCTCCAGTTATCTCAGGCCAAGGTACAAAGTGAGACAATGCCCAGAATGTTCCAACAAATAGTTATTGCCTAGCATATACATTTTCAAAATGTGACTTTATAAACTCCCAGCTAGGAGAGAATAGATTTGGCAGGAAAACAGCCATCCCCTGATCTTGATATAAGCACACCAAGCATTAAGGAATCTCAGGAGACAGAGATTTATCATCTCCTATCTACATCCAGTGCTGAGCAAGCCCAAAACAAAATGGAATCTTCATAATGGGTTGAAATAGATACTGTACTCAACTTATACTATACCTTGAACTTCTGAATAGATGGACAGAATCTCTCCATAATCAACATATAAAAGAAAATATATTGAATATGCCGGTATTCCAGATCACAATCCTCATATGCTTTCAAAGTGTAATCTTATACATCACTAAAATGAGATTTCTTCATGAAGTTTCTTACCTCTTTTTAAAAGCAGAGAAATATCTAAGCATTAAGATTCAACCACCCATGAAAGCAAACTGTACTTGTCAAGCAAAAGCACTTTCAAACACACTCTGATCAAAACAGAATTGATCAATGAGAGGGCTTCCAGAGCCCTGTCATAAGCTCAGGCCCCTCCATCGTTTTTTTGTTTTTTGTTTTTAATAACTCCACCCTCTGAGAAACAGAGCTGTTCCACCTGGAACTTTACATCCAGAGCCCCACAACTAACCTTAGTCAACAAGCCCTTGTCACACAGTTTTACTACGGTTTCTCCATACCTATCCTACTCTACTCTTTTTTCTTAAAAATCCTAGGCAAATGTTTTAAAAAATAATGAATTGAAATGATCATTATAGAAAAAGCCTACAGAAGTTGGAGAGTCCCCTTCATTGCACACTGATGCAGCGCCTATTTCTTAGTCCCTCATCTTTAACCAGCAAATGAAGATGCCAGGGAAAAAGAAGTCATTTGAATTTACTGGATACTATCCCCAAGGAAATCCAGGAACAGAAACAGTTGGCAGTTGACTACTTCTAACTCCAAGTCAATGAGGGGTCGGAATGAGGGGTCTTCCTTCCTGGAGGCTGGCTCTGGGTGGCACAGAAAAGGGCTCAGTTCCTCCCCAGAAGAACCCTGTGTACTGAAGGCTGCCATGATTCTAAATCAGGAGACTCAGAGATGGGCAAGAGGAAATCTTACATGCTACTAATGTCCCTTTCGATCCCTATCTCCAGGCCAGTCACAGCCACCAGGAAAGCCAGGAGGGAGGGATGCATAAGGAACCACAGCCGAACGAGCAGCAGGGGCAAAGGGAGTTGTGGAGTGCCCAGAGCAACCTAGTCCTCCAAAGGCAAGGACAAAAGCCCGTGATCACCTCTATCGGCTATGGATAAAGCCACATTCTTTGTTCATTTGGTAAATGAGTGAGATGCCTTTTGTTATTGGCCTTGGGTTTAAGATGATGTCTGGAACTTCTGACCTGCTGAACATCTCATAATCTTATCACTATCTGAGAAAAGGTTGGGACTCAGAGGGAGCACAGGCTGGAGGGAACAGCGTGACATTAATTAAAAGTTTTAAAAAAGCAAAGCAGAAACTTATCACTCTGTGCAAAGTCCCCAGAACACAGGAATTTCCTCCACCAACTGAAACTTTTGTATTTTTTTCTTTATTTTTGTTTCTTTTTCTGGTAAGGAAAGAAATACGAGTCATTATAAAAAGTCAGACACAACAAAAATTAATAAAACAAAGATAACCACTGTTATTGTTGAATATTGTTGAATATTCCACATTTTAAATTTACACAAGTATACTGACACATATACTTTACAAAAACAAGGTTCTTCTCTACTTACAATAGCTAGGACATGAAAGCAACTTAGACGTCCATCAACAGATGAATGGAGAAAGAAACTGTGGTATATATATACAATGGAATATTATTCAACCAGAAAAAGGAATGCATTTGAGTCAGTTCTAATGAGGTGGATGAACCTACAGCCTATTATACAGAGTGAAGTAAGTCAGAAAGACACACACACACAAACTCAAACCAGGGCTCCGTAATAACCTAAAGGGGTGGGATGGGGTGGGAGATGGGAGGGAAGTTCAAGAGGGAGGGGATATACGTATACTTATAACTGGTTCGTGTTGATGTATGGTGGAAACCAACACAATATTATAAAGCAATTATCCTTCAATTTAAAATATATTCTTTTTTTTTAATGGAGTGCTTCTATTCCCAGTCTTTAGAGACTTCCTGTTTTCACTTAACAGTATACTGCTACTGCTATTGCTAAGTCCCTTCAGTCGTGTCTGACTCTGTGTGACCCCATAGATGGCAGCCCACCATCCCTGGGATTCTCCAGGCAAGAACACTGGAGTGGGTTGCCATTTCCTTCTCCAATGCATGAAAGTGAAAAGTGAAAGTGAAGTCGCTCAGTCGTATCCGACTCTTCGAGACCCCATGGACTGCAGCCTACCAGGCTCCTCCGTCCATGGGATTTTCCAGGCAAGAGTACTGGAGTAGGGTATACTATGGACCTTTTTCCATGATCCAAACTACAGATATTCTTCATTCTTTCTGGCTTAATGGTATCAATTGTGAGGATATATCTCTATGTATGAAGGAGGGGTATGGGAGTTGGTATATGTATATAGAATTCCTTGGATCATCATACGTGCTTTTTTAAAAATCTCTATGATATTGCCAAATAGGATACTATGGCCCACTGGCTACCTTGTTTAGTCCAGTTTCATTCTAACGGTTAGTTAATAAATAATAATAAGTGACTGGGAGGCTGTAACTGATTTCTTCTGAGAGCTGTACCTCAGGTTATGCGTAAAAACAAAAACATTTACCAGAATCTACAAATTCAGGACATAGACTGTTTCTATTTAATTTTCTCATAGATGTCCAAATTTAATTGGTGACGTACTGGATGAATATAAACCAGTGAATCAGGAAAAGGCAAAAAGCTTTCAATGACGAAACTCAAATGATTTTGACATAATTGAATTGTCTCAGTCAGTACTGACAAAACCGAAACTTAATCAAGTCAGAGAAGCATAGTTTATAACCTCCCTGCTCACCTCCCTCCCACCTGACCTCAATAACATTTTCCTTCAGCCTCTCTTTGACGTGCTGAAGGCTCTCTTTCAGTATCTCTCAGTTGGGAAAACTAAAGGACAAGAGTCGATCTGAGCAAATTCAGCTATAAGCGGCTCAGACTGCGCATCCGTACCCCTTCTAGATGGTCCAATGTAGAGGCCATTGTGAATAGTCAGTGGCGGAGCCAAAAGCTACACTCAGCTATTATTGCCCAAGGCCCTTCTTCTTGGGTGGGCATCTGGGTCCCCAGTGCCCTTGGGGTCAGGCTCCCTTTAGCTGGAGCATTTGACATTGACTCAAACATTCACTGTTCTTCTCAGCTGAATCCATCTTCCTCAACCTGTTTGCTACCCATCTTGAAAATACAATGTTCTCAAAAGAAATGACTTCATATATGGTTTTCATACTTCCTCAATCATAATAATGATTTGTGCTGGAATTGTTATTTTACTTAAGACATTTAATTTTTTATATTTTTGTCCAAGATCCTCTTACTGACAATGTCCTAAAGGACAGTTTTGGGGGACAACACCATTATTTTTCCTCCACAGCTTCAACCAGAAAAGGTCAAGGATGATCCCCCAAAAATCTTTACCTTTTCTGAAGAGCCCCTTTAGGAATTGGCCTACATACTATCATTTTCAGCCATTCCACTTTTGGGGGAACTGTGTCCATACATTTATTACCAACTTGGTGGGGTAGCCCTTTAATTTCTTCTCAGTACTGCTTCCTTTCAGCTTAAATAGATGCCCCATCTCAGAAGTCTGTCCTCCATGGTTTCACAGATTTTAATAATCTCTCAACCTTCCTCTTTTCAGACTTTAGAACTGTAGTCTTTTCCATCTAGCCTCATGTAGATGTACATCTGGGTCCACACAGCTTTCTGACCCTCTGCTGTCTTTAACCCCTTTGCTATGCTTAGTACTTGCTGTGAACTGAATTGCTCACCTCAAAACTCAAATGTCAAAGCCCTAATCCCCATTGGTGGTATTTGGAGACGACATCTTTGAAAAATAATTGAGTATAGATTTAGTCATGAGGATAGGGCTTTCAAGATGAAATTAGTGCTCTTATAAAATAGCAGAGGGCTTGTGCTCTCTATTTCTCTGTCTCTTTCTATCTTTCTCCACTGTGTGAGATCAGAAGAAGGAGGCTTTCTGTAAGTCCGGAAGGTGGTTCTCACCAGGACCAACCATGCCAGTACCCTGATCTTGGACTTCCAGTCTTCAGAACTGTGAGAAATAAATTACGGTGTTTAAGTCACCCAGTCTACAGGTGGCTTTAAGTTACCCTTGAATTAACTTAATATTTAATTTTTTGATAATATAAGTAAGACTGCAAGGAATATTAGGAACATAGTATTCTCATGCCCATCTCTAGTTATTTCTTCAAGATATACTTCTGAATTTTATATTTCTGGGTAATGTAGGTAATGTAGAATGTAAATATTTTAATGCCTACCAGAAAACTAGAAATTTACATTTTCACCTACAGAAATAACTGATTTTCAAATCTTCAGCTCTGTTTAAGCATTATCTTGTTGCTAGGTAAAATAGTACCTTAATATTGTACTTATTATACTTATAAAGTGCTTGAGGTCATTTTTTTCCCATGGACACTGGTGTCTTCATATGGACATATTTTTTTGTGAATTTTTCACTGCATATCATTTTAGGATGTTTATTCTATCCTCACTGCTGAATTAAAATACTGTATTATTAACAAATTCAACTCTGGAAACATCAATAAGATATTACTTTGTTCTCTGGCCTCGGGCATCTATGGAACAGCTTGTTCAATAAGTTGCATTAAGTATGCAATAAGCATACATTATTTAATATGACATTATCTTTTCAAGCACTAAAGAGCAATGATACACTTTGTACCATCTTACCATCTTATTCTCAATCTACCTACTATGTTTTCTGAAAATTGTTGCAATAATACAGGCCAGACTCTGCCTTAGTTTCTTGCTTTGACTGAAATCCATTTACTTCTCTTATAGTTAGACTCATATAAAAATGATGATGCAATTTAAATTTAAATCTAAAGTGTTGAATGTATCATTCACTATTAGGTATCTTTAAAAGCAGTGAAATTTTGATAGGCCAAAAAGAATGGCAGAACTAAAAGACTAGATCTTAAAAATTCTCATCACAAAGAAAAAATTATAATTATTATGGTGATGGATGTTAATTAGATTTATTGTAGGGATCATTTTCCCATGATCAATACAAATTTTCCCAAATATTCAATACAAATATTGAATCACTGTTATACTCCTGCTGCTGCTAAGTCGCTTTAGTTGTGTCTGACCCTGTGCGACCCCATAGACGGCAGCCCACCAGGCTCCCCCATCCCTGGGATTCTCCAGGCAAGAATACTGGAATGGGTTGCCATGTCCTTCTCCAATGCATGAAAGTGAAAAGTGAAAGTGAAGTTGCTCACTCGTGTCTGACTCTTGGCGACCCCATGGACTGCAGCCTACGAGGCTCCTCCATTCATGGGATTTTCCAGGCAAGAGTACTGGAGTGGGGTGCCATTGCCTCTCCAGTTATACTCCTAAAAATACCATATAATACAGTATTACATGTAAAGTACATCCCAATAAAAATACATACATATAACATGTGATTTAGCTACTTCAATTCTGTGGGGAATATGATAAAAAATAAACTGAAGAGTAGGAGATAATATTTGCATAATATTTGTACCATCTTGCTATTAAAAGGGCAATATTTCTAACACAAAAAAGTTGCTACACATTGATTGAGAAAAAGACAACCAATGAAATCATCAGTAGAAGTGAGAATAGGCAATTAATAGAAGAAAAAAATAAATAAATGAAAAGAAATTCAGCCTCATTAGTAGTCATGGAAAGATGGATTGGCAAAAAAATTGGGAATGCTCACACCCACTGTTGGTTAGACAGCAGGCAGTAGTAAGGAATACTACAACCAATGTGGGACTAATTTGACAGTACCCTTTAAGATGCAGAATGTTGACACTTCTTGATCCAATATTTATTTCACTTCTAGGTATCTATTCTATAAAAATAAAATCACCAATAAATATGGGTATTTTAAATTCCTCATTGTAATTCAAAACCCATTGTTAAATATGAATATTCAACAAAATCCTGAGAAATATTTGTTGAAGCAGATATTTGTAATAGAAGCAAAAGAAAAACAAACAAGAAACAACATCAATGTATAACAACCAAGGGATCATTTGATAAATTATAGACTATCCATAAAGTATAACCAAAACACCTACTATCAGACAGATGAGTTAGATCACTATAAAGACCTGGAAAGGTGTATTCTGATATTTTCCCACTACTTCACATGGCTGTCTCTTTCTTTCTGGGTCCTGCTTCTCAGAAGAAAAGAATGCTGCTGTGGTGATGGTAACATCTTGCTGATTGCACTAGGATCACCTACCAGGATATTATTTGTAATGCAGATTACTGAGCCCATCCCTGATACTCAGAATTAGTAGGTCTGCAGTAAAGTCTAAGAATAATGTGACATGTTTGGGAGCCATGGCCTTAAAGAGGACCCAAGATTAAGCTCCCAAGGGCCATCTGGCTTTTGTCAACAGCAGAACAAATCTGCATTTGGGTTTTGAAAAGGACTGCTCGAGTTATCCTAGACTAAATACAGTTTCAAAGGGAACTACTGGTGGTGTTAGATTTACTAAAGTTAGATTTACTCAAGTCTACAGTTAGAAAAGGACTTGGGTTCAGCCAGTTGAAACCCATCAATAGTTTCCAAAGTGAGAAAAAACAAACCACATAAACTCCTATTTATCTCATCCTTTGAAGTTTTCTGTTTTATTAAAACTACATTTTATGACGTGTCATATCCTAGTCTAGTAATACATGAACAGAATTCAGAAATAAAAATACTTCTTGAGAGAATGAACTCAAAAGACTTCTACTAATGCTTCTGGATAAGAAAAAAATATAACAGACCATTTTTTATAGAGGAGAAACTAACAACTGAGAAATAAAGAGAAGAGGAAGTAATAACTTCAACCTCCACCTAAAGTCCACCAGGCTTCCTCTTTGGTGCAATATTCTACTTCTGCTGTGGAGTACGGAGAAATAAAAGTCAACAACACAAATTAAAATAAACAGTACATCTCTTCATTTGTTGGTGTGTGCAATCTTTAGTTCCTAGTAATCCATGCATTGAGGGGTCAGCTATTCAGATATCAGAGATTCAGTTTTACTAGATCAATAGCTCCTTGCAAGCCTGGCCACATCTTGAACTTGGTATCCCCCAGAGTTCCTAAAGCAGTGAGTGTTCTGTACACAGCAGATGCTCGAAGCAGCATTTGTTAGTGAAAACAATGGCTGGATATAACAGTTAGGCAGAAGAGGGTTTTTAATTTTTATATCTATCATGTTCTTGTAAAACAACAGTAGTATAGACTAACACTTTGTTAATAGCCCCAAAGTTAAAAATTATATTACAGACTGCAAGTAATCATACTTCTCTCAAGTATAAGACTCTCATTTCATAGTGGGGTCTCTCTCTGAATCTCTCCCCCTCAACACACACACACACACACACACTCCAGAGTATGATGACATACTCATTCTGTCTACTTCATGGGGTTACGTTCAAAAAATGCTTTAAAGTGATTTTTATATAGTAACAGATTTTATGACTATTATTTATCACATATTATCACATATTTCCCTTTTCCTGTTAGGATTTTAAACACATAACTTCTGACTCTATTACACATTCTAATTTATTCATTATTCTGAAGATATAACTGTTATAGTAATTTTGTTTTTAAATGTCTCAAGCAAGGGAGAATAATACACTGAGGAATTCTATGAAAACATGACTTGCTATCTGTGTGTGTGTGTGTGTGTGTGTGTGTGTGAAGCAGGCCCAATGCTCTGTGTGTGTGTGTGTGTGTGTGAAGCAGGCCCAATGCTGGGCCCTGATCCATTAACCCCCACAGACAGGTGTCACTATAATTAGTTACCAGGTGTTACTCAGCTGCGGCTCCAGCACTTACATGGTTAATGGATGTCCAGTGCAGAGTAATTTTAAAATTCCAGTTTGTGTGATTTCAAGACAAATGGGGTATTTAACGTATTAACAATCAGAGCCAGTGAGGTTGTTGCCCCAAGGCACTATTTTTCCAAGGAATTTCAAAACTTCATGTGGTGCACTTCTATTGTGCAGTTATGCCCTCTTCCTTTTGGTTGACAAAATGTGGAAAATGTGTCATAAAGTTCAAATTACTTCTTACTGTCTACTCACAAATAGGATAAGACGACATACATCTGCTTTCCCCAAAGCAGGAGATTAACTGTTCAAGTTCAGAATGCCCTTTTCACAAAACGTTGATAATTTCTCAAGCTAGATGATGAATCTGTGTTTACTCTGGCCTCTCTGTGGTGTGTGTTCAAAAACATAAATAGTTAAAAGTAAATGAGAAACTGAGGCAAGAGAGCAAAGAGGTTTTCAAGAAAGAAGGAAGAGAAAGGAAAGAAAAAAGAGAGGGAGGGAGGAAGGGAAAGAGAGAGAGAAAGAAGAAGGGGAGCAGGGAGAGAAAGCCTTTTTCACCAGGTCTTGGGAAAAGCCTGGGCCGTTCACACTTTGCAGCTAGTCAGAGTATGTCTTGGTTTCCATCCTTAGGGGTGACTCAGCACTTAGAATTGTACTTGGTAAAAACATTCAACTAAATATCAGTTGAAAGGATGGACTGAAGCAATAAGAACCCCAAATTCTGAGCTCATGGGCAGCTAAAGTCTAGACTGAGACCACCACAGCAAACCAGGAAGATGATGTTTCTGCCTGCTCCTTAGCCCTTCGCCTTCCTCATCCCGTTCACTCTCACAAGCCCTCACACACACCCTATGCCCTTTTGGACATTGTTTTTTATCTCTGTCTTATAGGTAGAGGTAGAGAAGAACAGCAGCGTTTATGATACCATCCACACACAACACTGGAAAACCAAACTGTCTTAGACCTGAGAAAGCCCATCCATAGATCCTGACATGATTCCAAAGGAATCTTCCATGATGTAATTGAACAAAGAAAATGTTTGCAGTGGAACTAGGATTTAGAGGGCTAAACCAGTGAGACTTACAAGGGCTGTCAGGTGAAATCTGCATCAGGAAAACTACTGGAGGAAAATAAAGAACTGAGAGCCTTCACTTTGCTTTACTTTTGTGGGTTTGCTTTTCTTGCCTCTTCATCTTGGCAGTCTGTTATTCCTACACACCTATGTGCATGTATCTGAATGTTCATCCTGCCTGCAATAAGTCAAAATAATTTTTAAGAGGTAGACAAATAGCCCCCAATTGATTTCAATCATGATTCACTAAAGTACTCAGATTTGCTTCCCTGCTCTTTATTCTCCTCATCTATGGAAGGAAGAAACATACTTTGAACATGAGGTGGGTGCCAAGAGGGTAGGGGTCTTTATAAACTATTTTTTATCAGTATACCATGGGAAATTTAGGATGACTCAGTAAATATATGACATGTACTAAGTGTTTCTGCAAAATTTTTGTAGTAAATACTTCGTACGAATAACAGAGAGAAAAGATCCAAAATAACAAAAGGTATGATGACTTTTGAACTATTTCACTTTACATGTCACTCTCTGCTAAGAATACAGAGCCTTCTGAAAATAGGATGTATATCTGGGTGCAGACAGGTATTGATGGTTCTGTAGCATATATCCACACACACACACTCCGAGGCCTGCCCAATGTGATCAAGTCCATTGTTATGAGTAACCCCTTGAATGAGGAGCACACGGGAATAATGAGGAAGTGACATTACTGTTAACACCTATGTAGAAACTGAGAAGCTAAAATCCTTTTAGTTTAACCACCCTCTTCCCTAATAGCTGCACCAGAGAATAGACAGGGACCAAGGGAATTCTATAAAATGAAAGCCTCTCCATAGGGGTCATTGATACAAGCTGGAGCAACTCACAGAAGCATCTCTAGGACAAAGCACCTTCCCCAGGGATGGGCAGGCAACACCCAACCCAATGAGCTTCAAAACACAATATTAGAAAATAAAAGACTAAAAAGCTGTTCTTACGCTACTACTTCTCAAATTTGCCCTGAAGAGTAATATTTAATAAGTAACAGCCCTAATTTTTGTTGCTATTTTTCCCATCTTTAAAGTTTTTATAAGTTATATGAATTTACTTTTTTTCCTCGATTAAAAGTATTTCCTTTGGGACTTCCCTGGTGGTCCAATGGTTAAGACTCCACATTTCCAGTGCAGGGAACGTGAGCTCAATCCCTGGTCAGGGAACTAGGATCCCACACGCTGTGCCAAGTGGGGGGGGGAGTATTTCCTTTTTTACTGGAAAAATTGTGATTCATAAGTATTTTAACTTTTCTTTAGTTGGTCCTCATGGAAAAGAACAAAAGGCTTCTGTTCACTCCACTAAGTTCTCAGAACTTTATTTTGTGAGTCTTTGCTCAGATCAAGTCCTCTTAACCTGCTGCCTCTTCCAAAGTCAGCCGCTCACTGTGTGGCACAGGCTGCTCTGATCTGTTCATCATTTCCCCTCCCTCAGATTGGGAGGGCCGAAGCTAATTAGTCAGGTTTTCTCTCCCCATGAACAAGCCAGGATGTACTCGGAAGGGCTTTTCCCAGAAGCTTTGCTTTGCTGCAGTCAGCTTTTTGTTGTCATAAGAAAGATCTATTGCTTTAATACTCACGCGAGTGAACGTCTGTATTTGGAAGGGATGTCGGGCAGGTGACACCACACACGTGGAATGTCTGAAAGCCTCTCAGAGATGACAGTAATGAACTGACAAGCGGCTGGGAGCAGGCAGGAGGAGAAGCTGCATTTCCAGCAAGATGCGGTGCTGCAGGTTGGGGGGACCGTGTACAAGCGATATGCAGGGCAATGACTGTACTTTGCAGAGATGACAATTTTAATGATGCCATTATTTATTACGCTGTGTGTTTTTCATTGAAAGAAGAACTCTCACCTTCCTGGTGACCTCTCATTCACTCTCTCAATATTTTGCAAAATACAAAACTCACTTTAAAACTAAACTGCAGCTGGCACAGAGCAGTTGGGTATTTAATAAAGATTTATTAAAATACCGAATACTGCCGTAGGAGATAGATACAGATGAGATAGATATAGAAATATGTGCATAGGTACTGTTTCATATGTTTTAAAAGCAGAAACAAATCAAGTATCACCCTCTGAGAAGAACAAGCTTTTCCAATGAAAAGTTTCCAATTTTCTAAGCATCAGCTCCTTCCAACCCTAGGATAATATGATTTTATGATTCTAAGCACTAAATGACCTGTGTTTCAGTTGCCCATACATTTTGCCCATAGTAAACTACTCTTTTCTATTGGGAGAATTGCTTGGAGTGTCCAAACATAGCCCCTCAATATGGAAAAATTTCAATATGTTCATTTGAATTTTATTTTTGTCATTTTAAGGGGCATCATCAATTAAATTATGAAAAAGTTACCTTTAATATAAAATATTTGAACAAAGCTTTCTGCCTTGATGTTTTAAATTAGTCATAAAAAAGAAAGCTTCTGTATTAGAGGAAGATTTTGTTATTTAATTTTTAAATAGGTGTCACATTAAACTTTCAATACAAAAAATACATCCAAAGAATGACAAATGAAGGTTTAAAAATATTTGGCAACCTTAACAATATATAATAACCACTAAATTTTTCACCATAATAAATAGTTGTAAAATGGACATCAGCTTTTAAATTTTTTCACTAATCCTATAAAATATAACTTTGTTCATTTTGGGCTACTGGCTATATTCAATGATGAATTATGTAAAATTTTTCATTAAAGACGAATTTCCTTACCATTTTATTTTTCTTAAGAGAGTATTTTTTTCTGAGTAATGTCTTTAGCAGAAGTTTAAAATTCCAATAACAATCTGAATAATACATCTTAGTTTCTTAATACTGTGGTATTTGCTCTGAAAATTCCAAATATTTGAAACTATAAGCTAACAATTCTGCCTTATGACAACTGCAACCCCACTGCCCTACGTATAGATACTAATGTAGAAACAAATAGTCTTATTAGGAATACTTGTCAATTACTCACCGAACAACAACTAGAGAAGTGAATCTGTGGTTTGGAGACCCAAAGGAGTCATTGCATCTTAGCAGTGACCTTCAACTGTTTAAGAGAGTATTGTTTATCTTCACAAATCAGTCCTTCTGTATGCTCCCCTCCCAAGCTTTTTTGTTGGTGCTTTGTTTGACTGTATTTCAGAAGGCTATAGCAACTAAAAGCCCTTAGATCATATAACACATAAATTTTCATCAAAGAAAAAAGAGAGCGAGACTCCTCAACGTGTAATGTGTGTGTGTGTGTGTGTGTGTGTGCGTGTGTGCACGCATGTGTGTGGTGTATGACTTCTTAATTCAGCCATGTCTTAAGATCTTTAAAATCTCAGGGTGGAAAAAAGGGGAGAAAATGTTTTTAAACTTCTGGCTGAGGTGGTAGGAAGGTGCCAGTAGTATGTGAGATGAGAGCAAGAAAAGATGGAGAGAAGATGGGACCATTGGATGGGGGAGATGGTCCTCTCTTTCCACTTGCTTGGTAAGCAAACCCCAGCTAACCAGAGAGAAAAACTCAAGAGGCAACAACCAGTTAGTAACAACAGTGACAGCAAAGAGCACCTCACTGTCTCACTACTCCAGGGGGAACCATTTCCATCTCATGGAACTGTGCCCAGGGGACGCCATTCACATGCATTCAAGATGAATGGTGCCTCCAGGACAACTGCGGAGCCACTGCTGCAGTTTCTCTGATCCTGGCATCATTTCACAAAATTCTCAGAATCCTGGGTGGAAGATCCTTTAGTATTCCCAAGTTAAATCTGGTGAGCAGAGATCACAGGAGGTAATTGCCCCAGGGCTGGGATTTCCAAAGCCGCGCATTTTACAGGCTCCCTGCCCGTGGGCTGACAGCAGTGGGAACTGTTTCTAGTAATGTGGTGCTTCCAGGGTTCTGCACAGTCCTGTCTCCCTCTGCCTCCTAGGTTGTTTCATTTAAATTTTGAAATGATCGTGGTCAACTTTTTATTATTTCGGGAAAACACAACAAACATGAACTACTATGGTAGTATGGTATTTGGTAATTACAATATAGGAGGTCAAACCAATCAATCCTAAAGGAAATCAACCCTGAATATTCATTGGAAGGAATGATGCTGACTGAACCTGAAGCTCCAATACTTTGGCCACCTGATGTGAACAGCTGACTCATTGGAAAAGACCCTGATGCTGGGAGAGACTGAAGGCAGGAGGAGAAGGGGACAACAGAGGATGAGATGGTTGGAAAGCATCACCAACTCGATGGACATGAGTTTGAGCAAACTCCAAGAGATAACGAAAGACAGGGAAACCTAGTGTGCTGCAGTTCATGGGGTCACAAAGAGTCGGACATGACTTAGTGACTGAACAGCAACAATAACGATATAGGTAATTCCACCGTAATAAGTAAAAGCTATAAACTTTTATACAGATTAGCACAGACAATGGCATATTTAGAAAGTCTGCATTGTTTGGCCCCACCTGGCAACAATGGACACCATGTCATACCCATTAGAGTCCTTGTCAACTGGAAGATTGGTCCTTTGGAGAACTGATGCTTACTTGCAATCATCTCCACTGAGAACACAGCATCAGCCAGCCCCACCACTAACACAGCTTCAGCAGCACATTCCAGATCCTTCTCTCAGCCCACCCTCCATGGGTTTCTTCTCAGCTCTTTGATCCCCCATGAGCTCTTAGGAAAATCTCTCTTTTCTAGAGAATAGGGGAGGGGAACAGAGCAATGAGGTATAAGAAAACAGTCTGTTTTCATTTCTTCTGCACCCTGCTACAAAAACAATAAGATTATTCATATGTCACAGGTCACTGAAAAACTGTAGGAGAACAGAGGAAGGAGCATTAACTGCCCTAAAGTGTCAAGAAGCTTCTTGAGAAAATATTCCTTCTAGAAAAGAGAGGTGAGAGGTTCCCAGACTGAGAAGCAGCAGGAACCTCTACTTTCTTTCCATGCTTCTCATAAGTCAAAAACCACTGGACACAATGTTTATGGAAAACCCCATACACACACACACACATACTCCTACAAACTCCTTACTAGCTGGAGATTCAAGTAAAATGAGAGTTTACAGGTGAAATGGCATGATGTCTGTGATTTGCTTTCAAATCCCCCAGGAAGCAAAAATGTTCAGTGACGCTAGTAGTAAAGAACCTGCCTGCCAGTGCAGGAGACATAAGAGTCTTGGGTTCAATCCCTGGGTCGGGAAGCTACCCTGGAAGAGGGCGTGGAAACCCACTCCAGTATTCTTGCCTGGGAAATCCCATAGACAGAGGAGCCTGGCGGCTACAGTCCATAGGGTCACTAAGAGACACATATGACTGAAGCAATTGAGAAAGAAGCAAGAGAAGATGCTGTGGAAAGAGATGAAACAGATTGGCAAAGCACTGGTAATTACTGATGATAAGTGTTATGAGTTGAGTTTCACCCACTCAAAATCCCTATGTTGGGGTTCTAAAACGCCAGTGTCTCTGAACTTATTTGGAAACGGAGTTGTTGCAGATGTAATTAGTTATGCTGGATGAGGTCATTCAGGTGGGCCCTAATCCAAGATGACTGTGTCCTTGTACAAAGGGGGAATCTGGGCACAGAGATACGTATAGAAGGAAGACAAGATGAAGACACGGGGAGACAGCCATCTATGAGTCAAAGAACCTCTGAGTCCTCAAGACGTTAGAAGAGAGGCCTGAGACAGACCCTTCCCTTGTGCCCTCAGAGGGAACATGGCCCTGGGACACTTAGATCTCAAACATCCAACCTCTAGAACTGTCAGGCAATAAATTTCTATTGTTTAAACCAGTCAGTTGTAGGTAATCTGTGCTGGCAGCCTGGGACACAAACACCCTAAATCCTAGGTCCACTGAGGGTTCATTATGCAATGCTTTCCATTTTTGTATATGTTTGAAATTTTCCATAATACAAAGGTTGAAAAAAAAGATGGCTTGTACATAGTCTCAGAAATATTAATAATTCAGCTGCACTCTGCTACAGCACTCCCTAAGGAAAACACCCAAGTACCAAAGGAGCTCAGATATCCAAAAATACAGCTGGTCCCCTCTTCAATCCTTGAGTCTAATTTCACATCTGCAATCCCTTTTCAAGGAATCACTGGTAAATCTCCCAAACAAGGCGCCAGAGAGCTCCTGGCTCGTCTGGGCTCCAAACAGCGCATCCTCCACTGAAGCGTAATTGCAGGCAGCCTTGCAGTGCCTTTATAAACCGCACATGAGGCAAGGTGGGAGAAGGCGTCTTGCAGCACAGATCCACAGAGAAAGCTTTTGTGAATTAGTTTTCTGCCCAAATGTGCACAGGCTACCAGATACACTATATTGATGGCATTTAACACGTGGTGGAGAGGTTAAGAAAAAGTATACCAGGAAGTGAATTAAATAACCTCATAATTACATTTAAAGGCCCAGTGAACCAGGGCCACCACAAGGACTAAAATACATGATAACAAAAGCAGTCAGCATTTTCCATACCATATGCTTGTAAATGTTATTCTGCAGGGAACCAATTAAAACTATGGAATAGTTAGAACACAGACATATGGAACAAAACGGGGCAACTTATCTTGTCACTGTGGTGCTTGCTCAGTACATCTATTAGGGAGATGTAATCCTGAATTATTAGCACCAATAAATGCTATCTTAATTATGACTACCAAAAGGCAACACCAGCATATAAAGCTTCTGATTTGGTTGTGGCATCATTTGGAGTTTTAAATGGAAGGAGAGCCTACTGCCTCCAGAATCACATGCAGTAACAATTACATTAAACATCAATAATTTAATCACTACAGCAAATTGTTAGTCAGGCTGGGTCTCACCTGTTACACAAGGAAAAGAACAATAATGTTCTTTGAAATTCACAGGATTCCAAGAAAAACCATTTAAAAAATGCAGGGATGAGGGCAAAAGAACATTGGGGGGTACTTTCCTGGTGGTCCAGTGGCTAAGAATCTGCCTTCTGATGCAAGGAATGAAGGTTCAATCCCTGGTCATGGAACTAAGATCCCACAAACCACAGGGCAACTAAGTTTGCAAGCCGCAACTAGAGAAAGTCCACAGGCTGCAGTGAAGACCCAGTGCAGCCAAAATTTCAAAGTAAATAAATAAAAAGAACATTGGGAAGTATAATGTGTTGAACCAGGGTCAAGTATTTTTTTATTGTTACTGATGGAGAGAAGACATAAACATAACACAAAATAAGCAATTATCAAGACTGACTCTGCCGGTCATTACTTTAAAAATCTAGAGAGGGCTTTATTAAGTTTTCCTGACATTAAAGAGAAATGAAAATGATTTTTTAAATGTGACTTACACTCCTAGGTCAATCTAACTGGTAAAAGACAGTCGACATTTTCTATCCTGTCACTGGAGCTTCACTTGGCATTATTGCTTAATTTAGAATTAATGTCTAAAGGTACCAGACATATAAATTCTAATAAGCTGGCTCAAACATCACATGAATAATGCTAGAACTGCAGACTCAAGCAATACCTCAGAATCAGTGTATACAAGAAATATAAAAGAAAAGATAAAGGAAAACAGTAGAAAGAGCTTATAGTTGAAGGAGCATATTAACTCTTCTCACAAGATGAGATTAGAAAGAGGAGCTGTGGGAGCACTGTAGTGTCTGGGGGCTGCATTAATTAATAATAAATTAACACTAAAAGGTTAGTAACCAATTTAAAAACATTAATTCCATGTGCATGAAATTTATTTTTATGATCTGGGTAAGTCCCAAATGTGTGTACATCAATAAATATTTATAAATGAATGAATTAGGAACTTGGGCACAGGGACTCTCCCAGCAGTTAAAACTGTATCACTGCCAACCATCCTTCTTTCCTATCTATGTCCCTCTGTGTGTGCGTGCGTGCTAAGTCGCTTCAGTCGTGTCCAATTCTGCAACCCCATGGACTGTAGTCCTCCAAGTTCCTCTGTCCATATGATTCTCCAAGCAAGAACACAGGAGTGGGTTGCCATGCCCTCCTCCAAGGGATCTTCTCAACCCAGGGATCAAACCTGTGTCTCCTGTAATTCCCGCATTGCAGGCAGATTCTTTACCAATGAGCCACCTAGGAAGCCCCACATCCCTCTGACAAATACCTAAATGGGAGAACATCAAAATCACAGGGCGGTGCAAGAGGCATGAAGAAGGACTTTTAATGACACACAGTCTTGGTCCCATCTGCTATAGTGTCATCAGGGTAGATCTGAAATGGGGCCCAGGTGCCTGTGTTTTCAGCAAGCTCTCCAAGTGAAGATGATGCCTACTGAAATTTAAGAACCATGGCTCTATGACATGTTACTACTAGAAATTCCTCTTTCCCTGAAGTAGAAGATATCACTTCCAAAAGTCTTCTTGCAAAACCTGTTTCAATGGACACAGAGCAGCAGTCTTGGGTTTTAGAAATAAACAATTTAAATGGTTAAACAGAAATAGAAATATACAATTAATACTCAGAACTCAAAATCTCATTTGTATTTGGCCAAGGTGAATTACAGAAAACAGTTAAAGATAGTTCATAAATGCAAGGAATAGCTTATTCTGCTGAAGAATATGAACCCTCCATGTCCCTGACCCACACTGCCAGAGGGACTAGGGGTAGGGTTCCTCCTGGACACATCACTGCCCCTCTTTGGGGCCAGTTTCCTTTGAACTTTTCAGGATTTTTCCACGGTAGACAATGGGTGATGCTGATTCCATGGACACACCTACATGAACAACTGCCTTTTAAAGTTTCACTCGCTTTCATTTGCTCTATCTCCTCTTTCTGTTCTAACCAGGGTTCCTCCCCTCATGCACAAACACCACCAATTACACTTTGTGGTGGAGGGTGGGGTGGGGCTGGAGGCCATCCCACCACTTTTAGAGAAATTGACAAATGGATCTTCAGTGCCTGCCCATCTTTCAAGCACTTCCGTTTCTAATATCACAGCTACCCAAACATGCCATTTTATACGTTATTTAAAAATAACCACTGGATCTCAGAAGTGACTTAAACCCAAGAGAAAGTTTTATACATGGCTACCCCAATGCCTGCCATCTCTAGAATTGTGGTGACCTCCAGAGAAATGCTAATCAAACTGAATTACATGAAATTATTTTAGGAATTGAATTTAATATAGGTGGACACATAAAAGAAACTTGTCTTCTCAGGATACCATAGGACTCAACATGCTTCTAGGCAAAAAGGCAAGAGACACAGGGTACCAATTCTAACTTTACTACTAATTAGCTGGGAATTCTTGTTCCAGAATTCCTGTCTTCTCTGCTTCTGATTCTTCATCTCTAACATAAGGAAGGTGGCAGTTCATGGGGCCACAAAGAGTCAGACACAACTTACTGACTGAACCACAACAACATTAGGAGGTTGCAGCACATGATTGCTAAGATTCCTTTCAGTTATAATGATCTAGAACAAGTCTAAAAAGAAGGTAAGAAGGTAAAAAAGAAGGTAAGAGAGGGATCCCAGGGCACTTGCAATTTAAAAGAAAACTTACATATTTTTCATTTTAAAAAATCAATGGAATGACTTTCTAATGGTGGAATTCCAAGTATGGTTGCACTCAAGACTTTAAGGTGACCTTTTAGGGATCCCCCCAATCATACCACTCAAAAGAGATCTCCTTTGGCTGGTGACTTTCTCTTGAGTTTGTTTGATTAATACTTTAATGTACAGTAAGGTATAGAAACCAAGTATGGGCAAATGAATAATCTAATATTTAGGGAAGGAAATTTTGGTTTATAAATAATGCACAATTAAAGGCTTTTAGAGGGACAAGCAACTGCTACCTCTTATAATATCACTTCCAAACACTGGGACTTGAAAAGAATATCTGTCTAGAGGATACACTTGCTCCATACAGAAACTAAAATCCACTCAGGTATAGTATAAAGATATACTATGACCCTTAGTATGATCCAGACCCAGAAGGAATGAGGGTTTTGGAGTGGTGCTGTTATTGACAGATTCTGAGGCTGATTAAGCTGTTCAGCAAAGCAGGGGTAGGGATCAATAGCCACATCAGCAAGACGAGGCAGGTCCTGCTGATTTCTCAAAAAAACCTTTCCACAAAAGAAAGGTCAGCACTATGGTCAATCAGATGGTCCCCAAGGCCACTGGAGATGCAAGGCATCAATGAGTCTGAGTGCAAGAATGCAGACTGACCTCAAGGACAGTGCAGCCAGTTACAGCATTGAATTTCCTCTTTAAATTCTACTGAAGAAGAGAAGGGAAAGGTAAGGGCAGTGGAGCAATCTCTACTCTTAAAGCACATGGGCGTGTAAGAGATTTGGAAGTGGGAATCTTTCGGAGGAGAGGAGCAAGATTGAGGGGAGGAGGAGAATAGGGTGACAGAGGGTGGGATGGTTGGATGACATGACTGAATCAAAGGACATGAGATTGAGCAAACTCTCGGAGATAGTGAAGGGCCAGAGAAGCCTGTCATGCTGTAGTCCATGGGGTAGCAAAGAGTCAGACACAACCTAGAGACTGAAAAATAACAACAAGCAAGATGGTCCTGAGCAAGAAAGTAAACCACACCAGTCTTAAGAAGAAGCTACTGCCCCCTCAGCTTGGTTTTCCTCATTCACAGTCAAGTTGAGCTTCTGGCTGCATAATGAAAAGTTACTTAGAGAGGACCACAAATGAGCCAGTATCTAGAGTTCTTGAACCCCTAGAACAACACTTGGTTGACTAGATCACCCACTTCAGAAAAGTTGGAAGGCATGGGGCTTCCCTGCAATCCAATGGTTAAGACGTCACCTTCCAAAGCAGAGGGTGCGGGTTTGATTCCTGGTGGGGGAACTACGATCCCACAGACCTTGTGGCCAAAACATCTAAACATAAGACAAGAAACAATGTTGTAACAAATTCAATAAAAAGACCTCAGAAAAGTTTAAAAAGAAAAGCAATAAGGTGCACAGTAAGGATTTCTTATGAGGAAAAAGATTATTAAATAGTCTGCAGGGATTTTTCTCCCTTTAGTATTCATTCCTCTGAGCAATTTAACTGATTCCATGATAGGTGTCATTAGATTAGAGCACTTCTAAAGCTCTCTTCTAAAAGTATAAAAAGTCCAACTACTTGTTCTGATTAACCCCCACCTTCTCACCCACCCCAAAGCAATCTGAACTACCAGGCATTACTCTTCTCTTAATGTATATATTTTAAAATACATGGATACATACAGATTCTCTTTCAGTCCTCTGTACCACCAAAATGTTTTACCAGCACATAAAATCAAGAATTATGAAATGAAACATTTTATTTTCCACATGGATGACCTAATGATAGTATCTTACATTGAAATCACTCCCCAAGGTATATTAGGCAAATCTCTAGCTTTTATTCCCATTGACCATCACAGTCATGCTGAAAAGTTAGAGAGGCTGTGTATTGGAAAGTATGCCCCAGGGAACTAGAGCTACAGAGAACACTAGCAAAAAGTTTGGAAAACTCTGAGTTTAACAACGTTTAAACATATGTATCACAAGGCCCTTCAGACTCTTCATGTTAGTTCATTACAAATCTCCATGTGGGGAGGGGAGAGAGAGAGCAAGAGAATATTTCACAAACTTATTGTATCGCAAAACCCTTTTCCCATCGCACATCTTATGGAATTCATGTTGGGACTGCCCTTGCATTATCATATTGCTAAGACATGATAAATATCTACAGTTGCATTTTAGCTATGCTGCATTCAACAACATCTGACAAATGTTTACTGATCCTCAATGTGCCAGACACTGCTCTAGGAGCTATTAACAAAGAAGGAAATCCTTGCTTTTATATAGCCTATATTTTAATGGGGAAAATAAAATTTAAAAGTTAATAATAAATAAAATAGGGATAAATAATAAGAAGGAAAAAAACAGGTAATGTATTAATAACTCTGTGTGTCTGTCTGTCTGTCTGCATGCCGGGGAAGGGACAATATTTTGGAGGAGGTGGCCAAAGGTTTCTGAGGTGATAGCTAAGTAAAGCCCCAAAGGAGGTGAGAGAGGAATTATCACATATCTGGAAAAGAAGCAGTCTGAGCAAAGAGCACAGGAAAAGCCCATAGGTGGGACTGTATTAGAAAGAAAGACTCAAATTTGATTAAAACATGGCCCTGTTTTTTATTTCTACTATAGAGATTAGTCAGTCTTTTAAGAAACAGGTCTAACATTTTTAAAAGCCACACATGCAGGGGAAGAAGAGGGTGGGATGAATTGAAAAAGTAGCATTGATATATATACACTACTGTGTACAGCTAGTGAGAAGCCGCTCTGTAAGACAGGGATCCCAGCCTGGCACTCTGTGATGACCTAAAGGGGTGGGATGGGGGGTGGGCTGGAGGGAGGGAGTCTCAAGAGGGAGGAGATATATGTATAATTATGACTGATTCTCGTTGTTGTTTGGCAGAAACCAACACAACATTGTAAAGCAGTTATCCTCCAATTAAAAAATAATAATAATAATAAATAAAAGCCATGCATGTTTTAAGTACACATAATTCATGAGTCTTGTACTTTACTGTAAGGACCCAGAGTCTTGCATTTATGGTTTTTCAAACACTTTCCCTAGCGATTCTTGGGACACTTTCAGGAGAGTCTGTGAAGTCAAATCTATTTTCATTAATGAGAAGACATTACTGGCCCTTTTAGCTGAGCAGACATGTGCACAGTGGAACAAAAGCAACGGTGGGTAAAAACTGCCAGGACTTTAGCAAGAATCAAAGCAGTGGCACTAAGGTAGACTAGTAGACCCTGCATTCTTCCCTGCCATGACCCTGCAGGACAACTACTGCTGGTTTAATTTACAAGTGTTTGACGAAACTGTTAAAGAAAACACTAAGTTAGTTAAATCTCAAACCTGGAGTAAACACATCTTTTAATACTCTGTGGTAAAATAAGGCATATGCATAAAATATTTCTGATTCATTTTGAAGACCAATGGTTGTCCAGAAGGAAAAGGAGTTGTACAATTAAATTATGAGCTAATTAACTCAGTTCAGTTCAGTTGCTCAGTCATGTCTGACTCTTTGTGACCCCATGGGCTGCTGCATGCCAGGCTTCCCTATCCTTCACCAACTCTTAGAGCTTGCTCAAACTCATGTCCATCGAGTTGGTGATGCCATCCAACCATCTCATCCTCTGTCATCCCCTTCTCTTCCTGCCTTCAATCTTTCTCAGCATCAGGGTCATTTCCAAGGAGTCAGTTCTTTGCATCAGGTGACCAAAGTATTGCAGTTTCAGCTTCAGCATCAGTCCTTCCAATGAATATTCAGGACTGATTTCCCTTAGGATTGATCTCCTTGCAGTCCAAGGGACTCTCAAGAGTCTTCTCCAACACCACAGTTCAAAAGCATCAGTTCTGTGGTGCTCCACTTTCTTTATAGTCCAACTCTCACATCCATACATGACTACTGGAAAAACCATAGCTTTGACTAGATGGACCTTTGTGGGCAAAGTAATGTCTCTGCTTTTTAATAAGCTGTCTAGATGGGTCATAACTTTTCTTCTAAGGGGCAAGCATCTCTTAACTTCATGGGTATAGTCACCATCTGCAGTGATTTTGGAGCCAGGAAAATAAAGTCTGACACTGTTTCCATTGTTTCTCCATCTATTTGCCATGAAGTAATGGGACCAGAGGCCATGATCTTAGTTTTCTGAATGCTGAGTTTTAAGCCACCTTTTTCACTCTCCTCTTTCACTTTCATGAAGAGGTTCTATAGTTCTTCACTTTCTGCCATGAGGGTGGTATCATCTACATATCTGAGCTATTGATATTTCTCCTGGCAATCTTGATTCCAGCTTGTGCTTCATCCAGCCTGTAATTTTGCATGATGTACTCTGCATATAAGTAGCTGATTAGCTACTTCTCACTATATATTTTTGTTTGGGAAAATATAGTTATTTCTAATAAAATATGTTATTTTGTTAACATGTAATGGATTTATGTTATTTTTAATGAATTAATAAATTAATGTTAAATTTTTTTCCCAGTTCAATTGCTGTCACAGTAAATACTGATAAATGTAACATACATAAATAAACAGAAGCTTTTGCCGTCGTCAATCATTTTTAAGAGTGTAAAGGGTCCTTAGACTAAGAAGTCTGAGAAACATTATACTAATAAAAGAGCAAAAATGCCATGCATGAGCACATATATGAGTAAATACATACACTTATTATATATTTGAGGGTTTTCCTTTTTTTTGGCTCTTCTGGGTCTTTGTTGCTGCACGAGCTTTTCTCTAGATGCGGCAAGTGGAGGCTACTCTCTAGCTGTGGCGTGAGAGCTTCTCATTGCAGTGGTTTCGGTTGTTTTGGAGCACAAGCTCTACAGAGCCTTTGGGCTTCAGTAGTTGAGGCCCACGGGCTCTGTAGCTCTGTAGTTTCAGCTCCCTGGCTCTACAGCACAGGCTCAATAGTTGTGGTGCACAGGCTCATTTGCTCTGTGGGCATATGGGAACTTCCCAGATCAGCGATCGAACCCATGTCTCCTGCATCAGCAGGTGGAGTCTTTACCACTGAGCCACCAGGGAAGCCCTATATTTGGGACTTTTTTGATTGAAATTCAAATAACACATTAACTATTTTTAGGTGAACAATTCAATGGCATTTAGTACAATCAGAATGTTGCGCAACCATCACACTACCTAGTTCCAAAACATTTTCATCATCCCAAAACGAAACCCAGCACACGTTAAACAGATCCTTCTCTTTGTCCACTTGTATCCCCAGCCCCTGGCAACCACCAATCTGCAGTCTGTATCTAGGGATTTACCTATCCTAGACACTTTATATAGACTGAATCAATAATATGTGACCTTTTGTGACAGCCTTCTTTGACTTCACGTAATGTTTTCAAGGTTCATCCTCACTGTAACATGGATTGTGGGTGTTTCACTCCATATATATTTACTTTTAGTTAACTATTCATCTTCACATATTCATTTAAGGGTATATTTATGATCTCTGATTTCCCAGTCTCCAGAATGCACCAAACAACTGGATCACATTTCAGTTTCATTTGCCTCTTGGATTCTATCTGTAATGAAGGGAATGATGCTAGGAGGCCCTTGGCACCTGACTCCCCTTTTCTTGGGCACATATCTTACTCCAGGGAAATGCATGATCTTCTGTACTATTTATACTACAAAGGCTATTGCAAACTGATTGCAAAAAATGGTCCCTCTCTTTATCCACACACCTACAAAATAACTTTGCAGCTTCTTCCATCAAGAAGAGAGGTGGGTCTATCTCTCCCTGCCCTTGAATCTGGACTGGCCTTGTGACTTGCTTTAGCCAGAAAATGAAGGAGCTCATAGGATGGGTAAGAAAGTTAAAAGAGACAGCTTGTGCAATATACTTAGCACAGGGCCAGGCACATAAGTCATAGTTAAGTGGTAACAATTATCATTTACAGTACATATAGTATAAACAGCATATAACAGGCATGCTGCTCTCTATTTCAGGAATTTGGGTCTTCTTATGTTTCCCTCATGTCTTTTCTCCTCTCCCCACTCATCTTCTAGCTGAGTCCAGATGCTATCAGTTGATAGATGGCATAACCAGATAAAGAGCTTGCACAAAATACATACAGGTTACAGTTTCCAAGAAAGTAATCAATCCACCCAACCTTGAGTTCACTACAACTCCAGGTTCACCCTGGAGGTAAAGACATTTACAACATAATCTAGTTGGGGCTAGTTTAATCAAAAATATTCTCACTGGGTAATTTTGAACCTACATTGAAGAAACAGGAAAACAGAAACAATTTATTGAGTGTCATTGTCGAAGTGCTTCACATGCACAATCTCATTTAATCTTCACAGCAACCCTCTGAACCCCCTGAGACAGACTAAATTGTCTCCATTTTACAGATGAGAAAACTGAGGCTTGAAGATATGAATAATTTGCCCAATTTTGTGGAAGGTGGTATAAGAAAGTTAAATAAGAACTGATTCTTGTTCCTCAATCTCTTAATAATAGAATCCCTTTAACTTTCTCTTTCCTTTGTAGACTCCATGTTTTGAGAGTTTTTATTTATCATGTAATAGCATTATTAGTTTTGAAATGCTAAAATGAACCCTTGACTTAGGAGATTGCAAAGTACTAAAGCTCCTGGTTTGGAACTGTTGAACTAGTCCCAGCTCCTCATTTGCAATTGAAGAAACAGAAACTCAGAAAGAATCAAGGATTTGCCAAGGCCACACTGCTCCCATGTAAAAGGAAAATCACTAAAATTCAGGTCTTGTCATTCCCTGTAACCATTTTGTTTTCCATGACAAAATTCTGCCTCTAGAACGTGCTCTAGCTACAGGGACACCTTGGCAGCAAGTCACCAGTAGGAGACAGAATTAAGGCAACAAGCAGAAGAGGTTTACCGCGGATTTAAAGTCTTCACAGCAGTGCTCTGTATGTGCCACAGCGTTTGGCTAAGTGAGTATTTACTCCAAGAGAAGGTTCTGACACCACACAAAGGGGAAAAAATTAAGAACTATTTAAAGATAGATGACATGCAAAGTAGTTTTTAAAATATACGTAAAAATGATTCATGAGTTACTGGGATTAAGGATTTCCATACGGAAAGGATAGAATGATGTAGCGGGAAGAATGCTGACTTGTGCCACCATTCTTTTAACTTGGAGCTTGTTTTATGAGATGGCATACTATCTTCCGTGTGGAAAAGGGGGCAACAGAGAAAGAAAGCTTCCCGTGATAAACGGAACAGAAGCAGGACTTCATTTCAGTTCTGAGCGGAAGTTCTTAGAACCATTGCTGAACCTACCAGCAATCTTACTTTTCTTCTGCCCCAAGAGCAGCCAATCCCAAGCCATCGTTGCTCCTTTAGCCTGCGTCCCAGAATGAAGACGGGCTTAGAGTCACCGCTGACCCTCAGCAACTTGTAACACAAGTGAGAAATATGCCTTATCTGTTGAAAGTCACTGACACTGAGGATTTTTGCCACCAGAACACAACCTGGTGAACGCTGACAGATGCAAAGCAGTATCTAAAATGACTCCTAAAAATTCTAAGAAGGCTGCTGATCATCCCCACAGAACCCGACATCCTGAAAGCCTTTCTGGGCTTCCCACGGTGTCAAGAGAAACAGAATTCTGCCTAAGGGAAAAGGAATTGGAAAGGGCAAAGTAGGCTGTCGGAAACTGTGAACAAAGAACACAGGGGAGAAGCAGAGAGACAAAGCAAAAGCCAACAGCAAAAGGGCATAAATAACAAAGGAACTCCGTCCATACAAAGCAGCACATGCAAACGTGCGCCACTAACACCAGGGAGGAGGGAAAAGGAAACAGAAAGTAGGAGAGCATCCAGATGCCAAAGGGCTGCCTGAAAGACAGATCAAGACTAGACAAGACAGGGATCAAACAGCGGTGAGAGGAACTGTGAACAGTTTGAAGAGAAAAAAAAGCTGGACCCCAACATTGTGTTTGCGGCATCAAGTCCCCTGCTCGAAGGGAAAGTGCAGTAAGGCAGCCCGTCCCCTGGAAAACATCTCCATTTCACCCGGGGGCAGGCACCTCCAGATTCTGTTGTTCAGTCCCTCAGTCGTGTTCAACTTTCTGTGACCAGGCTTCCCTGTCCTTCACCATCTCCCTGAGTTTGCTCAAACTCATGTCCATTGGTGATGCCATCCAACCATCTCATCCTCTATCACCTACTTCTCCTGCCCTCAATCTTTCCCAGCATCTGGTTCTTTTCCAATGAGCTGGCTCTTCACATCAGGTACCCAAAGTATTGGAGCTTCAGTTTCAGCATCCGTCCTTCCAATGAATATTCAGGATTGACACACACTTTGAAGGGGCCATGAATGGTGCCTTCTGCCTCCAGTAAATCAATGCCCTGGGCCCTCACTGCTGAAATTATGGGGGGGAGGAGGGTGGGCTGCTGCCAGCATCAGCATCACCTGAGTTTGTGACAAGAGCAGGATCCCAGGTCCCACCCCAAACTGCAATCACTCAGAATCTGCACTGTAATACAATTCCAGGATGATTTTCCCACACAGGAAAGCTTAGTAAGTGCTGCCATAATGACCACTCTTCCCAAAGTAAGTGTACTATGCCCCTGATGTATGTTAAATTGGGACTGCATACTAGAAATTTAGCTCCAACATTCATTAGTTATGCGCCCTTAAACAAGGCACTGACTTCCCCTGAGCCTCAGTCTCCCCCTCTATAGACTGAGCACCATGATACCTTTCTTAAAGGACTGATGTGAAGGTCAAATGAAATAACATATGTAAGCTGCAGAGTAAATACTGATAGATGTCAGTTCTATTACTTGCTGGCCATAAGCAGGTTTTGCTGAGGGGTGAGTGGTGAGGGTAAGAAGCAAGCGAAAGATGTTTTGAGGAAAGGAGGGCAAAGAGAAGGCCAGGCAAGGGATACTGTTGATGGGAAGACACTAGCTTAACTTGAATACTCTCATCTGGTCCTCCTTGTTCTCTGCCCTCTATCTGCAGAAAAACAGTAGTGTATTCAGAAAGAAGCTGGATGCTAGAAGTCATGGCACACAAGGATTTACTTCAAGCACCTCCTCCCCCACAGGGATGCTAATTATTTAGCAGATGTGCATAATTTAACAACTACACAGCCAAGTATCTCAGAGTCAGTGATTTCCACTCACATCCCAACACTTAGAGGAAAATATCAACCCAAGTATATTTCCCTCAGCATATATTAAAGCTTCCCAACACAATATCTATAAATAAAGTACTGTACTGTATAGGACTCATCCTGTTAGAGAATAGATTCCTCCTTTTAAAAAAGTCATATTAGGTTTTTAGGAAAACTGGTGTCCTATAAACCTGAAAATTTTGTTAATTACAGAATTTCAAGCCCAGACTAACTTTGAGCTCTGTCTCCCTAAATTTCCTTTCAGTTCGGTTTGGATGTTTCATTTTTTTCACCACTATGAATGAATCAAACTCTTAAGAAAGATACGGGCAACCCAGGCCCTCTATTCAAGGGCTAATGTGTCTGATGCATCTTAATCTTTGTGCATATTAAATTTAGCAACCATGTGGCCTCTGTCTTGAAATGGAGATAAGAAATGTTAGTCTGGAGATCTATGTGTTTCTTAGTGCAAGTCTTTTGAAAGAGAATAATTCAGCTTAGTGAAGTCGCTCGGTCGTGTCCAACTCTTTGGGACCCCATGGACTGTAGCTCTCCAAGCTCCTCCGTCCATGGGATTCTCCAGGCAAGAATACTGGAGTGGGTTGCCACTTCCTTCTCCAGGGGATCTTCCCGACCCAGGGATCGAACCCAGGTCTCCCGCATTGCAGGCAGACGCTTTAACCTCTGAGCCACCAGGGAAGCCCAATGCTTAAACTACATTAACTTGCACTAAACTAAAATTACCCTATTGCATCAATATGGGGTGCACTTAGGTGTTTGGCCAGTTAACGAATATGATCCAAATGGAGAAACAGTGTAAGGTGGATGGAGAGAGAGAATTTGACAGAAAGACATCTCCTTCATAAGAAGGAAAGAGCTCCTGTTACAGTCAATTAAATTCCCTTCCCCTCATTACAAAGATCTCTCAGCCAAAATTGACATAAGCGACATCCAGGTACCTGGTGCCCCACCGCGGTATGAAGGATGCTGTCCACAGGCCCTTCAGAGACCTGCCTCCCAGGTGCCTCTTTTCTGTCACAGGTGACACCTGGTCTCCAGAGCCTGGGGGGCTCAGCATGCTTCCACCAATGACACATCCACGAATCTCATATTTGCAAACTGTTCATCAGAGGCCATCTCACAATACTGCAAAGCTCAACTGGCTTGCTTTGCTGTGTGTTTCCTGCAACATGACTTCAGTCCGAATGTGTTTCATCATTGGATATTCTCCTCTTAGACATGGGCTCTACGTTCTTACTCAGTCATTTTCTCTTATGGAGATGGAACCAAGCAAGCAAACTCCAACTGAAACCTTTAAACTACCTTTTGAAAGTGTAAACCAGTTTTTGTACCTACTGATAAGACTGGAAGCAAAGGCATGGAACTCAGAAGACACTCTCTGCTCAGCTCTGCCACTTACTCTCTGCATGTCCTTGGGCAAGGCTGGATTTCACCTCTGGCCTTTTTCTTCTCCTTTGTGATGTAGATATAATAACATGTCCTACCAAAGGTTGATCAAATAAGATCACATAGGTGGAGGCAGTTATGAAGTGTAATCCTATGCCTTGAATTACCATACCAAGTATAACAGCAACTAGCTTGATTGCTCCATAAGGCTCAGGCTTGTTTTGTTTTGTTTTGTTTTAATAATTCAGAGAGGAAGTCAAAAGAAAAAGAGAAAGTGGCAGATTCTGCTTCTTAGTGCCAAGCAACATTTGTAACTGACGTGGCATAGATTGTATTATGATTGTCTTAATTTAACAGCATGGCAGCTTCAGACTATTTGGTCAGATTCATGTTTTTTAAATTAGTGTAGTACTGGACAGTCTCTCAAATTTGTCAAGAGCACAGACCTAGGTGTCAAGAGACCTGAAATTTTTATTTGACTCTTTCACAATGTTCTGTGGAAAAATTTAACCTTTCTGAGTCTCTCTAAGTCTTAAAATTTGGTGGGTTTCATTCAGAAATCAATTTGGAAAGATTTAGCAAGAAACTTGAGACTGTTTATATCTTTTGCTCCAATAATTACATATTTGAAAAACTATTTTAAGGACCTAATCCTAAACAGGATACCATGTTTAGGTGCAAAGATATTTGTTATAGTATAACTAACAACAGAAAGAGGACAATCAAAACGTTTAACCACAGTATATCTTTTTTTTATAAAAATATATGCTATCATTTAAAATGTTGACTCAGAATGCTATGTTATTACATAGGGAAATATTTAATAAATTATGTTAATTAAGATAAAAATCAGGGTACCCAAATGAATGAATGTTGTTTAGTTGCTAAGTCATAACTGACTCTTTTATGACCCAGTGGACTGTAGCCCACCAGGCTCCTCTGTCCATGGAATTTCCCAGGCAAGAATACTGGAGTGGGTTGCCGTTTCCTTCTCCAGGGGATCTTTCCAACCCAGGGATCCAACCTGTGTCTCCTGCATTGGCAGGGGGTGGTGAGGGCTGGGGGTGCAGTTCTTTACCTTCTTTACTACTGAGCCACTAGGGAAGCCCAAAATGTATTAATATCCTGTTTTAATCCTACATGCAGGAAAGAATAAGAAAACTCCTTGCCATATTATCACCAACAGCCATGCTCCTATGAAAATGAGTCATTTTTAGGCTTTTTCTATTGTTTACAGTTCATTTTCAGCTTTCCTCTATTTCCCAAATTTGTTTTAATGTTTGTAATTTTATAAATAAACAAAGCCTAAAACATAATATCAGGAGGTTAAAATAGATAGCCTAAAGTCACCTATTTCAGTGTTAAGGATCTATCCTTGTATCATAGTCTCAAATGTAAAGGTCTGTGATTAAAATAACCCATAGTGTCAAAGCAAGAAATCACTAATAAAAGTTTACAGCTACAGAATGCTGTTTAAACACACAGAATCTCAATGCCTGTTCCCACAGCACTCCCAGAAGTGATAGGCCAGGGTGCGTCCAGTGTAACACAGCAATCAGGGTGGATGCAAATAAATCTTTCTGAGAGCAAAAGTCCAATGAAGAGGCCAGTAGTCAGGAACATGACTCCATGTTTATGAGATACATCAGAGCAGTCTATGTAAATGCCAGTCTATGAAACCCTGTGCGTGTGTGAACTGATTTTTACAGCAATGCCATGCTTGGTCAGCAGGCTATTTTGGCATGGAATAATCCCATAGACATGAGAAATACATTTCCCCATCATAAGGCTCAGAATGATATAACACTATGGAGAGCTAATGAACTTTTCAAAATGTTTTAAAAGCCAGTTCTGGAATGGCATTTTGGTCTGCATCCACCACAGTGAATTTATGTCTGGATTTTTTCAAGACTGGAAAAAAGAGTGATGGAGCTTCGGGCCAAGGTCCAAGGGTAGGCAGCCAAGTGACAAGCTCATGAGAAGTTGCACACCAATGAGGTTGCTTTGCTTTCAGCATGGCTTTATGTCAGATTCACAAAAATTCAGCTACAGGATAAAATTCTCCCTCTGGTTTGTCCTTTTCTATGACCTGTTCCTTGGTGGCTCAGACAGAAAAGAATCCACCTGCTAAGCAGGAGACTCGAGTTTGATTCCTGGGTTAGGAAGATCCCCTGGAGAAGGAAATGGCAACCCACTCCAGTATTCTTACCTGGGAAATTCCATGGACAGAGGAGCCTGGTGGGCTACAGTCTGTGGGGTCGCCGAGAGTCGAATACCAGCTGAGTGAACAAGACTATATATATGACCTGTATACATTCCCTAAGACCATGTTTTCAATTTGCCTACAATCTAAAATGAAAAAAAAAAGTTCTCCCAATGATCATGGTAAAAATTGAAAATGAATATTATATTAAACCACAGTCAGTTCAGTTCAGACGTTCAGTCTTGTTCAACTCTCTGTGACCCCATAGATTGCAGCACGCCAGACCTCCCTGTCTACCACAAACTCCCAGAGCTTTCTCAAATTCATGTTCATCGAGTCAGTGATACCATCCAGCCATCTCATCCTCTGTTGTTCCCTTCTCCTCCTGCCTTCAACCTTTCCCAGCATCAAGGTCTTTTCTAATGAGTCAGTTCTTCACATCAGGTGGCCAAAGTACTGGAGCTTCAGCTTCAGCATCAGTCCTTCCAATGAATATTCAGGACTGATTTCCGTTAGGATTGACTGGTTTGATCTTAAACCACAAGGATTGGTCAAAATTCTGCTCACTTTTCTTTGAAAGAATCCAGGCCTCCCAGTCTGTTTATATGGTAGGTGCCAAAGAGTGAGAGAATTCTACCTGATATTTCAGCTGGGAGATGCTGCACGCAAACCAAACCAGGTTGCTAAGGGCAGAGAAGAGCTGAAAGCGTTAACAAAGCAGAGGATGGAGGCCAGAGAGCAACCTGCCCTCAGCCTCCCTGGAGAGGGACTTGGGGACGCTGCTGTCCCAGAGAAGCAACTGAGCACGTGTCCTCTCAGACATACCAGTGGCAGGGGGCAGCTGATCTACCCACCTGTCATGACACTTCTGTCCTCCCAGGGAAAGGTGCTGATCTGGCCAGCAAGATGGGCCACTTGCTAGAGAAAATGTTTATGAAGAGTGCAAGACAAGCAAAATGCTCCTCCATCAGGCTGAGCTTCTTCCCCGGGCCCTTCCTTCTTTTCCATTTTGGAAAGCAAGAAGCAAACATGTACGTCTCTCTTTTGCACCCTTTAATTAATAGATAACTTAATGTATTTATTTATGGCTGTGCTGGGTCTTGCTATGCAGGCTTTTCTCTAGTTGCGCTGAGTGGGGGCTCCTCTCTCTTTGGGGTGCGAAGGCTTCTCACTGCGGTGGCTTCCCCCGCTGCAGAGCACAGGCTCTAGGGCACTGGAGCTTTAGTAGTTGGGTCACATGGGTTCAGTAGTTGCGGCTCCTGGGCTCTAGAGCACTGGCTCAATAGTCATGGGGAATGATCTTAGTTGCTGCACAGCACATGGGATCTTCCTGGATCAAGAATCAAATCTGTGTCTCCTACATTGGCAGGCAGACTTTTTACCACTGAGCCACCAGGGAACCTCCAACAGATCATTTTTTCACAGCAAAAAAAGACCTAATTGAATTGTTGGGCTTCGTTAAAAATAAGCCACTTATTCTTTTTTATTTTTTAATTTTTATCATAGTATGCTGATGCTGCTGCTAAGTCACTTCAGTCGTGTCCGACTCTGTGCGACCCCATAGACGGCAGCCCACCAGGCTCCTCGGTCCCTGGGACTCTTCAGGCATAGTTGATTTATAATGTTTTATTTTCAGGTGTACAGCAAAGTGACTCAGTTACATATAATTTTTTCTCAAATTATTTTCCCATTATTACAAAATACTGCATATAGTTTCCTGTCCTATACAGTAAACCGAAAAAGCCACTTTAATTCTTAAAGTCCTGCTGTTTCCAACTGAAAGAAAGAAATGGGTCCTACAATGGGGAAATCTTTCATTAAAACTTTTCAAATAATAGAAAATCCATCAGCAGGCAGCCCCTCCCTCTCCAGTTGTTCTTAGGGATCTTATTATACAGGCCCAAGGTCATTGCTGCAACTTCTTTATGGAGCCCAGAACCAGGGTAAAGTTCTTGATTCAGATTGGGAGTGGAGAGTGGGGCTTCTCACATCTCGTATGTGCCATGGGCCTATTTATGCTTCCCCACATGAGCTCACATTTATAGCACCGTCATCACTCTCTCTCCTGACTCATGATCACTTGCTATAAACCATGACATTTCACATACCTGGCTTCACTTAAGAATGAGCTCAGCCACGCAAGGGACTCTTCCAGACAACTGAAGCTTACCCTCCATGTAACAACTGCTGTTCTATTTCTTTTAACATTAATTATCTGAGTTGGATTTTTTTTCTGAAATTGCTTACATACCCCCACTTTCTCTTAAACAGGACACCAAGCTTAAATAATTTTCTTCCTTGATTATTCAGGGTCATTACTGTGAACTTTCTGCCACTGATGTTATGGCCTCCAGAGTCTGTGCAGGTGTTTAGGACTGCTTACCCTACATCAGATGGAATGCCACTTGCTGAGCATCTGGGCCCACTTCTTGGGAGTCTGTTTGCCTGTGGTTTTGTTTGTGGGCTACCACTCCTCCCACACCCCACTCAGAGAAACAAGTCCTGTCAAAGCCCAAGTTAAGTAATAAGGATGACATAAAATTGGTGCCAGCATCTGTGAGTCTTTGCTGCGTTCCCATCATTCTCTGAATGACTTTCAGATATCATCATACCAATCGGCTCAGAAAGACAGTTTAGGGGATTTTCCTTTGAGAAAAGAACTAATTCTCAAGGTAGGTTTCTAATACTCAGTGGCAGTTGTCTGAAGGAAGGCTGCCTTTGTGTAATTTTCAGTTTTTTGGAAACCCTGAACTCCAGACACATGAGCTCTTACTCTTGCAGATAATTCATCCTGAGCTTTTGGAAAGATTTTCTTCTTCGTCTCACCACTTTTCAAACTCTCCTCCCCTTGAATGCTGTTTTTCTTTGCTTTTCTCCTACTTCCCTTCCGATTCCATCCCCACCTTTCTTCTTTCCTTTCTCCCTCTTTTCCTTCACGCCCATGTGTGTCCATAGTACCTCTAGTAGTCTTCTGCACCATTGCTAAGCTGGCAGTCTGGAGAGCAGAAAGGAAGCAAAGAGCAGAAACCTTGACTCCTAACCTCGGCTCTTCTTGCAGCTGTGTCACCCAGGCTGTGCTCACTCTATCGACACTTACTCACTCAGTCAAACCCAAGCTTTCTGTCTCCAGCAAGAGAGTGACAATAATGAAGGGGGGAAAGGCACAAATAAACTTATTTACAAACCAGAAATAAATCCATAGATATGGAAAACAAACTTATGTGACCAAAAGTGAAAGGAGGGGAAAAACTAATAAGGAGTTTGGGATTAACATATACACACCACTATATATAAAACAGATAACCAGCAAGGACCTACTGTATAGCACAGAGAACTATACTCAATAATTTTTGATAACTAATAAGGGAAAAGAATCTGAAAAAGAATATATGTATACATATCTGTGAAATGGAATCGCTATGCTATACACCTGAAACAAACCCAACACTGAGTTGTGACTGTCTGTGAATCAACTACACTCCAATTAAAAAGATAATGTATATGAATATGTTTAGTAATCATATGGAAATTATTGTTAATAGTGAGTTTAAAAGAATTCTTTTGACTGCATTCAGAATCTGGGATCTGAACTGGAGCTCACATTTAATTGTACATTACTCATAAATAAAATGGTAATGATAAAATTACAGAGAAAAAAGGTTTGGCTAAAAACGCATTTTTGAGAACTTCACTATATTGTTGCTGTTGCTCAGTCACTCAGTCATATCCGACTCTTTGTGACCCCATGGACTGCAGCACGCCAGGCTTCCCTGTCCTTCACTATTTCCTGAAGTTTGCTCAAACTCATCCATTGAGTCGGTGATGCCACTCAACCATCTCATGCTCTGTCGCCCCCTTCTTCTGTCCTCAATCTTTCTCAGCATCAGGGTCTTTTCCAACTAGTCAGCTCTTCCCAGTGGGTGGCCAAAGTATTGGAGCTTCAGCTTCAGCATCAGTCCTTCCAATGAATATTCAGGGTTGATTTCTGATTTGATTTTGAGGATTGACTGACTTGATCTCCTTGCTGTCCAAGGGCCTCTCAAGAGTCTTCTCCAGCAGCCCAGTTTGAAAGCATCAATTCTTTGGCACTCAGCCTTCTTTATGGCCCAACTCTCACATCCGTACATGACTGCTGGAAAAGCCATAGCTTTGACTATATGTACCTTTGTCAGCAAAGTGATATCTTTGCCTTTTAATACTCTGTCTAGGTTTGTCATAGCTTTTCTTCCAAGTAGCAAGTGTCCTTTAATATTATACATAATACTACTAAATCTAAATAAGTTTCTAAATTGAAATAATGCTTGCACATATTTTCATGTATCAGTTCTTAACATAAGAAATCTAAGGAGCAGGAGGAAGTTTACTGTAGGACATTAAAAACTCAGTTGTTCGTTCAAAAAAAAAAACGAAGGAATCTGGAAAACCAAAAATTATACTCACAATTTGATGGCAACTAAGGGGCAATTTATAACTTTTTAAAAAAGCCATTCTCATTATCAAAAGTTCACTAAATACCCACAATATTTCTAGTCACTCTAAAAGCTAGTCACACAGGGAAGATCCAGAGAGATGATATGGGGTGGGAGGTGGGAGGGGGGGTTCAGGATTGGGAACTCATGTACACCCGTGGCAGATTAATGTCAATGTATGGCAAAACCAATACAGTATTGTAAAGCAAAATAAAGTAAAAATAAAAATAAAAAGACCGTGATGCTGGGAAAGATTAAGGGCAGGAGAAGAAGGGGACAACAGATGATGAGATGGTTGGATGGCATCATGGACTTGATGGGCCTGAGTTTGAGCAAGCTCTGGGAGTTGGTGATAGGCAGAGAAACCTAGTTTGCTGCAGTCCATGGGATTGCAAAGAGTTGAACACAACCTAGGGCGTGAACTGAATGACTCAAATTTAGATCAGCAATCCTTTGTTAGTATTTGACTGATTCTCTGTTTTAAAAATTCTGCCTCAGGTTGTAATGGCTTCAAAGCTTTTTTTGTTTTCTGCAATAAACCAACCTGTATCTGTCTCACACCTTTAAAATGACCTCACTTTCTATTTTATTAAAAACTTGAAACCATCTAAAAAAAAAAAAAAAAAAGCTAGTCACAGACCCTATCTTCCGAGTAGTTTATTGGTGTTTTATTTTTCCTTCAGTTGGACATACAGTGAAACAGTCTCCCAATTTCTTCAACCAAATCATAGATAGACCCACACCATAACTTCCTCATAGTAGGTTCTCAATAATATTGATTGATTAGTCAATTATCCAAGGATATTTTAATATAAAATAGTCAAAAACAAAGAAATGTACCTCTCTTGGGTCAAAGTTAACTCACTACCCAACACTCCCATAAACCTGCCAAGTTGCTTGCATTTTATTTAAAGAGAATGAAATGTTCCAGGGTATCTGGTGGAAAGACACAGGTGTGGGAGTGGGTCCTGGAATGGGAGTCAGATGACCTGGGAGTAAACACTGGCTCTGTTCTCTACTGACTTGAAAACTTGGGCAAACTTCTTGCCCACCTGAACCTCAGTTTCCTCAACTGCAAAGGGAAATAATAGCTACCTCACAAGGCGGTTTTGAATATTAAGTGGAAAAATATATTTCTTAGGGATAAGACAGATAGTCAACAAATTTCAGTCAAATTAAAATCATCTCTGTTTCTATAAAATGTAAATAGGGCTTCCTGGCTCTCTTATTCACCATGATCATTTTTGTGTTTTTATTACTGTGGGTGAAAGAGATATTCTTGTCCTAGTACATACACACCTGCAACAGTCTTAATATCATTTGACTGATGAGGCCAGTCTGGAAGGCCTTCAACTTTCCTATCAAGGACTGAAAAATCTTCCCTGCTAGTCTCATGACATTAGTGCTGGCCCAGAAGCAGCAGAACAAGCTGGGCCAGCTTGGTGAAATGGCTGGGATTGGGGGAGTCTAATTTTTCCCCTTTGGACCACATAAGGCTCCAATAGTTCCACCCTGTCTACTGATGCCCAGTGTGGTTTTGCAGAGTCCCCCGACCCTTCCCTGCCTCTCTCCAATCCATGCTTTAATCCACCAGTTCTTACAGATTCCAAGCAATCATGCATAAAAACTAGGCTCATTATTTTACAGTAACATTTTGGACAAAGTGTGTACCACATAAAATCACTGTATGGCACTCCTAGACCTTAACATTTCTCATCTCCTTCTAGTAAACCAGCCCGCATTCCCAAATACTATGGCCAGCCCTTCTCCAGGTTCAGATCTCTAAAACCTGCTCATCCATTTACGCATTTTTTGGCCACTACAGAGTCGTATGAGTTCTGCAAGCCTTTTGCCTTATGGCTCCGTTCATTCTAAAACCACGCCCACCTTTTTGTGCTTAGCACAGTCATGGCTCAGGGCTTCCCTGGCGGCTCAGTGGTAAAGAATCCAGTGCAGGAGACGCAGGTGACAAGGATTGGATCCCTGGGTCGGGAAGATCCCCTGAAGTAGGAAATGACAACCCACTCCAATATTCTTGCCTGGAAAATTCCATGGACAGAAGAGCCTCATGGGCTACAGTCCATGAGGTCTCAAAGACTGGGACACATGCAGTCATGACTGATGGTCCCAAGAAGCCCCCGAAGGCTACAGCAGCTCCAAAGCACCCAATGCTGAGTAAACTGACCAGTGTGTTTGCTCCTCATCCATCAACTGGTCCCCACAAGCTGAGAGGGTATCTTCCCCTCATCTTTTACTAGGGAACAGATTTAAGTATTCGCTGACAGGAAATTAAGTGAAGAAAATCTGCATGCAGTGGTTCATGAAGACTGATGGCAAGGTCCAAATTGATACAGCCCACCTGCTGGCTTGAAGGATGTCACCACCATTGGCAAGAAAGGGGAGAATTTCTGTCTGATCTGTGACACAAGGGTGGCGTTGTTGTTCATTGAATTATACCTGAGGAGCCAAGTACAATTTGTGCAAAGTAAGAAAGATCTTTGTAGCACAAAAAAATCCCTCATCTGGTGACCCATGATGCTCGTATCATCCACTATCCCAATTCCCTTTCAAAATGAATGACTCCACTGAGATTGATTTCAAATCTGGCAAGATGACCGATTTCAAAAAGTTTGATACTGGTAACCTGTATATGGTGACCAGAGTCACTACCATGGGAAGAACTGAACGATCTTCTGCTGCGATCACCAACAGAAAGAGACAACCTGGTCCTTTTGGTGTGGTTCATGTGAAAGGCGCCAACAGCAGCATCCTTGCCTCCCCATTCTCCAACATTTCTGTTATTGCAAAGGCAACAAACCATGGATTTCTTTTCTCTGAGAAAAAAGTATCTGTCTAACCACTGCTGAGCAGAGAGACAAGAGACTGGCAGCTAAAGAGAGCAATGAGTCAAATGGTCTCTAGGAGACATGACTGGAAGGGTCTTTGGGTTTAACTGGGCTTCCAAGGTGGTGGTATTTGTAAAGAATCCATCTGCCAGCACAGGAGATGTAAGAGACATGGATTCAATCCCTGGGTCAGGAAGATCCCCTGGAGGAGGGCATGTCAATCCACTCTAGTATTTTGCCTGGAGAATCCCATGGACAGAGGAGCCTGCTGGGCTACAGTCCACAGGGTGCCAAAGAGTTGGACATGACTAAAGCAACTTAGCACTCATGTAACAGTGTCAGACTTTATTTTTGGGGGCTCCAAAATCACTGCAGATGGTGACTGCAGCCATGAAATTAAAAGACGCTTACTCCTTGGAAGAAAAGTTATGACCAACCTAGATAGCATATTCAAAAGTAGAGACATTACTTTGCCGACTAAGGTCCATCTAATCAAGGCTATGGTTTTTCCAGTGGTCGTGTATGGATGTGAGAGTTGGACTGTGAAGAAGGCTGAGCGCCAAAGAATTGATGCTTTTGAACTGTGGTGTTGGAGAAGACTCTTGAGAGTCCCTTGGACTGCAAGGAGATCCAACTAGTCCATTCTGAAGATCAGCCTGGGATTTCTTTGGAAGGAATGATGCTAAAGCTGAAACTCCAGTACTTTGGCCACCTCATGCAAAGAGTTGACTCATTGGAAAAGACTCTGATGCTGGGAGGAATTGGGGGCAGGAGGAGAAGGGGATGACAGAGGATGAGATGGCTGGATGGCATCACTGACTTGATGGACGTGAGTCTGAGTGAACTCTGGGAGTTGGTGATGGACAGGGAGGCCTGGCGTGCTGTGATTCATAGGGTTGCAAAGAGTCGGACACGACTGAGGGACTGAACTGAACTGAACTGAGGGCTTAATTAAAGATAATGAGGAATGATTAATTGCCCAAAAAAGCCTCTCCCATACAAACAAAGGCCATTTACTGAGCTTCAGGCACTGCACCAGGTTCTGGAGTACAGGTCTCTGAAGCAAATCCATACAGAGACCTTGGTCCCTACTCTCATTAATCAAACACACATGCCCAATAGGGATATAATAACAAGCTGAGATAAATGATCTAAAAACATCACCCAAAACCTTGACCTAGACTCATGAACTGGGAGGTTGGGTGGAAAGGGGTCATTCAGCAAAGTTTTCCCTTCATCTTCCCCTGATCTGTAGAAGAGGTAGGGGTTATTTAAACTAGGAGAAGGAGCCAGCAGAAGTTGGGCAGCAGGTGAGTCAGATCCTAGGGTCAGGGTAAGAGAGTTGTCTGTTCCCCTAAGAGCAATGGGAAGTGATAAGAAGGATTTAAGGGAGGGATGTGACAGAAATAAAAGACACTTCCACAATGGCTGGCAGCACTGGGAAGGAGAGTGGTCTGCAGTGGGTCATCTGGCTAGCTGGCCATTGGAGTCATCTGGATGTCTGAGATACGGTGGGTGGGGAAGGGATAGAGGAAAAGTAAGTTCCCAGCTGGAGAAACCAGATGGATACTAATGCCATTCACTGAGACAAGGAACGGCAGGAAAGGACACCTTGGGGGCAAAGGGACAGAAGTAGCCATTGTTTCAAGCTCTGTGCTGAGGGCTGCAGGTACATTATTTTGGCTTTCTGACAAGGCTGGAAAGTTGGTATCATTATCTCATTTTTCAGATTAAAAACCCAAGGCTATAATACCAGCTTAGTTTTTCTGACCCAACCTTTGTGGATCTAATTTTTCAGGGCAATCTAGTGCCCAATTAGCCTCCCAAGAGCTCTTAAGAAGAAAGATGACTTTTCCTTAGAAACCAAAGCCCAAAGCCACAGAGCTCAGATAGAAATGGATTTGGAACATTGCCAGAGACTTTGAGTAGGTTACTCTGGGACCCGTGGCAGGGCAGCCATGTGTGATTGTGCATAATTACAATGTGCACAAATGTAATATTGTAATATTACAATTACAATCATAATGCAATGTGTGATTGCATACTGCACAAACCCAGAGGACACCAGTCACATCAAAGTTCCTGTGAATTCTGCCTCCTGAATACATCAGCCCTGCCCCTCCCCAGTCTCTTTTCAAAGAAAGACTCCAAGCTCCATGACTCTAGGGTTCAAAAAGAATCAGTGACCAAGGCAACACCATGCACTTGACCTCTCTGGTCCCAGAGCTTCTTTCCTCTTTCGCAGCCTTCATTCAGACCCAGGTGTTTACCCCTCACCCTCTCCTCTGCTCATCTAGTACCCTGAGGAGAAGTAGATGTATGGGAAGAGTGACCCGTCCATCATTAGACCACCATTGCTTACAAGCGCTCCCCAGGGGGATATACCAAATCCAAAACATTGCTAACATCTGCCCAAATAAATGCTACAGAGAAACAAACAAGTTATACAAAAGCTGTCACTTTTTTATCTAGTTATAAAATATTCCCCAAATTTCTGATTAAAGAGTGTCCTTGCTCACCTGATTGCATCTTCCCAGATCCGAGGTGCTGTCTGAACAGCAGTCACCAATTCTTTATCTTTGAGGAAGACCAATCCACTCTGAGATTTACCCTGAAAAAGTCTGTTCTCTGGCCCCAGGGCCAGGACAAACCACAGCTCTCCAATTTGAAAGTTCAGGCAGTGAGAAATGGAGCTGACTCTAGAACTAAAGCAATCAAGGGCTCTTTTCTCATCAGCCCCTAAAGCGGTGACTCCACATTCCCAGAAGTGCTTTGGATTCCTGAGTTTCATGCTTGGGAATATTCTGACAAGAGGCACAGTCTCAAGTGCGCCAGCCCTGGCTTATGATGGGGAGGGAGCTGATCCTGCGGTCTGTGATCAGAATGAGCTCAGCTTTCCAAATGAAACTGCTCTACCAGCATCTCCATCCTTCTCAGTCCTTACCACCGTGGTCCTTTAAAAGGTATGGAACATTCATTTTAAAGATGCTTTTTATTGATAAATATGACCTTGTTTCTATAAAGGAAGTCAGGAAGGATATATTTCTCAATTTCCAATCAAGATGATTCCTCTGCAGACACACTGCAGTGTTTTTCTTTTTTTGAAACCTCATCTCCTCTATCAACTCTGATGTGGTTGATCCTTTGGAGTTGTGAGTGTGCTTCCTTGTCCCTATGCCACATAGCAGAGTGTCAGTTGACATTTAGGGTCACCCAGGATTTTTCTACTACAGAAGGCCACATATGGACCAGTTCCCACTGCAGAAATGAGCCCTTCGTCTGCAGAAGGCACTGCTCGAGGGCAGAGGCATTCCCCAGACTCTGGCGGTGACGGTGACCCTCTCCCCACAGCATTCCTGGGATACTGATGTGCCCTGTATCCTTCTGCCAGCAGCTGACACTTCCCCCAATGCTGGCTCATGACCCAGCTCTAGGGCATGAGGGCTGCAGCGACCCCCAGCCCTGAGCACCCCTTGACTTGTATCAGCTGGTGCGGTCTGGCAGTGGGAGAGGCTCAGTGGCCAGGTTGCCCCGTGTAGAGACCCTGGCTTCCTGCCAGTCAGAATTCTAGGGGCCTCATTCCTCATTTAGCTCCTCTTTTTCTCCAAAGTTCATGGGAACTTGGACCATTAACTGACATCATAAGGCTATCTTGGCCTGAACACTTTTTTGAGCTAACCACTATGACATTGGAGGACATTTGCCAAATCACAGGCTAGGGCTCAAAGCCCTCATTCCCTCCCCATCTTCAATTTCTCTTACCACAGAAAGAGTCTAAGAGTGACTAAGACACCACTACAGAAATGGTGTAACTGAAAATGGAAAGTGCAGCTAAAATGTAAGGATAGATCTGGAACTATGGATTTGATCTCTGTCCCTATTTCAGCTCAGAATGGGCAGGTGGAAAAGTCAAGTGGGCACTGGCAGGAGAAAAAGAAAGCGTGTTTTTGCCCTTATTTCTAGTTCGAGCAGTGAGTATCCAGATCAGAAACATAGCTGGAGGATCAAATAATGACTTTTTCAAAATAAGGGTTACCTATGTGTGGTTATCCCTCAGAAGTGACTTGTTCAGGCTGATCTGTGATGGCCGAAACTTAGAAAGGAATAAACCACGGCAACTGAAGGATCACTTTGAAAAATAATTCTCTGCAAAACAATCATCTTTTGCTTTGCAAAACAATTCTCAATAGACTGGGAAAAAATTCTATGTGGTCAGTAAAAACAGGAAGATATATTCATCCTCCTGTATAATAAAATAAATACTAGTTTTAAAAAAGAAAAAGAAACATAGCTGGGTTCTCATAAGGGGAAGGGAACCCAGGTAACAAGCATCATCCTTTGATTTCCATCCCTATTGCCTTGGGGGAGTCTTGCTTTCCTGGTGCTTATTCTAGTGTCTTGATTGTTTTAAAAATAACTGAATCAGTTCCCTAGTTGTCAGGAAGGCACCACTTCTAGAGACTGTGCTTGGAAGGAGTGACTATTTCCCTTGCTGTCCTCCACCTTCAGCTAAGGTGTTTTACAGAGAAACTGCAGGCACCCAAGTGTGTTCTTACCAGGCAGGAGGCAGGCCCCCTTGAGAAGAATTTGAGCTCCAGAAGAGGGTGATCTCTCTTAGGCCACACTTGAGGTTTACTTTTGTCATTTCTCATAAATGCCACATATTCTCACAAATGAAGGGGAAGTATCAGAAGGGTAAATTTAAGGAAAAGTCGGATGGGATTAAGTAACTGAATCTGCCCCAGTTTGAGGACTAGCAGAAAAAAGAATTAGGATACCACTCTCCCAATTTCAATAGAAATAAGCTTCAAGCTACCTGATTAAAAATGAAAAACCTTCCTTCTGCTTCAAAGATTTCTGCTCCACCCAAGGGCCTGGCCTAGAACAGCAGAGCTTCTCTCCTCACAATGACAGATGAATAATAAATGCTCCTAGTCCGAGGAAAGGGCATACAAACAATTTCTCCAAAGTTTTGGTTATTGGAGATTTTCTCTACGGGTAATAGTAATTTCATTTTACAATTTAAAATTTCTTTGGTCTTTGAAACTAGCTAGCTCCAGTGATGAAGAGGTTATGTTAATGCAACAGAACAAGGCCCTACAGGGCCTGCCTGGAGCAGACTCCTCCCCTCCCGCATTCTCCATCTGCCTCTGCAGAAAAACTTTAAGCTCCTCGGCCTTCCTTGAGCTCCAAAGAATAAATTTGATCAGAGAAGAGGAAAAAAATGCAGAAAGAAAGAAAAACAAGACAAAATCATAAGAATTTAGCCATTAAAAAAAAGTCAAGGACCTTTAGTTCCTTCTTAAGAGTTATAGATAATATTCTGAGCTATATCCTTTGAGCTGTTTTTCAGACACTGAAACCCCCATCAGGTAGAAGTTAACTATGTGCTGCCCAGAAGCACATAGGTCCCAGAGTGGTTGGAACCAGAGAAGGTCTGAAACTGGTGAGGTCCCAATTACCTCATCACCAACCAATCAGAAGAATGCTCATGAGTTGATCATGTACCCTACAACGCCCCTGTCCCTCATCATGACTTTTAAAACCTTTCCCTAAAAGTTATTGGGGAATTCAGGCCTTTTGAGTACTAAATACTGGACTCCTTGTTTGGAACCTGAAATAAACATTGCATTTTCTTGTACCATAACCCAGTGTCGGTAGATTAGCTTTATTGAGTGCAAGCAAGCCAACCCAAGTTTGGTTTGGTAACATTAAGACTTTGAAAGGGAATTGGTTATTTCAAATCATTAAAAGATATATATCATATGTACAGAATATCAAAGAAAGAAATCAAGTAGGTAGGAAATAATCCCTAATGGGATTTAATGGCTAAATGCCCATTAGACATTTTTTTTAGGTTTCATAAAGATAAATCTATATCAACTTCTGATGGAAAATGGCTTAAAGATAACACCTAAATTCAATCTAGTTCTACTCTAATAAAGTCTAGGTGAGAACCAGCATGATAATTTTCTTCTCCCTAAAGTGTTTCTTTCCCAAAGGATTAACCTAATTTTTTAAAACCCTACCATTCTATTGTGAATAAACCTCTCACAAATGAATGTCATACTTACTGACTTAATTTTTTTCTCCTAAACAAAGAGTATATATATATCTCCTCTAAAGTAAAAGGTTTACCTAGTACTATAGTTGAATGTTGTATATTAAGTAAAATTTTTATTTGCCTAGAAAATATAATTTGTCAGGGGAAACGTGACACTGAAAATGACCAGACCACCTTTACTATGGCTAAAGATGAAAGGTTACTTGTGATCGCTAACAAAAAACCTACTACAAGATAAAAGAGGGGGACTTCCCTGGTGGTCCAGTGGCTAAGACTCTGTGCTCCCAATCAGGGGTCCTGGGTTCTATCCCTGGTCAGGGAACTAGGTCCCACATACCACAACTGAAGATCCTGTGTGCCCCAACTAAGACCTGGCACAGTCAAATAAATAAATATTTAAAAAAAAAAAAAAGATAAAAGAGAAAATTAGCAGTAATTATTCTCCCAGCTACAGCAGGAAACTGGGAATAGTATTACAAACTATCACTTCTTTTTCCTGTCTTTTTTTTTTTAATGATGAAGAGCAACTGTCCCTCTAATGAAAGGACTCAATAAATAAACTTAAGCATGACTTTCACCTAATTAATCTGAAACAGGGAATTTTTCACCTCAGCAATTGCTCTTTGGATATGAGACAAACCTCTTGCTCCCATCAGACCCCACAATCTAAATGTTTATTATTAAAATAAATGTTACAGGAGTGCAACATAAGCGCAGTTTACAACTGCATGATGGTTGATCACCATTTTTTTATCCCTGAAAAAAATGAGTAAGTTGCCAAAATTGATCTTTTTTGATCATTTCTCACTTAATATTAGAAAACAAACAAAGAGCATAGTTATACTATCAGAAATGCAAAAAAGAAAAAAAGAAATGCAAGTACTTCAGTTTTTTCCTTCATGTGCTCAAGTAAACCTATGAGGGTCAGCAGTAAACACAGAAGCAATCACAAACCTCCTCAATTCTGAAATCCCCACAGATTATCACTCTCTGGGAGGTTTAAGGAAGAAAACAAAGTATTTATATTAGCATTAGTCAACTTTAAAGGTCTCTTAAAGGATACTTACAGTTAAATCTCTGTAAGGATCAACTTTAATAGAATCACACATTCGTCTCCACTCCCTTTGTTGTGCAAGGGTAAATGAGTTACAGAAAAAAAAAATCCCTGCAAATACCGTGCCTTGTGATTAAGACGTCATCTTAATGCAGACTTTGTATTTTGGCTTTTATGAAGGTTTAAAGGTTAAAGGCAACATAAATTATGCAATTCCTTCTATGCCAGGCCTATAAAAGGTGCTTTCAGTGTTCATTAAAGATATTGCTTCCAAATGGGCAAAAGCTTTTTTGTTAAGTGCCAAAAGAGAAACATTTCCATTATGCTCATTACTGCAATGCTGGAGAGCCAAAACAATTTGGAATCAGGAAACTGCTAGAATCTGTTGTTCCAGAATGTATAGCAACTGTCAATACACACAGTGAGAAACTACCCTTCACTGTTTGGACAGCAGTACAGTAAAACAGAGTCAGCCAACACGCTGGTCTGCTTCCAGGAGAAAGATAATCTGGAAAACCCCAAAGCAACAGCAACAGTTGAGGTTTTCCCCTTCTGCCTCTGCCACAAGAGACAGATCCGAATAGGGCCCAGATAGACGATTCAGACTAGAATACCCCTGACTCCCGCCCAGGAAGGAGCAAGCCCCATGTAAGGGATGCTCGGGTAAACTGCTATTCTCACACATTCCTCTAGGTCGGCATTACCACTTCCTCATTTAGGTTTTGTCATCCCCTCCAGCTAAAGTACAGCTTCTTTTCCCTTTACACTTAAGCGTACTGCGTCTGCAGAAGTCTGGGCTCTTTTATCGCAAGGAAAACCACATCCATTTATCCTCTAGCCTTCTGGGGCAAACTGTTGATTTGGCTGGATCTGCGTCTCTCCAACTACAAGCCAAAGAGATCAGAACTGGACACACAGAGTCGCAGAGATTCCTTCCAGAGGACAGCCCGCACTCCCTGACAACTAAGTAGCAAAGTTGTTTCCTCCTCCTCTGCTGTAATGCACACCCATCAACACGCGCGCGCGCGAACCACCGCACACAGCTTTGCGTCCTCAACTTACCAATTTAGACTTGGCGCGCTGCAAAAATTCTTCCATGTCGTTGAGAAAGGTATGGACCGGAGACACCCGGAGGGCGCAGAGGACTATCTCCTCCCGGGCGAGAGGAGCCGGGTCCCCGGAAAGTGGCCGCCCGGGACGCAGCGACCGGCTGCTCCCTCCTACCGCTCGGAGGCGGCTGAGGTTGTGGCTGAGCTCTCGGCTGTCGCCTCCCAAGGCTCCCCACCCCACCCCGAGCCCCGCCGCCCGCTCGGAGCGTCCGAGTCTCCCCTAATAAGGAAAGTGGGTGTGACGCCCGGGAGCCCCAGGGCGCTCCTGGCACGCTGGCTGGCACGCGCCTGTGGGGCCGGAGCTCCGGGGCTGGGGCGCGGGGGCGGGAGTGTTGGCGGATGGCGAGGGGCTCCTCCGCCAATCGCAGGGCCCCGCTGCGGCCTCCTGACGTGGCGCGCCGAAAGATGCTGCAACCATGGACAGCGCCCAGAAGTGTGAGCCAAGTGCAAGGGGCTGCTGCAGAGGGAGGCTCTGCCGCAGGCACCGCCGCTGTCAGCCAGGGGAGGTCGAAACAGGGAAGAGAGGCCCCCAGAGAGCTCCCCTCCTCGGCCAGGGCCTTCCTGGTTGGCTGGCAAGTTACAGAGAGCTCCTATGGTCACTTAATGAGTCGGCTCTGCTGGCCTGGCCAGGGGACACACTCAGCTAGATTGTGGGTGGAGGGGGTTACTGCTCAGATAAAAGCAGTACGACCTTGATGGAAAATAATAGGAAGAGCAGGCTAGGAGGTTGTGGTAGGTTGCATCTTTCCTCCTTGCTTTCAAAACATACCTGCCCAGCAACAGACCTCTGCAGTTCACCCTAATTGGGTACCCTTATGTTGGCCCTGGGGCTATGGATACACACATCCTTCTGCAGTCGCAATCGCCATCCACTCTGACATGTGTGCTCAGCAACAGTGAGAGCGACAGAACCTCCTTCCTGCATAAGGGTCTGTGTTTGTACAAGATCTTCAGATCATTTCTCTGTACATTAAAGTTTAAGAAGTACTGCAATAAACACTTAAACTCATAGCCATGAACCTTATTTTAAGCCACAGAATATTGCCATGTGGACTCTCTAGCCTGCCTTATCATGGGCCCACATATATCTGGGCTTTGGCATACCTGCCTGTAATGCCCTTCCTGCCCTCGCACCAGCCCCACTGCCTGGCTAACTCGTGCTTCAGCTGTCAGCTTAGAGGAGTGACCTCGACATTGACTACACTTCAAAATCACATTAATAGGGCTTAAAAAAAAAAATACTGCTTCCCAGGCTATATTCCAGACCAATAGAATCAGTTGCTCTAAGAGCAGGGAGACTGCATCAGGGTGGTATAAAAATGCTCCAAGTGGTTCCCACATGCAGGCCAGGAATGATCATCTGGTACACAAACGTTAGTGTATATCTGAACCACCCAGAGATGTACTAAAACACAGATTTTTGTGCCTCATTCAGAGAATTTCCGGCTTAATAGATCTGTTTCAAGAGCCTGAGAATTTCCATTCTTAACTATCTCCCAGGATTTGCTGATGCTGCTTAGATGTTACCTTCCTCCAGGAAGCCTCCTCTGATCTACTTCTCCCTTTCTACCCCCATACTGAGTCAGTTGCCCCTTTCATGTTCTCTCACAGCAACCTGTAATGTCTACTGTACTAGAAATTGCCTGATTATTTGTCTGTTCTCCACCAGGCTGTGAGTTCTATGAGAACAAGGACATTGCCTATCTCATTCATTGATGTATCCCTAACACAGTTCATTTCACACATAAATTTCAATAAATATATCTTAATGAATAAATGTACATATGAAAGGTTTCTCTCTTTCTCTCTCTCATCTTGTGTGTGTATGTGATTATCCAACTGTTTTTTTTTTAATTCAGGAGGACCCAATAAAAAGAAATCAGTTGAGTCTACAGATCTGATTAAGAGAGAGTGATGGGAATGTTAAGCTCTGATTTACATTCAGGCGATGAGCTGTATGGAAGCTGCAGATTCTATCAGCTTTCTTTGCTGACTTAAGTAATTTAAAACCATCCAGGTAAAGCAAGTGTCTTGTCAGCCTTTAAATCTCTGAAGTTAATCACAATTCAAGTAACATTACTGAGAAAAATTCCTGAGAATGCTTTGCCTCTGACTCCACTGGGGAATTTAGTGACAATCACTCAGTTCCTCTGAATTTTTATTTTAACCACTTTGGGTAGGTATTACATAGCCTTGAGTTTTCTTGACTTTTTCTTCTTATGGACTCAAATGTATAACACCTATCTCCCTGAGTTTTTCTCTACCAACAATGTTTCTGCAAAAAAGTTTATCAAGATTTATATCCTCCAGGAAGCCTTTTTGAACTGACCACTTATATTAGTTTCCTGAGGCTGATGAAACAAATTACCACAAATTCAGTGGCTTAAAACAACCCTGGTGGCTCAGATAGTAAAGAATCTGTCTGCAGTGCAGGAGACGTGGGTTTGATCTCTGGGTTAGGAAGATCCCCTGGAGGCATCTTCATCCCCTGGTATGGCAATCCCTGGAGGTATCTGCCATCCCCTGGTATGGCAACCCACACCAATATTCTTGCCTGGAGAATTCCCATGGACAGAGGAGCCTGGCAGGCTATAGTCCATGGGGTCACAAAGAGTCGGTCATGACTGAGCACAAAGCACAAAGCTACATGAATTTATTATCTTACAGTTCTGTGGGTAATTAGTTTGACACGGGTCTCATCAGGTCAAATTCAAGAATTCAGGGTGTCAAGAGTTCATTCTTTTCTGGAGTCTCTAGAATATCCTCTATTTTTTCTCCTTCTCCAGCTTCCAGCAGCAGCTCACATTCATTGATTCATGGTTGCCTTTATCTGTGTGCAAAGACAATAATGTTGCATCTCCCTGGTTATCTTTCCATAGCACATATGCCTCTGTCTCTCTCCTTCTATCTCTCTCTACCACTTTTTAAAGAACTCTTATTACATTGGATCTACCTAGATAATCCAGGATAATTTCCCCATGTTAAGGTCAGTTGATTAGCTACCTTAATCCCCCTTTGCCATGTAAAAACATATTAACAGGTTCTGAGGATTAGTATGTAGTCATCTTTTGTTGTGGACTCACTAAGTCATGTCTGACTCTTTTGTGAACCCACGGACTGTAGCCTGCCAGGCCCCTCCATCCATAAGATTCTCCAGGCAAGAATACTGGACTGGGTTTCCATGCCCTCCTGTAGGAGATCTTCCTGACCCAGGGACTGAACCTGTGTCTCCCACATTGGCAGGCAGATTCTTTGCCACTGAGCCACCAGGGAAGCTCCATGGTCATCTTTGGGAAGCCATTATTCTACATACTGTACAACCCCAAATTATTTGGGAGTTATTAGTCTTTGATCCTCAGTTTCTTATCATTTCATAGCATCTAGAAGTCTAGTGCCTTTAACTCTAAATTAGAAATCGTCGACCCTGGCTACACAATGGTACCATCTGAGGGACTTTGAAAAAAATATTGATGTTCCAGCCCATCTCTAGAAATTCTGATCTGAGTGGTCTTGAGAGGAATCCAGGCGCATCAGGTAATCCTCTGTATCTTCAAAGTTGGGGACCACTGAAAGTGAAAGTTGCTCAGTTATGTCTGACTCTTTGCAATCCCGTGGACTGTACAGTCCATGGAATTCTCTAGGCCGGAATACTGGAGTGGGTAGCCTTTCCCTTCTCCAGGGGATCTTCCCAACCCAGGGATCAAACCCAGGTCTCCCATACTGCAGGTAGATTCTTTACTAGCTGAGTCACAAGGGAAGCCCAAGAGTACTTCAGTGGGGACCACTGCTGTTAGATAAATTTGCATTCCCCTACTCACCCAAGTACAAAATCGGGTGTTCTGTTTGATTTACAACTTTCTCCTACCCTTTGTGGCCAATTAATTCCCAAGTCCAGTGTCTTCAACCTTTGAAAAAGCCTCCTCCAACTTTCTTTCTATTCCAAGTGCCATTATTGTAACTCAAGTATCAGATCTGAGCCTAAAGGCCACTTCCCCTTCTCTCTAGAGGCCTCTGCACTTGTCTGTAGAACACTCCCATTTCCTCTACTCTTTTCACTCTCAGGTTTCTTGATTCCTGCTCAGGTTTCTGAGCACTCTTCATTTTGAAATTATTTGAGTAGATTAGTAGAATGGTTCTTATGGACTGCATGCCTTTCACATATTGAAGCTTTAACCCCCCAAAGTGAAGGCATTAAGAGGTGGGGCCCTGGGGAGTTAACCAGGTTTAGATGAGGTCATGAGAGTAGAGCCTTCTTGACAGGATTAGTAGCCTTATAAAAAGAGGAAGAGACCAGAGAGCTCTCACTCTCTCCCTCTCTCTCTCTCTCTCCACCATGTGAGAATATAGTAAGAAGTGACCACCTACAAGCCAAGAAGAGGGCTCCCATCAGGAACCAAATGGAACAGCATCTTGATATTGGAGTCCCCAGTCTCCAGAACTGTGAAAAATAACCATCTGATGTTTAAGTTGCCCAGTGGGCGGTATTTTGTATAGAAGCACAAGCAGACTAATACAGCAGTAGTGCTGGGAAAAGGAAGGCTTTAAGGATCATCTAATGCCATACCCTTATTTTACTGAGTAGGTAACCAAGTCCTAGAGTAGTTCAATATCCTCTTGGGCTAACAGAGCTACCTAGAAGCAGAGCCAGGATTGAAGCTCAGTTCTCTGTTGTTCATTCCTTCAGCATTTATGGATCATTAACTATGCTCAGGTAGATATTATGCCCAAACTGAAATGTATAAGGCAAGATCCCTGCCCTCAAAGAGCTTACAGTCTAGTCACTGTAATACAAAGAGATGCAGTGATTGAGAAAAGCATAGGGTATTGTACTAGTTGAGATGCTATATGGCCTAGTGACTACAGTCTGGATTCTCATCCTTGCTGTGGTAGACTGAACATGCAAATTCTTTAACATTCCTCCCAATAAGAAGTTGGGTCTATGTTCCCTTTCTCTTGAGTCTTGGACAGCTCCATGACTTTCTCAGCAATAAAATACAGCAGAAGTATCATCATGACAGTTTCTATGATGTGGCTTTAAGAGACTGACAGCTTCCATTTTCTGTCTTATGGAGTACACACTCTTGGAACCTAGCCACATAGCAGCCACATGGAGAACTAAGGACCCTGACTAACAGCACAGTCATGTGGTCAGCCATCCTGGAAATAAGATTTTCTAGCCCCAGTCAAACCACCCAGCCAATGCAACAGAGTTAAGCTCTCTCTGTTAAGCCCTGCCCAAATTCTTGACTGACAATAGAACAATTGTTATGATAAGCCATCAAATTCCTGGGCAATGTGTCATACAGCAATAGATAACTAGAACATCATACATAACTCTGGGCAAGTTATCTTTTTAAGCTTCAGTGTCTTCATCCATAAAATAGATTTAAAAAGCAGAATTACTGTGAAAGTTAAACACAATAATATAGGCAAAGTGCCCTATTCCTGGCCTGTAGAGGCCACTGGTCTTTACAAATTCTAACAAAAAAAAGAAAAACTTAATCTACTAGCTTGAAGCAGAGACAAGACCTCTATGAAGAGAACTCAAAAGAGGGATCAACTGTGGATGTATCAGCAGTCACTAAAAAATGTAAAATTATTATATTGTATAAGCATAATGTATTTATTATGTATACTTATTATATATTTTATAATATAATTTATATTATAATTTGTGTATATCCTACATCAAGCACCACCTTCTAAAGGTTACACTCTTTTGGAAACCTGGTTTTCATGCAGTGAGCTGTCTGTTTCAGAGACAGACACTGCAGATGCTCCCGGTACAGTGATGCTTCTCTGCAGTAACACATTCGCCTGCACTGCTCACTGCTGCCATGGAAGGTCCTTACAACAGTCTGTACGGTTTAATATTCCCAAATTACCACTCCCCACCCCACAGAGCTCTGGGTCTTCCCTTGACAGGCTCTCACCACAGTTCTGCATCCACCTCAAGGGGCTCTGATTGCACTCAGTGCCACAGTGAGGGCATCTGAAGTCCTCATGTCAGAGCCAGTTCTGCGTGCTGGATGTGTGCTTTTGGTCAAAGTCATTGACCCCTCTGATCATCTGTGCAATGGGGAAAATAATGCCTGCCCTTATTACTTTACAGGACTGTTGTACAATGTCAAATGCTAACATCCCTACTTATATTGGAAAATGCTAATGATGGAAGGGAGAATAATAAGGCAATCTTTTTGTTTGCTTAAAAATAAGATGGTATTGATGAACCTATTAGCAGGGCAGCAATGGAGTGGAAAGTGAAGTGTGAGTGTTAGTCACTCAGTCGCGTCCAACTCTTCTGTGATCCATGGACTATATAGCCCACCAGGCTTCTCTGTCCATGGTTTTCCCAGGCAGGAATACTGGAGTGGGTAGCCATTCCCTTCTCCAAGCGATCTTCCCAACCCAGGAATCGAACCCAGGTCTCCTGCATTGCAGGCAGATTCTTAACCATCTGAGCCACCAGGGAAGCCCAACATGGAAACATATACACTACCATATTTAAAATAGATAGCCAGTGGGGATTTGCTATATCACTCAGGGAGCTCAAACCAGTTCTCTGTGACAGCCTAGAGGAGTGGGAGGTGAGAGGGAGGGGACAATATGTATGTATAGCAGAAACCAACACAATATTGAAAAACAATTATCATTCAATTAAAAATAAGTAAATTAAAAACAAACAAACAAACAAAAAACTACATGACAAACGCCATCCTTTAAAGATGGGATGTGGCTGGAATGGCAGCTGCTGACTCACTGTTTGGGCACATTTCCAGGACAGCTTCCCTACTGACCAACCACACTTCCGATAAGTGTGGTCTCAGAGCGGATGTGTTATGCTTGCTGTTTTTAAATTATTCCACGTTACAAAAGATGCTCAAGAAAATGTGCCTCCCATTTTTACAAGACTTAAAAGCTTTTGGAGCCTGTTTCAAGGACGAGAGGCTGAACAAGGACCAATGTGCATTAACTGGTTAGTTAATGTGTTAATTAGTACCTCTCCTTTAGCTTTTAAACTACTGTAAAATGCCTGCTTTGCACTCTCTAGGCGGTCAAATATTACCCATGTGGGCAAATAATATCAAAGGAATTGACTTTTTTCTTTCTATTTTAGCAAAGATATCCAAAAATTTAAAGGTAGGCTTTGCAAGACTTTTTAAAAAGGAATCCATCTATTCATAATCCTCTCTAAGCTTCTGTGAAGGAAGAAGAGCAGTTACTGGAAATGTCAGCAGCTGGAGTGGTGAGTGGCAGGATCCAGGCCTCTTGGGAGAATGTCCTGAGAGTCAAATGTCCGGACTTCGAATAGGGCACATACAGCTTGCGTCATTTCTGGGAACCGCAGACATCTTGTAGAACAATGAATTTAATTTAAAAGGACAGCAGAGGAGAGGGAAAGTACTCTGGCTCTGTGAGTCATCAGGATAATGAGGCAGTGGCTGAGCTTTTGGATCTGTAGGCTGCTGCAAGATATGGGGTGATGGTCCTCCTGTCACCACTTCTTCCCAACCTACACTATTCAGGGCAGGTGGTTCAAGTTTTACTCACTCTCCTCCTGCACATAGATATCTTAGTTCCCTTCAAAACAATCCTTTATGTTTCAGAACTTACAATATAAATTTTAACTTATGCATGATGGATCATGCCTTTCCACTGGGAAAGCATTTGGCAAGGGGAATGAATAATAACCGTTTCCAAGTCTTGAGCGTCTACCCACATGGTCTCTCATCCTTGCAACATCCTATAAGGTCCAGATAAACAGAGACTACAACTGATTCTATTTTAGAGATAGCAAAACTGAGGCCCACATTGCTTATCAACATGTCCCACAAAATCCTGACACTGAATTAAAATTTCCAAACCTTACTGTACACCATAGAGAATAAAAAAACAGACTTTAAAAATTCCAAACCCTTTTTATTAAAAGGCCAATGTTTACAAGCATGAAATATCAGTTTAATCTTATACTAATATTACTAGCATTTTACTTTTCATTAAACAAATGTATCCCAATGTTCATTGCAGCACTGTTTACAATAGCCAAGACATGGAAGCAACCTAAATGTCCATTGACAGATGAATGGATATAGATGTAATATTCCACTGATATATACACATATCATGGAATATTACTCAGCCATTAAGAAAAAGGAAATAATGACATTTGCAGCAACATGGATGGACATGGAGATTATCATACTAAGTGAAATAAGTCAGAGAAAGATGAATATCATATGATATTGCTTATATGTACAATCTTAAAAAATGATACAAATTAATTTACTTATAAAATATTAACAGATTCACAGGCTTACAGAGTGAACTTATGGTTATGGGAGGAGGGACGTGGGCAGGTGGGGAGACTAGGGGGAGGGATAAAGTATAAAGTAGGAACTATCATTATACTCATTCTAAAGATGTGCCAACTGCGGTACAAAGATGTACTTTGGTTAAAGTCATCCAATTCGGACATGGCCAGACCAGGACTCCGATTCAAATAACAACGTCCAGAAATGTACACCTGAAAATACTAACATGGAGCCTGGACAAGAAATAAGTATTCATCTGCTATTATTTCAATTGCTCTTCCACTACACTTAAGAATGAGATTAGTCACATTCTCACCCACCCAATACACTTGAGCACATAGCTCTCACACCTGCTCTTCACAGATACACTAGCAAATTCACCAGAAGGAAAGAGGTCAATGTTGCAAAAGCTTGGGAATCATAAATTATTAAAAATTCCTACCATGGATTATGACTCAGCTAAACAGTCATTTCTTTTTTACCCAGCCCCCCTCAATTAAATGGTACTGATGGTCAAAGGCTTGAGGTTTAATCCTTTGAATAGTGATTTTAGCATCTCCAGGTCTTTGTTTCTTAAGAAAACTGAAAGATTAGAGTAGATGTCTCCAACCTGAAAATTCTAGTTATAAAACTAAATCAAACAATCATTATAGATCCATTAGGAACATGAAAAAACATGAGGAAAACCTAAGTGTTACTCTCAATAAAAAGTCTTTGAAGATTTTTGTAGCTTCATTTGTTTGTGTAAAACTCAGATGAATTATGTTAATATTGCATTAAAAGGTTTACCTGCAAAAATAATAATAATAATAATGTGCTTTAAAGAGTATCAAATTTATAGCTCAGTAATGAAGAAATGTAAACCAAAAGGTTTGGAAAAAGAAAAATTAAGTGTCAGGATTGATTAAAGTTATCTGGTTTCTTACACTTCAAAGGTAGATATCAGCAGAATTATCTATTCATGACACAAAGCCTGAAAAAGACTCAAATTTCAGGTTAAAGGATGCTGCTAAATTGTTGTTTAACAAAGACTATTGATTGTTCTTCTTATACAGTGGTGATATTTCACTCAGAAAAAAGAAATTCAGTGTTCAATGTGTTTCTAGAAATGATGTATAGAAAGTAGAAAAATAAAAATTGGTATTTTAAGAAGTTCTACAAACTGTCAGTTTAAATGAGGGCAAAAAGTTATTCACTCTGCAATTCCCTACTCTAAATTTCTGCATCACAAGACTACTGGAGTTCCAAAAGGAAAGGAAGAAGAAAATTCAATCCCATTAACATGGAGCCCTAGTGCCCAGCTGCAGCAGCAACTTCTTGGCTATATTTTCTTCAGCCTGAGCGCTGCAGCAAAGGACTTGCTTCCCAACAGACACTCTCAAGGTCTCCTTCACCATTCCCTAGGTTACACCACGGGCAATTAAGTACCCTTGGGAATTGCTGCCATCTAAGTGCTCTGTCTCCTCTCAAGGATTCAGGGGAATATTCCACTACACTTAGCTCAGAAATTGTAGTCAGGAACAGACACTACATTTTCTAAATTCTAGATTCCTTCTCCCATGCTCCCACCCCCCAACACTTTATTTTCTGTGAATGAAAGGGAAAAAAGCTCTAAAATTTTTTTCAGAATGTGGAGTCAGCAGCTGGGGCAAGCCTGCTCTATTAAATTAGTCTGAAACAGTAATAAGAACTTAATTTTGTCATTTGCTTATTTTAACAATAAAATGATATAGATCCATTTTCCTTCAATAGTGCAGCTAGTTAAAAAAAATTTGTGTATAAACCACAAAAGGGAAGTCATTGTTTTCCGGGAAATGTCATGGAAATCACCAAAACCAGTCCCAACTGGTAGCTTTGGGGGATGGCAAATGTTTTATGCTAAATGCTATGTCATCCTCCAAATGCCAACTTGAAGGTAATTAGTCTCTACATCACCTGCCTCCTGTGGGGCTATAAGGTGCCAGAGGGCTGGGCTTTGGTCTTATTCCTCTCTGTATCTGCCACTGCATTCAACATACTGCCCGTTTATATAGGTTTATATAGTAATAATTATTGATCAGTTACTCTATAACTGAAGCCTTAAGGAAGAGAGGATCATTAACCAGGTAGAAATAGGGAAAAATTCAAGTACTTTTGAAATATTTTATTAGGTTCTGTAAAGGGATTGAAATGGTAGTTTTCAATTGTACTCTAAGACAATATCTTCCAGAACTCTGACTCAGATTAGCATAGATCTGAAAACGTGATGGATGGAGAAACACAGAATCACTAAAAACGGAATTACTACTGGGCCACTGAAGTAAAGCAAGCAGAAGACACAAGATACTTTTAAATAATCCTGAATATACATCTGTTAATTGCCCTTTCAATTCCTCAAATATTTGCGTATGCAAATATGCCCATTCAACACTGAATAATTAAAAGTGAGGCAGATAGTTGAACTCTGCACACAGCAGAAGGAGCCTGGAGAAAGAAAGCTGACTGGGGGAGGAGGAGGATGGAGAAAACCTGGATTTCTTCCCTTTGTGATAAGGAAGCCTAGTGAAGACCCAGAGCCCCCGCAGCTCTGGAAAGGGACACTCCCAAATAAGGACAATCTCTGTATATAGGGACAGTGTTTATCAAGCTCCTATTATGTTCCAGGCACTATTTTAGGCACTGGAGATACATATAGGCATGTGATCTCTTAGAGACTTCAGTTGTAGGCAGACAGACAATAAGTTATTATATAATTAATTCAAAATATCAGAGGGTAGTGGATGGCATGAAGGAAAAGTAGAATGATTGGGAGAGGGCCAGGCCAACTCAAGATTAAGTGGCCAAGGAGTTCCTACAGAGACCTGAATGGTAAGAAGCTGCCATGTAAAGATGGAGGGAAGAGGGAGCCTGAGGGGAAATGTGTTAGCAGATGTCAGGCCAGCATGGCTCCAACACCAGCATCAACAGAGAAGCAAGAGGTGACTTACCGAGGCGAAACCATTTCATTAGGGCACTGGAGGTCATTGTAGGAGGTTAGAGTCTGATTCCAGATAAAATAGCAGGTGAGTAACCATCAGAGGAGTAACATGGCCTCATGGCCACTCCAACTGCTATGTGGATAGCACTCCTGCTGTATAGGGAGGAAGAGTTACAGACTTCTTAGTGATCAAGCCTGTCATCTACACAGAAGATGGTGATGGCTTATATCAAGAGATGTACCAATGGGGAAGGAGAAAAGGAGATCATAACAACAACAATAACAATAGCAGTAACAATATATTTTGAAGGTGAAGCTGACATGAAAGTAGAATAAATCCAAAACCTATTAACTGACTAAATACTTTTAATGCTTTACTATGACGTTAGTACTGCTCTAATACATTGTGCTAATAGAACATTTTCCAATCTTGTGAAATTTACCGACAGTGAGAGTACTTACAACTAATTTCACAAAAAAGAATCTACAGAAAGAGATGAAAAAGACCAAATAAAAATGATTTAATGTAGCAGACATTGGAAATATCTTGATGGGCTAGTATTTGAACATTCTTCCTTTATTTTGGGAATTTGTTCAAAAACAAATTATTGGTGGGAAGTAGACCCCTGGCCTGTAGTTGCCATTGCAAAACAATTCTAGTGTGGCATGAATTTATCAGTTAATTAATATAACATGCACAGAGCTTTCATTCATGGGATCTGATTCCACACTGACCAGGCAGCCTTTGACTATGATTTGTCTCTTCACAGAGGTCTGTCTATAGAGTAAAGAAAAAGAAGATGGCATATTCTTGATTGCCAAAGACCAGCTACCATTGTGATTTATTGTTTAGCCACTAAGTCATATCCAACTCTTTGTGACCCCATGGACTACAGCACCCAGCTTCCCTGTCCTTCAATATCTCATGGAGTTTGCTCAGACTCATGTTCATTGAGTTGATGATACCATCCAACCATCTCGTCCTCTGTCATCCCCTTCTCCTCCTGCCCTTAATCTTCCCCAGCATCAGGGTCTTTTCCAATGAGTCGACTCTTCACATCAGGTGGCCAAAGTATTGGAGCTTTGGCTTTAGCATCAGTCCTTACAAAAAACATTCAGGGTTGATTTCTTTTAGGATTGACTGGCTTAATTTCCTTGTTGTCCAAGAGATTTTCAAGAGTCTTCTTCAGCACCACAATTCAAAAGCATCAGTTCTTCAGTACTCAGTCTTCATTATGGTCCAACTCTCAGATCCATACATGACTATTGGAAAAGACATAGCTTTGACTAAGCTGACCTTTATCAGCAAAGTGGTCTCTGCTTTTTAAGATGCTGTCTAGGTTTGTCATAGCTTTTCTTCCAAGGAGGAAGCATCTTTTAATTTCATGGCTGCAGTAACTGTCCACAGTGATTTAGGAAGGCAAGAAAATAAAATCTGCCACTGTTTCCATTTTTCCCCATCTATTGGCCATGAAGTGATGGGACCAGATGCCATGATCTTCGTTTTTTGAATGTTAAGTTTTAAGCCAGCTTTTTCAATCTCTTTTTTCACCCTCATCAAGACACTCTTTAGTTCCTCTTCACTTTCTGCCAGTAGAGTGGTACCATCTGCATATCTGAGGTTGTTGATTTTCCTCCCAGCAATCTTGATTCCAACTTGTGATTCATCCAGCCCAGCATTTCACATCATGTACTCTGAATATCAGTTCAGTCACTCAGTTGTGTCTGACTCTTTGCAATTCCATGAACCACAGCACGCCAGGCCTCCCTGTCCATCACCAACTCCCAGAGTCCACCCAAACCCATGTCCATCGAGTCAGTGATACCATCCAACCATCTCATACTCTGTCGTCCCCTTCACCTCCTGCCCTCAATCTTTCCCAGCATCAGGGTCTTTTCAAATGAGTCAGCTCTTTGAATCAGGTGGCCAAAGTATTGGAGTTTCAGCTTCAACATCAGTCCTTCCAATGAACACCCAGGACTGATCTCCTTTAGGATGGACTGGTTGGATCTCCTTGCAGTTAATGAAATATACAGCCTTGACATACTCCTTTCCTGATTTTGAACCAGTCCATTTTTCCATGTCCATTTATAACTGTTGCTTCTTGACCTGCATACAGATTTCTCAAGAGACAGGTAAGGTGGTCTGGTATTCCCATCCCTTTCAGAATTTTCCCAGTTTGTTGTGATCCACACAGTCAAAGGCTTTAGTGTAGTCAATGAAGCAGAAGTAGATGTTTTTGTGGAATTCCCTTGCTTTTTCTATGATCCAATGGATGCTGGCAATTTAATCTCTGGTTTCTCTGCCTTTTCTAAATCCAGCTTGTACATCTTAAAGTTCTCGGTTCATGTACTGTTAAAGCCTAGCTTGAAGGGTTTTGAGCATTACTTTGCTAGCATGTGAAATGAGCACAATTGTACAGAAGTTTGAACATTCTTTGGCATTGCCTTTCTTTAGGATTAGAATGAACATTTACCTTTTCCAGCCCTGTGGCCATTGCTGAGTTTCTAACTTTGCTGGCATATTGAGTGCAGCATTTTAACAGCATCATCTTTTAGGATTTGAAATAGTATTGTGATATGAAGTCTAAAAATAAATTATTTTATTTCACTTCATCTTCAATTCACCTTTACTGAGTTGGTAAATCTTTACTTTAAAAATTAAGAGAGAAAAAAAAGGAGGATCAGAATCAGGTTGAGTTGTCCAAGGTCACATAGCTAGAAAGTAGCAAAATTAGACTGCTGCTGCTGCTGCTAAGTTGCTTCAGTCGTATCTGACTCTGTGCGACCCCATAGACGGCAGCCCACCAGGCTCCCCCGTCCCTGGGATTCTCCAGGCAAGAACACTGGAGTGGGTTGCCATCTCCTTCTCCAATGCATGAAAGTGAAAAGTGAAAGTGAAGTCGCTCAGTCGTGTCCGACTCTTAGCGACCCCATGAACTGCAGCCCACCAGGCTCCTCCATCCATGGGATTTTCCAGGCAAGAGTACTGGAGTGAGGTGCCATTGCCTTCTCCGAAAATTAGACTACTGGGTTCAAATCCCACTTAATCCAAAATTTTCTGTGTAGGTTTGCTTTGCTTTTTTGGATCTAACTGGGGAGAAAAATGTGGTTAAGAAAACTGAAAAAAAGCTAAAACCACCCCATAGATATACCTTTAGAAGGACTGGAAGTTGAGACCTGGAAAGCCAGATGAAAGGAATAGAGAGAAGCTAGAGTAGACAATTTGGGAGAATCTGCAAAATTTAAGTGAATGAAAAGTGGGAATTTTAGCTAAGTGCCATCTGTGATGTGTGAAATACTGGAAAGGGGTGTGAGAGAAGGAATTTTAAGAAAGTATATTATGTGCATAGACTTCTACTGTGGAACATCTTCAGTAAAGATTTCAACTGTTTTCTGTGTTTGGGGGAATACCTGATTGGTGTTCCCTTTCTGAGATACCATTAAATAAACATGAGGCAATTAAGCTTTTTTGTAGGTCTCATAACTCTCTTGTGGAATTCAGTTTCACACAGAAAAGAGTAATCAAACCTGGACTCAAACACAGACCTGTCTGACCCCCCAAGTCCATGTCTCTTCCAACCATACAATAGTGACTTCTAAACAAGCAAATAAAATATCCCTAGGGTTTTCTCTGGCTCACACAGTTGTGAAAGTTTCCATTATTACATCTCCACCAGCTTACTCATATGGTTTTAGCTAGAGTCACGTGAAACAACTGTATAATTTTCACAAATTTTATTCTGTAAGCTTGGCAAAGGAAAAAATAAAACAATTGAAATAATGTTAGAGGAAGAAAGCTCTTCTCCCTACTGTGATTGCTTTTTATGTTTGAACCAGTTATTCAGACACAGAGAGAACCATGTGAGTGTACCTCCTAGATGTCTTAAGGAATTTTTAGGGTAATTTTAACTGTATTTGACCGTAATGTTAGAGACTGATTTGACATTTGCAACTCCACAGAACCCTGAACCCAGTCAACAGATAGAGACAGAAGATGCCAATGGTGCTCTTGGGAAGGAGATAGGCTACCATGTCCTGGAACATAGTAAGTGCTCATTAAAGGTTTGTTAAATGGATGAATGATAAACAAATTTATAAATAGACAAATAAAGAGCCAAAAAACAACACACCCATAATGGTTCAGTCCTAGTCACATCTCCAGGTTCTCAGTTGGTACCAGCAGCGTGAAAGCCAGTGATTTTTCAGCCGAGGAACTCAGTTGGCAGGGAGAGACCAAAGGCAAGGTTTTCTTCATACTTTATTAGCTTCCTTTTCAGAATGTGCATCCGGTAAAATGGAAACTACTTCTCCTTTTCCCATCCCCAACCTTATCCCCAATTTCAACCTGATATCTTAATGCCACCGTTTAAATCTTTTAACCATCTTTTCCAGTCAAAATTTATTATTCTAGGTTCTCTTTTTGTCATGGTTTCCTCTGATAAAGTGGGATAAATGGTGGCCCCTCTCCCTCCAAAATGTATGTTCATGTCCTAATCCCTGGAACCTATGAAGGAGACTTTATTTGAGAATAGGGTTTCTGCAGATGTAACTACGTTAAGGATTTTGAGATGAGATCATTTTTCCAGGCAAGAGTACTGGAGTGGGTTGCCATTTCCTTCTCCATGGGATCCTCCCAACCAAGGGATAGAACCCAGGTCTCCCGCATTGCAGGCAGATGCTTTACCGTCTGAGCCACCAGGGAAGCTCCTGGATTTAAGGGTGGGCCCTAAATCTAATACCAAGTGTCCTTGTAAGAGAAAGGCAGCGGGCGATTTGAGACACAGAGACAGAAAGAAGGCAATGTGAAGACAGCGGCAGAAGTGATGCACCTCCATGTCAAGAAACACCAAGAATTTCTGGCACCCACCAGAAGCTAGGGGAAAGGCATGGATGGATTCTCCCTTAGAACCTTCCGAAGGAAGCAATGCTGCCTACATCTTGGTTTTGAACTTCTGGCCTCCAGAAGCATGACAGACTACATTTCTGTACTTTTAAGCCACCAAGTTTATGGTAGTTCTTTACACTAACCCTAGAAAACTGACATACCTGGCAACTGCCTTGTCCATCTCAGGCAAGTGTTAGTGATCAATTTATATTGCAACATTCTTACCAAGTGAATGCTAGAGCTAGAAACCTAGAAACACCATCTCAAATGACAAACATTTCAAAAGTGTTGGTGGAAGAAATATTTGGCAGTGTGTGATGATTTCAGTTGCACCATGCAACTTGGATTGGATGGGCTACTGCCTCTGATAAAAGAAAAGAGAATTGCGGAGACAATACCATGTGAAATGCTCCATGGGTGATCACTATGGAGGCAGCTCAGATCCAGAAACTGATCTTACTTCATATTCATATTACTTAGTAAAAGATACATATCTTATAGATGGCTTTAAGATAATTGGAATTTCCCCAGTGACTTTGAAGCAACATTGATGTCTGTGTGTAACTGAGTTATAGGCCTTACAATCACAAGGCACAAGCGTTCCCCAATGGCATAAGTTTACAAACAGCCTCTTGCATCACTGCTGCACTCTTCCAGTGAGAACCAAGTTATAGCATATATAAAATACAATCTTAGCGTCATAGAGCACTCTGTGGAAACTAGATCAAATGCTTTTTCAAGGGAGTTTAGTTTCTATTGGTGAGGCTACTTTGATTCCCTGACATTTGTTATGCAGATAATTGGTTTCATAGACTCATTAAACTCCAGGGCTCACAAATTGAATCCAATCCTCCCACACTCCCATTCTGATGAGAAAACTGAGGCTTGTCTAAGAGCATGTGGTCAGCTAGAGATTAAGTCGTTACCCCATGCATGTATTGGGTGGAAAACTATTCTGCTTACACACGGGAATTTCCTGAGTAGCTCCTTGTAGGTGCTTGTCGGAAACATGTGGGCTTCCCTGGTAGCTCAGGTGGTAAAGAATCCGCCTGCAATGCAGGAGACCTGAGTTCGATCCCTGGGTTGGGAAGATCCCCTGGAGGAGGGCATGGCAAACCACTCCAGTATTTTTGCCTGGAGAATTCCCGTGGACAGAGGAGCCTGGCAGGCTACAGTCCATAGGGTCACAAAGAGTTGGACACCACTGAGCGACTAAGCACAGCAGCACAGGAAACATGTATGAGTGGTGAGGAAAAATGAAGCACCAATCTAGTTGGCTAGATCAGTAAATGAAATCTGTGGAGCAGAAACGTGATAGAGAAAGTCATCAGTCTCTGCATGGCCCAACGGCAGGGTGGGGCCTAGAATCCTGGAGACCTTGACTCTCAGATTAGTACTATTTTCATTATGCTAGGCTGCCTCCCCTTCATTTATAATTTCTCATAGAATTCTAGTAGCTTCTTAGGACTAGATTACCCAATGACTCAAACTTTTATTCCACTGCAACATAAGTTATATAACCTCATTAGTAAAGTGGCTTGCCATCTACTCAGGTGGGGCAGAGGTCAAGGTCTGGATGAACCTCACCTGTGAGCTTAAATAGAGGGGAGGGGAGGGCCATGGAAAGTTAGATAATGCCCTCCTGGAATTCCAATCACTTTCTCTTCTTTTTCTCTCCATGAGTCACCAAGTTTGATGTTCCTTACAAATCGACAATGTGTGCCAAAGCAATTATTTAAAAGGATTTTAGAAATAACAACTTTCTAAAGTACAGATACTTTTTGGAGTTATCACACAATCATGCCAAGTCTCTGCAAAACTTGGTTGCCCTTAATGGACCAAACCGATCTGGTTGAATACAAAATTTACCCAAGAATACCCCAAACTGTTTTCATTCTCTAAACAACTTATAAAAAGAAAAGCCAGAGATAACAACAGATATCCTGAATTATCAATATTAGAATATACATACTACAGTTAGAATAATTAGTTCAAGCACTAGTTTGGATTTTGAGGTAATTAATGGATCCTTATAAACTGTGAGGACTGGAGATTTGTATACCTACTTTCCAGTAGTGTGTTAGTAAATGTTTAAAAATCGGCTCTCCAAAAGAAAAAAAAAGGCTCTGATTTGCAGTACTTGCTATTTGCCATGGTGTAAATGCTCCCACTGTGGCTAATTTCAAGATACCAACATGACATCAACGAACAGGAAGTTGGAAAGAAATGCAGACAGTTGACACTCAGGAGTTGCTACACGCTGGCTCCAGCCACCAACCTTTTCTAAAAATGTACATGAAAGGTGTTTACAATGTGCCTTCTATCTGACTCAGAAAGTCTGCTCTTAGGAATGGATTCTCAGAAATAGTAAAAGAAATCTGAAGAGAGGTATATGCAGGAATATTTGCCACAAACTTGTTTATAACATCAAAAATTTGAAGAAACTCATTGCTCATAGATATGAAGTAAAATAATTTTATTTAAAAAAACATTTAGAGGTATATATGAGAGATAGGTTCAACCCCTGGGTCTGGAAGATCCCCTGGAAAAGGGCATGGCAACCCACTCCAGTATTCTTGCTTGGAGAATCCCATTGGGGGCAGGCTACTGTCCATAGGGTTGCATAGAGTTACACACGGCTGAAGCAACTTAGCAAGTACACACATGCATATATACATACATAGAACTCTGGAAGACATGAACATTATACTGTGATAAGGAAAAAATTATGTTAGGAATATAGTAAAAACACGATCTTCCACCTGCCAATGCAGGAGACATGGGTTTGATCCCTGGTCTGGGAAGATTCCCACATGCCACAGAGCAACTACACTTGTGCACAACTGTTGACCCTGTGCTCTAGAGCCCGTGCTCCACAAGAGGAGAAGCCCATGTACCGCACTTAGAGAGTAGCCGCCACTCTCCTCAACTAGAGGAAAGCCAGAGTAGCAACAGAGATATAGCACAGCCAAAAATAATTTAATTTAATTTTTTAAAATGTTGTGATTCTATTTTTTGTTTGGTTTTTTCATAAATGAGTATTTGGCAAAAATTGTCATCTACCAGTATCTATTTTCTCTTTCCTTCTTAGTTAATACTCTCTGATGGCTAATTGGGCTAAGGGCCACATAAAGAAAATATTTCCCCACCTCCCTTGTAGCTAACATGACTAAATTGTGACCAATAGGTTGTGTGCGTGTGTGTTCTAGGTCGCTTCAGTCATGTCCGACTCTTTGTGACCCTATGGACTGTAGACCGCCAGGCTCCTCTATCCATGGGATTCTCTAGGCAAGAATACTGGAGTGGGCTGCCATGCCCTCCTCGCGGGGATCTTCCTAACTGAGGGATTGAACCTGCATCTCCTGCTGCTGCTGCATTGTAGGCAGATTCTTAAGTGCCGCTAAAGGGAGCGGTGTGTTTTCTTCACCCCATCCCCTTCCCCATTGCTGCAGGCTGGAATAGATATTACGGTTTGAAATCAGGTATCCTTCATAGACTTAGTTGGAAACCTGCATACAGAATAAGGGAACAACAAAATCAGGGGATCCTGGGTCCCTGGTCAGTTTAGCTTCAGAGTTAGTTTATGAGATAAACCTAATTGTGATATAAAATGATATACACCTGAGTTGACAGTAGTTATCTCTAACTATAACTAGAGATAACAGTTCTGTGGTTTTATTGTCTTTTTATTCACCTATATTTTCTAATCTATATGCTCTACCAAAATGTATATTTCACGTGGTACAAGATGAAGGGATAGAGGACTTCCCAGGTGGCTCAGCTAGTAAAGAACTCGCCTCCCAATGAAGGAGATGTAGCAGACCCGGGTCCAACCCCTGAGTCAGGAAGAGCCCCTGAAGGAGGTCATGGCAACCCACTCCTGTATTCCTGCCTGGAGAATTCCATGGACAGAAGAGCCTGGCAGGTTCCAGTCCATGGGGTCACAAAGAGTCTGATACGACTGAGGCAACTTAGCATGCAGGCACACGCAAAGGAAGGGAGAGAATTCGTAGTTAAGACTTTTGATAAAAGAACCTCACTGAAGACATAAATACAAAGGGCATGCATTATACAAAGGGCAGAAAAACTGGAGTTTCAAGCGCTTCAGTGCATCAACACCATTCCCTCCTCTCAAAGAGAAGGGGAAGAGTGACTAGTGAAAAGGGTAGTTCTTAAACACTGGCCAACTTTTTATTCTTACAACAAATGTTTCCCCCAAAGTTCAGATTTAAACAATGCTTTTTTGTTGTTAAGATGTCATCAGGCAAGTAGGACCAGTCTATGCGGAAAGCACTTCATTCACCTCTGGAAGAAGCAGATTTCATGGGTAGACAGTGTGTGACAGCCACGAGAAACCCATAACTGACTACCTAAAGACGATGGAGTTAACAGTCCCCTATCAGGAAGTCCAGACCAGGCAGTAAACACATTAAACCCCACTGGCGCTCTCAATGCTGTCAAAACTATTGGCAGTGAGTACATAAGGAGAACCTCTAGAGACAAAGGAAGAAGCGCACCGTGGCTCCTGCGGTGACAGCGTCACTGTCAGCCTCTAGATTCTCCAGTTATGAAATTCTGAGGGCACCAGAACCTCCAGAATTCGCAGGATCACTTCAATCACATGCATTCTTAGAACCAAACATTTCTGAGATTAACTACTAGCTCTGCCATCTACCAGCTGGGCTAATTTTTGTTGTTGTTAATTTAATTAATATGTTTGATTTCTTAGAGCAATTTAGGTTTACACAAAAATTGAACAGAAAACACAGTTCTCATAGACTCCCTCCCCAGTTCCAGAGTGTCCCAAATGATTAACATTTTTGCATTAGTCTGGTATATTTGTTACAGTTGATGAATCAACACTGATAAATTATTATTAATGAATTTTCATGTAAATAGAGTTCACTCGTGGTATAGTATAGTTCTATGGGCTTTTCCACATGCATCATGACATGTATCTACCATTATAGTATCACACAGAATAGTTTCACTGCCCTAAAAATGATCTGTGCTCTGCCTATTCATCCATTCCTTCCTCTAACTCCAGGCAACTACTGATCTTTTTATTGTCTCCATAATTTTGTCTTCTCCAGAATGTCATATACTTGAAATCATATAGTATGCAGCATTTTCAGACTAGCTCCTCTCAATTAGTAATATTCACTTGGAATTCCTCAATGTCTTTTCATAGCTCATTTCCTTTTATAACTATATGGTAGGTCAGTTCCTGAAATTCTATTAATATCATTTTCTCATCTGTAGTGGGAATAATAGTGCCTATCTTGAAGGGTTGTTGTGAATGTTTCATGAGATAATGTATAATATATAACATTCCTGGAACATAGCAGATACTTAATAAACATCATTTTCCTTCCTCACTAATTTGGATAATTAGCCTGAATAATTCTCTCCCCTCCAGAAGACGGTGACATGCTAATTTCTGTAAATATGTTACCTTATATGGAAAAAGCTATTTTGCAGATGTGACTAAATTAAGACTCTTAAAATAGATTATCCTGGGTTATCTGGTGGGCCCAATGTACTCACAAGAGTCCTTGTAAGAAGCATACATACAGGTTAGAGATTGAGAAGGTGATGATGAAAGTAGATAATGGCATGAAAAGGCCACGAGCCAAGATATAAGGGCAGCCTCTTGCTGTTGTTTAGTTGCGAAATCTCATCCAAGTCTTTGTGACCCCATTGACTGCAACACACCAGGCTCCACTGTCCACAGGATTTCCCAGGCAAAAATACTGGAGTGGGGTGCAATTTCCTTTTCCAGGGCATCTTCCCGACCTAGGAATCCCAGGGATCAAATCCACTTCTCCTGCATTGGAAGGCAGATTCTTTATCACTCTGCCATCAGGTAGTCAGCCTCTAGAAGCTGAGAATGGCAAGGAATGGATGGATTATCCCAGAAGCTCCAGAAGAAACACTACTAGAGCATCAGCTCTACTGATGCTTTCATCTTAGCCCTAGAAAACCCACATCAGACTTCTGACCTCCAGAATTGTATGATAATAAATCTATGTTGTTTGGCTGTAATTTGCTACAGCAGCAATAGGAAATGAACACAGATGATGAGCCTCCACGTACTCTTTCACTTGCTTACAGTAGGCCTCTCTACAGAGAGGCTAGAAACCTGAAACCTACATTTCCCAGAATTCCTTGCAGCTGGGGTTCTGATCGTATCAGTTCAGTTCCGTTCAGTTCAGTCACTCAGTCATGTCCGACTCTTTGTGACCCCATGAATCGCAGCACGCCAGGCCTCCCTGTCCATCACCAACTCCCAGAGTTCACCCAAACTCATGTCCATCGAGTCAGTGATGCCATCCAGTCATCTCATCCTCTGTCATCCTCTTCTCCTCCTGCCCCCAGTCCCTCCCAGCATCCAAAGTATTGCAGTTTCAGCCTCAGCATCAGTCCTTCCAATGAACACCCAGGACTGGTCTCCTTTAGGATGGACTGGTTGGATCTCCTTGCAGTCCAAGGGACTCTCAAGAGTCTTCTCCAGCACCAGAGTTCAAAAGCATCAATTCTTCAGCACTCAGCTTTCTTCACAGTCCAACTCTCACATCCATACATGACTACTGGAAAAACCATAGCCTTGACTAGACGGACCTTTGTTGGCAAGCTAATGTCTCTGCTTTTCAAAATGCTATCTAGGTTGGTCATAACTTTTCTTCCAAGGAGTAAGCGTCTTTTAATTTCATGGCTTCAATCACCATCTGCAGTGATTTTGGAGCCAAAAAAAATAAAGTCTGACACTGTTTCCACTGTTTCTCCATCTATTTCCCATGAAGTGATGGGACCAGATGCCATGATCTTCGTTTTCTGAATGTTGAGCTTTAAGCCAGCGTTTTCACTCTCCTCTTTCACTTCCATCAAGAGGCTTTTTAGCTCCTCTTCACTTTCTGCCATAAGGGTGGTGTCATCTGCATATCTGAGGTTATTGAGATTTCTCCTGGCAATCTTGATTCCAGCTTGTGTTTCTTCCAGTCCAGCCTTTTTCATGATGTACTCTGCATATAAGTTAAATAAGCAGGGTGACAATATACAGCCTTGACGTACTCCTTTTCCTATCTGGAACCAGTCTGTTGTTCCATGTCCAGTTCTAACTGTTGCTTCCTAACCTGCATATAGGTTTCTCAAGAGGCAGGTCAGGTGGTCTGGTATTTCCATCTCTTTCAGAATTTTCCACAGTTTATTGTGATCCACATAGTCAAGGGCTTTGTCATAGTCAGTAAAGCAGAAATAGATGTTTTTCTGGAATTCTCTTGCTTCTTCAATGAAACAGCAGATGCTGGCAATTTGATCTCTGGTTCCCCTGCCTTTCCTAAAACTAGCTTGAACATCTGGAAGTTCATGGTTCACGTATTGCTGAAGCCTGGCTTGGAGAATGTTGAGCATTACTTTACTAGCATGTGAGATGAGTGCAATTGTGTGGTAGTTTGAGCATTCTTTGGCATTGCCTTTCTTTGGGATTGGAATGAAAACTGACCTTTTCCAGTCCTGTGGCCACTGCTGAGTTTTCCAAATTTGCTGGCATATTGGGTGTAGCACTTTCACAGCATCATCTTTCAATATTTGAAATAGCTCAACTGGAATTCCATCACCTCCACTAGCTTTGTTGGTAGTGATGCTTTCTAAGGCCCACTTGAGTTCACATTCCAGGATGTCTGACTCTAGGTAAGTGATCATACCATCATGATTATCTGGGTTGTGAAGATCTTTTTTGTACAGTTCTGTGTATTCTTGCCATCTCTTCTTAATGATCACATACTTAATCCAAAATATTTAAGCCAAAATGGACAAACTTTGGAACACGAAAGTGAGGTTTTTGGCTGCTTTGGCTAAATGTCACTGGAAGACAGTTGTGGAGATGTATGTCTACAGCAGCACTAGGCTTGTTGTTCAGTTGCTCAGTTGTATCTGACTCTTTGCGACCCCAGGGACTATAGCACACCAGACTTCCCTGTTCTTTACTATTTCCCAGAGTTTGCTCCAGCTCATGTCCATTAAATTGGTGATGCCATCCAACCATCCCATCCTCTATGATCCCCTTCTCCTCTTGCCCTCAATCTTTCCCAGCATCAGGGTCTTTTCCTATGAGTCAGCTCTTCACATCAGGCTGCCAAAATATTGGAGCTTCAGCTTCAGCATCAGTCCTTCCAATGAATACTCAGGATTGATTTCCTTTAGGATTGAGTGGTTCGATCTCTTGCCATGCAAGAGACCTCAAGAGTCTTCTCCAACACCACAATTCAAAAGCATCAATTCTTCGGTGCTCAGTTTTCTTTATGGTCCAACTCTCACATCCATACATGACTACTGGAAAAACCATTGCTTTGACTAAACAGACCTTTGTTGGCAAAGTGACGTCTCTGCTTTTTTAATATGCTGTCTAGGTTTGTCATAGCTTTTCTTCCAAGGAGTGAGTGTCTTTTAATTTCATGGCTGCAGTCACCATCTGCAGTGGTTTTGGAGCCCAAGGAAATAAAGCATTAGGCATGAGAGTCGGCAGCAGAGGAAGCAACTGAAGATTTCTGATCCAACTTCAGGCTACTGACTCCCCATCTTTGTGGAAGAAATAGTTGTTACCCTGGCTGCTAAATTCTTCTGTGCCTGAGAGTTCTTCCCAAAGGCCCATATAGACCCTGCTCCTCAAGCTTTCCCACTGATTTCCTAAGCAGCTCTCGCTATTAAAACTTGTCTGCTTAAAAGAACTAGAAATGGTTCTCCTTTGCTATAATTGATCCCTGGTTGATACAACATCTATTCTTATCACCCCAGAGGAGGCAGAAGTTCTCAGCTGGGAGCACTGGATGTTCTGAGATCAGGTAGGACAGCCCACAGGCAACTTGACCTTGGTCTCACAACCTACCAACTTACTCTCCTTATGGCTGCTCTACTCTCCTTTCTTTAACTGGACCCCCTCAATTATGATTTTTCCTCTAACTGGAACAATGTGTCATTATAATTTTGGAGGGTCTGGCAAGTAAGGATTGCTTTAAAAAATTTTAAAGACATTGTATAATGTAATGTCTCTTAGCCTTATGAAAAGAATTTTAAAATTACCCACACTGAAGGAAAACTATGACTGGCATTACTGCTCTCACAAAGAGAGATGGATTTTTTTAAAGGTTAGAAAAGCTTTCAGCAATTTCCTTATATTGATTTAGATGCCCCATTCTTAAAGATACTTTTTCATATGACTTTTAACCATGTGAATGCTTCTGAAAATGCGTGTCACCCACAACTGTCAACATAGGCTTCCAGATTTCCCAGAAATCATATTGAATTTTTTAAAAAAATTTAAACCCCCTCTTCCAAAATTTAACCCATGTATCTCATACTAAAGAAAACATGATGTGCTACAACTTGCAACAATCTTACAAGAGAATAAGTGCTGGGGAAATCACATCACTGGAATTAATAAATAAGTTAAACCAAGTTCCATAAAACTTCCACTATCTGTCCAGGGCTCATCTTGCTCTGGTTTCCTCACTCATATTCTACTCTTTTGTTTTGGAAAGGCTTAGGACTGGACTAACTTCTAAGTAACGTCAATGTAATTTCTAAGCAGAAGAAAGCGAAAGTTGCTCAGTCATGTCCAACTCTTTGGGACCCTAAGGACTATACGGTCCATGGAACTCTCCAGACAATAGTGGAGTGGGGAGCTGTTCCCTTCTCCAGGGGATCTTCCCAACCCAGGGATTGAACGCAGGTCTCTCACATTGCAGATGGATTCTTTACCAGCTGAGCCACCAGGGAAGCCCAAGAATACTGGAGAGGGTAACTTATCTCTTCTCCAGCAGATCTTCCCAACCCAGGAATCAAACCAGGGTCTCCTGCATTGCAGGCGGATTCTCTACTGACAGCTAACAGGGACGGCCTTTCTAAACAGAGCCAGCTCGCAAATGTTACAGGCTTGGTGAATCATGTGGTTTCTGTCCCAACTACTCAATCCCATCCTTGTAGCACAAAAGCAATGAGTAACAAATGAGCATGGCTGTATTCCAATAAAACTTTGTGGACACTTAAATTTGAGTTTTTATAAAATTCCAATGCCTGACTTTTGATTTTAAAATGTAACACTATTTCTAAATGTACCTGGGCTGTACAAAAGCAGGCAGTAGGTTGAATTTGGTCCACAGGCTCTGCTTTGCCAAACCCCGCTGCAAACCTCGCCATGCCCACTCTGACTTACCCTAAAATTCTCACCAGGCTAACCACTTGGTGACACAGCCCTGATGGAGATGTTGCCTCTCAAAGCCCAAAGTATCCTGGGGGGGGAGAAGGAGTGATTTTCTTTTGTCTTCTCTACCTAGTGCTCAACCCCTTCATAGTCTAGCTGCCACCTACCCTTCCAGATTTCACCTCTTCCTCCTTCTACCCCCAAACCAGCTTCCACATGCCACATAACCTGCTTCTCTCAATAAGTCAGGCAGCTGTAAACCTCCATGACTTTGTTCACACTCTTCTCTCCAACTAGGACAACCTTGTCTGCATCTCTATCTCATAGGGGTTTTTTTTTTGTTTTTCTTTTTTTTTACTGTTCCTCAAGACCCAGTTCAATATCACATTTTCATTGTGGAGTGAGGACAATGACTGGTACACAGTCAACCTGCAGACAATCAGGTGAATGAATGCACAGACCCAGGTGGGGAGTCCTGGATGGTGGAAAGGGGGCTTCAGAGAGTTATGACATAGGATAAGGTGCTCCATCTGCAAAGTGATGGTGACAGAAATGGGGCAACGAGGAGAGGGTACTGACGACAAATAGCTTCCTTCAATATTTTCAAAGCCTACTTTGTCCAAAGGAATGGCAGCAGTTTGGCTCACTAGAAAGGACAGATCTCAGATTCTGGTGCTACGGGGCATGTGCTACTGCTGGCAGCTGTCTGTAGCTCAGACTCACCTTCTGCTTGGAACATGCTCACCAGTGTCACCATGGGGATTTCTCGGCAACTCCTACAGAGCTCACTTTTGCCATTTTTAATTTTTAAAATCCTAATTCCTTTTTCTTCACTTTTTTAAAGAAAGCTAAAATAAAGTCTCTAAAGAATCTGTTTATAATCAATGACTCTTAAGAAGGTGAGAGAAATGGACAGATTAATTTTTAGGAAGGAGAGTGGAAGGGCAAATTTCAAATAAATGAAAGTGCTGTCATCTTTTTAAAATTTCATAAAGATACAATTGCAACTTGACGTAACTGCAAAAAGAGTCACAGGCTTGTGATGTCACCTCGAGCCATCTTTATCTGACCATGTAGGTAACCAGAAAGTAAAATTCTATAATCTTAAGGTTTCAAGTGGGCTAGAACGTTTCAGAGTCTAACACAGACACTTTATTTTTAAACCAAATTTTTTAAATTTTTTATTTTTAACCAAATGATTTTTTAATTGTTAACCAAATTTTACCAACCTTTTCTAAAAATGAAGACTGAACAGATCCTAGACCTGCTTACAATGGTCCAATCCTGCTCTCTTTATCTCAGTTTTGCCTATATTTTCTGCACAAACCACCTGCTGAGTTACACCAGGTCCTAGTTTCTTGCATTTTTCTATTCTGAGTTCCTGCAGATTATTATAAGATAATGAAACATTTGCAGAAAGTTTTGCATATTTTTTCCTTTAATAGCATTGTAGTTTGCGTTCAGAAAGATTTTCAACCAAGAAATTCTGATGTAAATCTAACCACTTGTCCATTAATGATCATTAGTGTCACATCTAAGAGACAGTTCTGGTTGGTGTTATTTATTAAAAGCAATCAAAACGAGCCATTACGGTCCTAATTACAATATTTACTCAGATGGCCTTATTTATCCACAAGAAAAAAATGATGCCAGACAGCTGCTAGAACTGCTACACCAGGCATTTAAGAAACATGAAATCCCCATACAGTGGAATGATGTCCTTGAAGAGAAATACATTTATAAAACACTTTGTTGATAATAGTAAAGACCATTGATTGTACTTTCATGTATATGCAGCAGGTTGAATGAGACACAAAAGAACTAAAAGAAGCTTCTCTTCTTGAAAAATGGTGGAATAGCATGGGTTACTGCCAGATCCCAACCCCCAGATCAACTCTGGAGTAAGTAACTGTGTTGCTCACACTCTAGTGTCAGCACTATTTGATCTGTTTTTGTGTTTTAAAATTTAGGACTTACTGAGGTTATTACTGAATTGAAACTATATTTGTTCTAATGTATCCATCATTTAGGTATTTTGTGGAGCATTTCAAAGCAGCCAGTTATTAAATTCATAGAAATAAAGTTCTCATAAAATCTGTTTTTAAAACTGGACTCTGTATTAGAATTACTTGCAGCTTTACAATGAAGCCTGAGATAAATGTGCTTTTTTTCTTGGTTATAATTTTACATTAATTCTCACCTTTTTATCAGAGAAATGCATGTCATTTTTTTAAAAAGTTACATTGCAAATTTTCTAGACAGAGATAGGCAGATCAGAGAGAGAGACAGACATCCCAGGAAAATCTTTAAAACCCAGAATGAACAACTATAGCCATGTCATCCTTCTTCCATGCCCCCAGGGAGCCTGTGTACATATCCAGGACTTGCCAGGATGCACCAAGGATGTCAGGAACCTCAGAATGCCATCTCCATCTTTTGAGATCTATGCTTCATTGTTAACCAGAAATCCCTCCTCCTCAGTTCCTCTAGAGAAGACAACTTTCCTCAAAGAAATATTTCCATACAGTTTAGGCAATTCCATTCATTCTCACAGAAGCACATCCTCTGAAGAGAACTAACTATGCTTTTCTAAAATCAATGAGAGCTAACCTTCATACGTACATTTGCTCTTCTAATAGCCAAGAAATGTCTTCATTCTGTATCTTATTTAGGTTGAGATTTGGGATATCCCAGGAGCCTGGGCCTTAAGAAAGAAGACAGCAGCTTGATGGAGTGCCTGCTTTGACTGGGCACAGAGATTTGATATCTCAACAGATGGATGTTGAGATGGGCTTTTCATACCCACTGCCATCCAGGGATCCTTTATTTCAATCTAATAAGATGATCTATTTTTTAAAACACATAATTATTTTGTAAAACTTTCATGGAGAGTTGGGGCAGGAATGAATAAAAACTAGCATACAAACATGCAAAGACTTTTCAAAGCCAGAAAAATCAAGTAAAGACTCAACCCCAGGAACTGTCTCAGGTAGTCCTTCCCCTAGTTCTCGCGCTGTCTTAATCTTTATACAGCTGTGGAGAGAGGGTTTACAGAGGCCTTCCAGGACCAGAGTTCTCCACTAAGCTCCACAAACAGCAAGAAATGAGTAGCTTCATAAATTGCCAACGTATATGGGAGATGGTGCAGACTTTCCTTTAAAAACCTAGAACAGAGTTACCATATGATCTAGCAATCCCACTACTGGGAATATATCTGGAGAAAACTCTAATTTGAAATAATACGTGCACCCCTGTGTTCATAGAAGCACTACTTACAATAGCCAAAATATGGAATCAACCCACATGTCCATGGACAGATGAATGGATAAAGAAGATGTGGGGTGTGTGTGTGGGTGTGTGTGTGGGTGTGTATGTGTGTGTACATGCATGTGTGCATGCTCAGTCACTTCAGTCATGTCCAACTCTTTGTAACCCTATGGACTATCCTGCCAGGCTCCCCTGTCCCTTGCCAGGGATCTCCAGGAAAGAATACTGGAGTGGATTGCCATGCCCTCCTCCAGGGGATCTTCCCCACCAAAGATCAAACAACTGGTGTTTCCTGCTTTGGAGGCAGATTCTTTACTGCTGAGCCACTTGGGAAGCCCATATATATATATATATATCTGTGTGTGTAGATATGTGTGTGTGTACATATATACATATACACACACACACACACACACATATATATACACCTATATATCTGTATGTGCTCAGTCACGTCCATCCTCTTTGTGACTCCATGGACTATAGCCTGCTAGGCTCTTCTGTCCATGGGATTTTTCAGGCAAGAATACTGGAGTGGATCGCCATTTCTTGCTCCACAGGATTTTCCCCACCCAGGGATCAAACACGCATCTCCAGGGTCTCCTGCATTGGCAGGTGGATTCTTTACCACTAGCGCCACCTGGGAAGCTTGAAATACACACACACACACACACACACACACACGCTGGAATACTACTCAGCCATAGAAAGAATGAAATCATGCCATTTTCAGCAACATGGATAGACCTAGAGACTGTCATACTAAGAGAAGTAAGTTAGAGAGAGAAAGACAAATACCATATGATAGCACTTATGTGTAGAATCTAAAATATGATACAAATAAACTTATTTCCAAAACAGAAAGTCCTACAGACATAAAAAACAAACTTATGGTTACCAAAGATGAAAAGGGTGGGGGAGGGATAAAATTTTAGTCTTACTTTCTCGTTTTTACCTCATTGGTTTTGACTGCTGCATTACATTGTTCAGTATAGAAAGATTTTGTTGCTTAGTCACTAACTCATGTCTGACTCTTTCGAGACCCTATGGACTGTCACCCTCCAGGCTCCTCTGTCCATGGGATTTCCCAGGCAAGAATACTGCAGTGGGTTGCCATTTCCTTCTCCAAGGGATCTTCCCGAGCCAGGGACTGAACCCACGTCTCCTGCATTTACCACTGTGTCTCCTCATTTACCACTGAGCCACAGAGAAGCCCCTGTAGATACATGGTTCTTTAATTTATTTATAAGAATACTCATAATCTATTTTCTCCTATTAAAAATGACTCTCTAAGGCCTCTGTGCACAAATGTAAAGATTTATTTGGGATTAATCTCTAAATGTGGAATTATTAAGTTAAGGCATGCATATATTTCCAAAAGAGATACTAAGAAAATGCTCCCCATAAACCTCATGCCTATTTACATATCTATACATTTCTCCACATCTTCTCCGCCATTGAACATTAGTAATCTTTAATCTTTGCCAATCAAAAGAGCAATTCTATAACTTCCCAATGATCTGTAATGTCATCTCTACCACATATCAAATGACTGTATATATTCAAGAGCCATATCTTATCCTTTCGGTGTTTTTGTTTGTTTTAAGGCTTACCAAGAAAAACCCCTCCCTTGCCAGGGGCTGGGAAGGGGGAAATGGGGAAATATAGGTCAAAGAATACAAACTTTCAGTTATAAGAAGAGTAAATTTGAAGGCTGTAATGCACAGCATGGTGACTACAGTTAATAAAAGTCCCTGAGAGTACATCTTAAGCACATTAAATATACACAATTATACTTCTCAATTTTTCTTGGTAAAGTTGGGGGAAAAAGACAAATACATTCCATTACTCTTTTCTAGAATTTTTGTTAATTATTCTAGCTTATTTATTTTTCCACATTGTCCTTAGCAGCCGTGCAGCAGTGGAGCAGCAAGCAGCAAAGAGGAGATACCCCACGTCCAAGGTCAGAGAAACCCCAGTAAAATGGTAAGCGCTGGGAGAGGGCATCAGAGGGCAGACTGAAATCACAATCAGAAAACTAACCAATCTAATCACATGGACCACAGCCTTGTCTAACTCAATGAAACTATGAGCCATGCCATGTAGGGCCAACCAAGACAGATGGGTCATGGTGGAGAGTTCTGACAAAATGAGGTCCACTGGAGCAGGGAATGGCAAACCACTTCAGTATTCTTGCCTTGAGAACCCCATGAACAGTACGAAAAGGCAAAAAGATAGGACACTGAAAGGTAAACTCCCCAGGTCGGTAGGGCCCAATATGCTACTGGAGATAGTGGAGAAATAACTCCAGAAAGAATGAAGGGATGAAGCCAAAGCAAAAACAGCACCCAGTTGTGGATATGACTGGTGTTGGAAGCAAGGTCTGATGTTGTAAAGAGCAATATTGCATAGGAACCTGGAATGTTAGGTCCATGAATCAAGGGAAATTGGAAGTGGTCAAACAGGAGACGGCAAGAGTGAACATCGACATTTTAGGAATCAGCGAACTAAAATGGACTGGAATGGGTGAATTTAACTCAGATCTACTACTGTGGGCAAGAATCCCTTAGAAGAAATGGAGTAGCCATCATAGTAAATAAAAGCCTGAAATGCAGTACTTGGATGCAATCTCAAAAATGACAGAATGATCTCTGTTCATTTCCAAGGCAAACCATTCAGTATCATGGTAATCTAAGTCTATGCCACAACCAGTAATGCTGAAGAAGCTGAAGTTGAACGGTTCTATGAAGACCTACAAGAATTTCTAGAACTAACACCCCCAAAACATGTCCTTTTCATTACAGGGGACTGGAATGCAAAAGTAGGAAGTCAAGAAACACCTGGAGTAACAGGCAAATTTGTCCTTGGAGTATAGAATGAAGCAGGGAAAAGGCTAATAGAGTTTTGCCAAGAGAACGCGCTGGTCATGGCAAACACCCTCTTCCAACAACACAAGAGAAGACTCTAAACATGGACATCACCAGATGGTCAACACCAAAATCAGATTGATTATATTCTTTGCAGCCAAAGATGCAGAAGCTCTATACAGTCAGCAAAGACAAGACCAGGAGCTGACTGTGGCTCAGATCATGAACTCTTTATTGCCAAATTCAGACTTAAATTGAAGAAAGTGGGGAAAACCACTAGATCCTAAATCAAATCCCTTATGATTCTACAGTGGAAGTGAAAAATAGATTTAAGGGACTAGATCTGATAGACAGAGTGCCTGATGAACTATGGACAGAGCTTTGTGACATTGTACAGGAGACAGGGATCAAGACCATCCCCAAGGAAAAGAAATGCAAAAAAGCAAAATGTCTGTCTGAGGAGGCCTTACAAATTGCTGTGAAAAGAAGAGAAGTGAAAAGCAAAGGAGAAAAGGACAGATAAACCCATTTGAATGCAGAATTCCAAAGAATAGCAAGGAGAGATAAGAAAGCCTTCCTCAATGATCAATGCAAAGAAATTGAGGAAAACAATAGAACAGGAGAGACTAGAGATCTCGTCAAGAAAATTAGAGATACAAAGGGAACATTTCATGCAAAGACGAGCTCAATAAAGGACAGAAATGGTCTGGACCTAACAGAAGCAGAAGATATTAAGAGGTGGCAAGAATACACAGAAGAACTATACAAAAAAGATCTTCACAAGCCAGATAATCATGATGGCATGATCACTCACTTAGAGCCTGACATCCTGGAATGTGAAGTCAAGTGGGCCTTAGGAAGCATCACTATGAAAAAAGCTAGTGGAAGTGATGAAATTCCAGTTGAGCTATTTCAAATCCTGAAAGATGATGCTGTGAAAGTGCTGCACTCAATATGCCAGCAAATTTGGAAAGGTCAGCAGTGGCCACAGGACTGGAAAAGGTCAGTTTTCATTCCAATCCCAAAGAAAGGCAATGCCAAAGAATGCTCAAACTACCACACAATTGCACTCATCTCGCATGCTAGTAAAGTAATGCTCAACATTCTCCAAGCCAGGCTTCAGCAATACATGAACCATGAACTTCCAGATGTTCAAGCTGTATCTAGAAAAGGCAGAGGAACCAGGGATCAAATTGACAACATCTGCTGGATCATGGAAAAAGCAAGAGAGTTCCAGAAAAACATCTATTTCTGCTTTATTGACTATGCCAAAGCCTTTGACTTTGTGGATCACAACAAACCGTGGAAAATTCTTCAAGAGGTGGGAATACCAGACCACCTGACCTGCCTCTTGAGAAATCTGTATGCACGTCTGGAAGCAGCAGTTAGAACTGGATGTGGAACAACAGACTGGTTCCAAATAGGAAGGGGAGTACGTCAACACTGTATATTGTCACCCTGCTTATTTAACTTATATGCAGAGTACATCATGAGAAACGTTGTGCTGGATGAAGCACAAGCTGGGATCAAGATTGCCAGGAGAAATAGCAATAACCTCATATATGCAGATGACCACCTTTATGGCAGAAATGATGAAGAACTAAAGAATCTCTTGATGAAAGTGAAAGAGGAGAGTGAAAAAGTTGGCTTAAAACTCAACATTCAGAAAACTAAGATCATAGCATCTGGTCCCATCACTTCATGGCAAATAGATGGGGAAACAGTGGAAACAGTGGCAGACTATATTTGGGGGGGCTCCAAAATCACTGCAAATGGTGATTGCAGCCATGAAATTAAGACGCTTGGTCCTTGGAAAAAAAGCTATGACCAACCTAGACAGCATATTCAAAAGCAGAGACATTATTTTCCAACAAAGTCCCTCTAGTCAAGGCTATGGTTTTTTCAGTGGTCATGTATGGATGTGAGGGTTGGACTATAAGAAAGCTGAGTGCTGAAGAATTGATGTTTTTAAACTATGGTGTTAGAGAAGACTCTTGAGAGTCTCTTGGACTGAAAGGAGATCAAACCAGTCCATCCTAATGGAAATCACTCCTGAATATTCATTGGAAGGACTGATGCAACACTTTGGCCACCTGATGCAGAGAACTGACTCACTGGAAAAGACTGTGACGCTGGGATAGATTGAAGGCAGGAGAAGGGGACAACAGACGATGAGATTGTTGGATGGCATCACCGACTCAATGGACATGAATTTGAATGAACTCTGGGAGTTGGTGATGGACAGGGAGGCCTGGCGTGTAGCAGTCCATGGGGTCGCAAAGAGTTGGACACGACTGAGCCACTGAACTGAACTGAACTGATCAAGATCCAATAAAATTGCTACTGAAAATTTTTGAAGGGGGATCATGTTAAATGCATAGATTAATTTATGGAGAAATATCAATAACATGCTCAGGATTTTTGATTTCTTGCCCAAAAGCATGGCATGCCTTTCTATTTATTTGCGTCTTCTTTTTACATCCTTCAGAAGCCTATTCAAGTTTTATATTGAGTTCTCATGTTTCTTGCTATTGTAAGTGACATGTTTTTTCATATTAGGTAATCTAGCAATCCACATAAAGTTTTATCTATTTATTAATTTTGTGCCAGACAACTGGATGAATTCTATTGTTTGTGAAAACATTTTAGTTGTTTCTCAAGTATTTTCTAGGAGAATAATCAAACCAGCTCCATATATAATAGCAATAATTTAATCTCCAATTTTATTTTTATGTTTATTTTTGCCTGCTTTTTTCTTTTTTTTCTCATTGTGCTTACTGGTAATTCCAGAATAACTGAAGAATCATTATTAGTGGGAATAGGGATGCTTCTAGTGGACATGTGTCACTGTTTTCAGTGCAAAGCATCTAAATCCTTTTCTAGGTTGAGGGAACTATCCACCTTATGAATCATGGAAGACAGAACTCATCTTTTGTAAAGAAGGTGAAAATGCTAGATACTGACTTCGCCAGCTTCTCTTGAAGCTAGGGCACAAGCATGTGACCTGGGCTCTGTCACTCAGAGTGCACCCAGGTCAGGAGTTGGTAATACAAAATAGAAGCCAAGGAATTCTCTCCTTGTGTCAGGTGGAGCAATAAAGACCATAAATTTGAGTTCTTGGTGCAGATGGAGCAGTGGTGAAAACAAATGCTTTGAGTAGGATTAATTCTTTGACACTTTTTTCTATTTCTGCTATGGTAGTTGGTCTGTAGCAGTGTACAGTTCTATCAGCATGCCATTTTTTTGCCTTGGGTCAAAGATAACCATGTTATCAGCAAATGCAATAAATTTTTTCTTCCTTTCAAACATTTGCCTATTTATTTTTGTGTGTTACTGCATGGGTCAAAACCTCCAGTACAAGTACTAGTGATTAGCATCCTTGTGCTTTTTCCATAGATGAAAAGAATGCTTTCAATGCTTCATCATTATATATGACTTTTGCTGTAGGTTTCTAAGAGAAACTCCTTATAAGAAGGTTTCCTTTCATTCCTTGTTTTTAACTTGAACTGGTGTTGAATTTACTCTTAATGTTTGTTTATTTATTATTTTTGGCTGTGCTGGGTCTTCATTGCTGTGCAAGCTTTTCTCCAGTTGCAGAGAATGGGGGATACTCTCTAGTGGTGGTGCACAGGCTTCTCACTGCGGTGGCTTCTCTTGTTGCAGAGCACAGGCTCTAGAGTGCACAGGCTCAGCAATTGCAGTTCCTGGGCTCTAGAGTACAGGCTCAGTAATTGTGGCGCACAGGCTTAGTTGCTCCTCAGCATGTGGGATCTTCAATGACCAGGGATCAAACCTGTGTTTTCCACATTGGGAGGTGGATTCTTTGCCACTGAGCCACCAGGGAAACTTGAATTCGGTGTTGAATTTTGTCAAATATTTTTTCAATATCTATTGAGATAATATGATGTTTTTCTCTGAACTATTAACTAGCGGTTTAGATTAATAGTTTAACATTGAAACTTCCTTGTGTTTCTACTGTAAGGGCTACTTGATCACAATAAACTATCATTTTAATGTAGGTATGATTTTGATTGTTAGCTTTCATATAGGAGTCCTGCATGTCAACTTTATTAGTGAGTTTTGCCTGAGGTTTCTCTTCTGTGTGCACAAATCTTGTTAACTTTTAGCACAAGGGTCACATTAGCATCACAGAATGAGTTAGCATTGTTTTCCAGCTGTTAGATTCTCTAGTATGTGCTTAGTCGCTTCAGTTGTGTCTGACTCTCTGCGACCCCATGGACCATGGCCAGCCAGGCTCCTCTGTTCGTGGGATTCTCCAGGCAAGAATACTGGAGTGGGTTACCATTTCTTTCCCCATAGATTCTCTAGAGCAGTTCTTATAACATAGGAATTGTCTGTTCCACAGAAATTTGGTAGATATCAATCAACACTTAAAAACTTCTGGGGCTGATAAGTTTAAGAGATAGATCTTTGGCTATATTTGCAACTTCTTCAATTTTTACTATTCAGATATTTTATTGCTTGAGTGAATTTTGTTTGAATTTTTTTAGAAAAATTTTGTAAATGCTTAAATTTATTATATAAAATAGTATATTAATATAGGAGATTGATAGATATTAACTGAATGAAGAAATGAATCAAAATATTTTTTATGTTCTCCAAATCTGTGGTCAAGTTTTCTTTCTTATTCTCAAGGCTATTTATACAAGAACTTTTTTTCTTGATAATATATGCCAAAATTTTACTCATTTTATTATTTTTCTGAAAGAAACAATATTTATTATTTCATTCAAAAGCAGAGACATTACTTTGCTGACTAAGGTCCGTCTAGTCAAGGCTATGGTTTTTCCTGTGGTCATGTATGCATGTGAGAGTTGGACTGTGAAGAAGGCTGAGCACCGAAGAATTGATGCTTTTGAACTGTGGTGCTGGAGAAGACTCTTGAGAGTCCCTTGGACTGCAAGGAGATCCAACCAGTCCATTCTGAAGGAGATGAGCCCTGGGATTTCTTTGGAAGGAATGATGCTAAAGCTGAAACTCCAGTACTTTGGCCACCTCATGCGAAGAGTTGACTCGTTGGAAAAGACTCTGATGCTGGGAGGAATTGGGGGCAGGAGGAGAAGGGGGCAACAGAGGATGAGATGGCTGGATGGCATCACGGACTCAATGGACATGAGTCTGAGTGAACTCCGGGAGTTGGTGATGGACAGGGAGGCCTGGCATGCTGAGATTCATGGGGTCGCAAAGAGTCAGACACAACTGAGAGACTGAACTGAACTGAAGAGAAAGAGGCACAATATTATTATCAAGTGAATAGATTTTTGTTTTATACTCATTTCTAACTTTTTACATCATAACTAGTAAAAATAGATGGAATAATATATACATATTATTTTATATAAATATATATTTTTTATGACAAATGGTAAATATTTGTGATTGAGTTTTTTTAATGTTTTTTCAGTACATACAAAACCTTATAAACACAGAAATATACTTACATAGATGAATTCATATATACATATCTCATTAGCTTTATTATTAAAAGCACTCAAGTCTTAATTATTTGTTTACTCAATCTGTTAGTTTTTTGGACTCTCCCATAATAGTTGGAATTTATCTATCCTAGTATTTTAAACAGTTTTTGTTCCCATAGTGTGAATCATTACTTTGGCTAACAAAGTTTTCAAGAGTATCAAATCTTAGTGAGTTGTATATGGTATCAATATTAAATATTTTTATTTGACTCATTTTTTGTTTTTTGGCCTTAGATTCCATTTTAATTGCTATTACTATTACAATATTTGCTTTTTAACTTGTACTTTTCTAGCATATTTTCTCTTTATATGTTATCTTCTATGCTGTTTTCAGACATGCTTTTTGTTAACAGCATACAATTACATTTCATTTTAATTTTTACCTTGTCCAGGAGTCAATTTTTGTGATTACTGATATATTTGGATTTACTTCTGACTCTTTGTAAGCATTTTAGTATGTACCTTTCAAAGTTTCCTTTTGATTTTTATTTCCTCCAGATTTAAGTTCTTTTGTTCATTTCAATCCTCAGATCTCTTGCATAGCATTTGTTTTCTCTAAATATTTTATGATCCTGTATGGTGGGCTCAGATTTGAATTTGAGATTCTCTCTCAAATGTGGATATTCTCTGATTTCCTCAGTCTTCTTCTGGTGACTAGGAGAGAGAAGCAGGACATACTACCAGTTAGGATCTAAAAATGATATACTTTCTGGATGAATGAAGCCTCCCATTCCTGCCAAGTGCTGCCAGTCTTCAAGAGCACAGCCCTGACTCTCCTGACCAGACAGGCAATCATGGGTACAGCCTATGGACAAGTCCCTCTGCTGCTGCCCACTTGGCACAGCTGTCTTGTTAGATGTCAACCCTCTTAATTACACCAGGAATATCTTCTCTTCTACCTTCAAAACTTTAGCATCTCCACTGATGCTCTCTCCTCGTATAGTCTTTTCCTCCTGGGCCTATTTCCCATCCGTCTTCTCTTGCATAAAATGTAGTGATAAGCATAATGATCACTGTTCTCTCCATCCTCATTCAAATAAACCAACCTACAAAAGACACATTGAAAGAGCATGGAAACTGAAATATAAACCCATATTAGATCCATGGTTCATCAGCTAGGGTTGACTTTGCCTCCCAGTCTGGAGATACTTTTAGTTGTTACTGTGGGGGTAACTACTACTGACAGAGACTGGACATCCTACAATGCACAGAAGAGCTTCCCTCAAAACAGAGAATCATCTTGCCCCAAATTTCAATAGTGCCAAGGTTGAGAAACCCACTATTAGATAATATTAAGCAATTAATTGTATAAGGTATGATAACAGCACAGTGATCAGGTTTTTTTCCCCCAAGTCCTTGTTGATTAGAGCTGCATAATTAAGTGCACAAAAGAATGAAAAACATAAGATTTTGAGATTTGGTATGGAATTCTTTCTTTAAAAAATAAGGGAGGTAAATTAAATAAGATAGAAAAATGTTAAATTTTGAAACTGAATGATAGTTATATCTTGTTGTTGTTGTTGTTGGTTTGCTAGCTTTAATGAACAGGGAAGATAAGAGACTTTAAGGGTGAGGTAGCAGCTAAGAGTGATGATGGAAAGGGTCATGGGACATGTAAAGAAAAAAAAAAAAGGAATACCAGGAAGAAGAAAGCACTGTTAGACTAATGCCAATTTGAGGCTTAAGATCATGTTTTTCCAGTGAAACCAGTCCACAAGCTCATGTGACTTTGTCTAGCAGCACTGAACTGCTCAAATGGAGACCCAGAGAAGACAGAGGGTAGGATTCTTGCAAGCCTGGGGATTTGATGAGTATCACAGACAGAGAAACTGGAGGAAATTTGACACTATTTGCGAAGGACTGATTATTCCTGGAACGATGGAATCTACTTGGAGAAGAGGGAAACAAAAGGAGAGAAAAGCGACGGGATCAGTGGATTGGCTATGGAAATACCATCAAATGATTATATCCTTTGGTACCTGAGCAAGCAAAGGGGAAAGGCAGAGGTTGTGGTAAGACAGCAGGATATCCAAAGTTGAAACTTCAGATGGAGTTGTTTCTGGCAATGACAAGGTTCAAGGTGTGACTGTGGGGCTAGGTGGCTAGACAGGAATGAAGTTACTAACCATTAAGGTGAATAATCACAAGAGACCCAAGGTTAGCCCTGACAGCTTGTCCTTCTTAACTGGCTGTCTTTGAGGGGGAAAAAAAAAAAAGCAGCTCTGATCTATGCTGGGCATAGCAAGAACCATGAAGCCTCTTCTTGGTTCTTACATCCTGTGATTTTCCACAATCATTTTACTTAAAAACAAATGAATACTGCTTTTAGGAAGTAGGAAGTCAGGAAATATCTGGAGTAACAGGCAAATTTAGCCTTGGAGTACAGAAGGAAGCAGGGTTTAGTCAAGAGAATGCACTGGTCATAGCAAACACCCTCTTCCAACAACACAAGAGCATACTGTACACATGGACATCACCAGATGGTCAACACTGAAATCAGATTGATTATATTCTTTGCAGCCAAAGATGCAGAAGCTCTATACAGTCAGCAAAAACAAGACCAGGAGCTGACTGTGGCTCACATCATGAACTCTTTATTGCCAAATTCAGACTTAAATTGAAGAAAGTGGGGAAAACCACTAAACCATTCAGGTATGACCTAAATCAAATCCCTTATGATTCTACAGTGGAAGTGAGAAATAGATTCAAGGGTAGATCCGATAGACTGCCTGAAAAACTATGGATGGAGGTTCATGACATTGTACAGGAGACAGGGATCAAGACCATCCCCAAGAAAAAGAAATGCAAAAAGGCAAAATGGTTGTCTGACGAGGCGTTACAAATAGCTGTGAAAAGAAGAGAAGCGAAAGGAAAAGTTGAAAAGGAAAGATATCCATTTGAATGCAGAGTTACAAGGAGAGATAAGAAAGCCTTCTTCAGCGATCAATGCAAAGAAATAGAGGAAAAGAAGGAAAAGAACAGAATGGGAAAGACTAGAGATCTCTTCAAGAAAATTAGAGATACCAAGGGAACATTTCATGCAAAGATGGGCACAATAAAGGACAGAAATGGTAGGGACCTAACAAAAGCAGAAGATATTAAGAAGTGGCAAGAATACAGAGAAGAACTATACAAAAAAGATCTTCATGACCCAGATAATCACTATAGTGTGATCACTCACCTAGAGTAAGACATCCTGGAAGTCCACATGGGCCTTAGGAAGCATCACTACGAACAAAACTAGTGGAGGTGATGGAATTCTTAAAAGATGATGCTGTGAAAGTGCTGCACTCAATATGCCAGCAAGTTTGGAAAACTCAGCAATGGCCACAGGACTGGAAAAGGTCAGTTTTCATTCCAATCCCAAAGAAAGTCAATGCCAAAGAATGCTCAAACTACCGCACAATTGCACTCATCTCACATGCTAGTACAGTAATGCTCAAAATTCTTCAAGCCAGGCTTCAACAGTACATGAACCATGAACTTCCAGATGCTCAAGCTGATTTTAGAAAAGGCAGAGGAACCAGGGATCAAATTGCCAACATCCGTTGGGTCATCGAAGAAGCAAAAAAGTTCCAGAAAAACATCTATTTCTGCTTTATTGACTACGGCAAAGCCTTTGACTGTGTGGATCACAATAACCTGTGGAAAATTCTTCAAGAGGTGGGAATACCAGACCACCTGACCCGCCTCTTGAGAAATCTGTATGCAGGTCAGGAAGCAACAGTTAGAACTGGACATGGAACAACAGACTGGTTCCAAATTGGAAAAGGAGTACGTCAAGGCTGTATATTGTCACCCTACTTATTTAACTTATATACAGAGTACATCATGAGAAATGCTGGGCTGGATGAAGCACAAGCTGGAATAAAGATTTCCGGGAGAAATATTAATATCCTCAAATATGCTGATGACACCACCCTTATGGCAGAAAGCAAAGAAGAACTAAAGAGTCTCTTGATGAAAGTGAAAGAGGAGAGTGAAAATGTTGGTTTAAAACTCAACATTCAGAAAACTAAGATCACGGCATCCAATCCCATCACTTCATGGCAAATAGATGGGGAAACAATGGAAACAGTGACAGACTTTATTTTCTTAGGCTCCAAAATCACTGCAGATGGTGATTGCAGCCATGAAATTAAAAGACGCTTGGTCCTTGGAAGAAAAGCTATTATCAACCTAGACAGCATATTAAAAAGCAGAGACATTACTCTGCCAACAGAGATCCATCTAGTCAAAGCTATGGTTTTTCCAGTAGTCATGTGAGAGTTGGACTATAAAGAAAGCTGAGTGCCAAAGAATTGATGCTTTTACACTGTGGTATTAGAGAAGACTCTTGAGAGTCCCTTGGACTAAAAGGAGATCAAACCAGTCCATCCTAATGGAAATTACTCCTGAATATTCATTGGAAGGACTGATGCAACACTTTGGCCACCTGATGCAAAGAACTGACTCATTTAAAAAGACCGTGACGCTGGGAAAGATTGAAGGTGGGAGAAGGGGATGACAGAGGATGAGATGGTTGGATGGCATCACTGACTCAATGGACATTAGTTTGAGTAAACTCTGGGAGTTGGTGATGGACAGGGAGGCCTGGCGTGCTACAGTCCATAGAGTCATAAAGAGTCAGACACAACTGAGCAACTGAACTGAACTGAACTGGTTTTAGGACATAAGATGACACCTCTACGGTATATAAATGCATAACAGGTCCCATTTAATCCAGGATGCTAGGGTTAGGTGGGCTGCTGAGTTGTGGCAGCGGGAACCTGGGGAGTGAGAAGGTGGTGAGGGGCCCTTCTGCAAGAGGAGTAAGAGAGTTTATAGAAGAAATGGATGAATGAGGGAAATGAGGGAGGCTTTCCAAGTGTTCTCTTAGAATCAGCCCTGGCTAATTTTTACATATTGTACACTGAATCTCAGCATGTATCAAAGAGAGAGTATAATCTAAAATTAGTCAGATAAATTTGATCTTATCATCATCAGTTCTTTTAATAAGACAACAAAGAATCTTATCTATTTCAGAAAGGATTATACAAAAGGTTAACATCTCTTTTTGTACCAACAATAGCTCAAAACAGGATCCGACTTCAAGCTCTATGAGAATAGATCTTTGTTGTTACTCAGTGGCTGTCCAATGGCAGAAAGGTCAGTATGTACTTGTTAAATTATGAACAACAAAAGTAGCCTTCTGCCTTCCTGTAACTGTTCAGGGCAGATACAACTGTACCTGAACCAGAAGTACTCACTCAGACATGAGTAAATTAAGCCATCAATAATTTCTGTTCTTTTCCACACAATTTTAAAGTAAAAAACAATTTTACTGTTAGGCTCAGTGCCCACCTCTGAGGATAAGCAAAGGGAAAAAAATTAACTTAGAGTCTACCACATTGCCCTTCATTGATTTATCCAACAAATACTGAGAATTTCCTGCGAGCTGGGCATTCTGCACATGCTCTGAATAGAGACTAGGGACAGTCCCAGCCCTCGAGTGATTACTATCCAGTGAGGATAGAGAAATGGGTACTTTCAAAATTGAGGAGATGTAATGAATAAGACTCACTCATTTCTTCCATAATTTTGTAGGCTATATGCCGAGTACATTGTTAAACCCTAGGAATAAATACATATGTACAGATATAGTCGCTGCCTTGATTGACATGAGCAAAGGGGAGGTAAACCTACCTAGGGTCATCAGGGAAGTCTCCTTGGAGGACCTGCCCATCTGTTGAATCTTGAATATAGATCAGAGGCCTCAAGCAAAGAAGCATGGAAAAACATTCTGAGCATCAGAATCAAGAAATCGCAATGCATTTAAGAAACTGAAATAAACCAGAATGGTTGGAGCCAGTGTCGAGGTGTGAGGAAGCAGTGGGATATGAGGCAGTGTTCGAGTGCTCAGTTGCGTCCGACTCTGTGTGACCCTATGAATGAACTATAGCTCACCAGTCTCCTCTGTCCGTGGGATTTTCCAGGCAAGAATATTGGGGTGGGTTGCTGTTTCCTCCTCCAAATTAAAAACAGTAGTAACACCAAATGCTGGCCAGGATACAGAGAAACTGGATCACTCATCCACTGCTGTGGAAATGTGAAGTGGTATACCCACTCCAGGAAATAGTTACTTAACAGAACCACTCTAGACTTACCATTCAGCCCAGCAATTGAATAACTGAATTCTTTTCCAAGGGATCTTCCCAACCCAGGATTCAAACCCGCATCTCCTGTATCTCCTGCATTTCAGGCAAATTCTTTACCACAGAGCTACCTTACATCATGTGTAAAAATTTAAACTTACTCTGGATATGATAGTAAGCTATTTAAGGGTGTTTAAGGATTTTTCTGAGCAGGAGAATAACATGATTGGGCTGCATTTGGGATAGATCATTCTGTAGCAATATAGAAATGGCTTTACACTAGGCAAGACTGGAAGCCAGCAGTATAATTAGAAACTCAGTGCAATGATTCTGACAAGAAATAATAAGGATTTAAGACAACAGCACTGAATTAAGACAACAGCACTGAGGATAAAAATACGATATAGAGTGAAACTGAGAAATGTTTAGTAAGTTTAGACAGGATTTGGGTGGGTGGTTAGAATAGAAATTAAAGGATCAGGGGAGCCAAGGATGACTTTCAGGTGTCTCTTTGGGGCTAAACTATGTCACTGTTAGCTGATATAATAACAGAAAAAGAAACATGCTTCAGGGTAGATGCATTTCTCGAGATAGATGTACCATGATGCACTAAGGGAAAAAGTACAATAGAAAAGGCTAGATTAAAAAAAAAAAAAAAGGAAAGGCTAGATTAAACATTTAAGTTAAATATATAGGAGAGAGACTTTTATCAAAATTCAAAACTTTTTCTCCACCAAAGACTCTGTGAACAGTATGAAAAAACATGCCTTGTATCTTACAAAGAACTCTTGAAATTCAGTAGTCAACAAATAATCCAAATAGAGACTGGGCAAGACGTTTTATCAAAGACATGAAAAGATACTTCATCAAAGTGGATATATGGCAAATAAGCACATGAAAAGTTATTCAATATCATTAACCATATTAACAAAAGTTAAAGAGAAATTAAAATTAAGACCACAATAAGATATCACTACACACCGATTAAAATGGCTAAAATTAAAAATAGTAGTAACACCAAATTCTGGCTGGGACACAGAGGAACTGGATCACTCATCCATCGCTGTGGGAACGTGAATTGGTACAGCCACTCTGGGAAGTAGTTTCTTAACAGAACTACTCTAGACTTACCATTCAGCCTAGCAATTGAACAGTTAGGCATTCATCCCAGGGAAATAAAAACTTATGTTTACACATCAGTTACAAAACCATATAACAAAACCATGAATGCTTATAGCAGCTTAATTTGTAATAGCCTGGAAACTGGGAAAACAAAAATACAAACAGATGTCTTTCCATGGGTAAAGGGTTAAACTGGCATTTCCACACTATGGAATACTATTCAGCAAAAACATCTATTGATACAAAAAACTGGAATGGATTTCGTGGGAATTATGCTGAGTGAAAAAAAGCTAGTTTCAAAAGGCTATTATATTATTAATACATTATTAACTTTCTTGAATGTTTTAAATATATAGGCACACATACATGTACACATACACATGAGTACATATGTGGATTGTATCAACGTCAATGAATTTTTGCTTTATTTTATTTTATTATTTTATTAGCATTATGCAAGATGTTACCATGGGAGAAAACTAGGTGAAAGATATATAGGACTCCACTTTACATTTTTTCAAACTTTCTGTGAATCTATAAATATTTCAAAACAAAAAGCTATGTGTAAACAGAAGATCCCACATGTGGAAACTAAGACCCAACAAAGTCAAATAAACAAAATAAATTTTAAAAAAGAATAAAAATTTATGTGTATATATATATGCACATGTATACATATATATACATATGAGACAAAAGAATTGATTCTAGTCCACAGATGGAGGGATTTGCTTCCTTCCTGAGAAAGGATGAGGATATAGGTATAGATGCAAGGAAGCAGGTGGTATGGATAGACAGCCAAGAGATAAAAGGTCACCACCAAATGTTGTCTATTTTCCATGGCAGGAGTCACAACTAGCCGCTAAAAGAGACAAGGAAGAGGTGAGGTACGAAGCTTGCCTGAGCTACAAAGCTTGCATGAGCTACAAAGCTTGTGTGAGTTGAAGTTTTGGAATAACCCCTGAGGGAACAGGAGAGGGCATTTCAAAGAAATACCATATCATCTCCATTTCTTAACCTCACGTGATTGCTCACAGTGCTGTCTAGTAGCACTCTCTGCAATGATAGACATAGTCTTAACCATGCTCTTCAATACAATAGCCACTGGCCACATGTGGCCACTGAGCACTTGAAATGTGGGTACTGTGACAGAGGAAGTAATTTCTGCTTGTATTCAATTTTAATTTAAATAGCCACATGTGGTTAGTGGCTTCCCTATTAGACAGTGAAGCTAACGGAGGCACATAATAAAGGAGTCATAAATTTTCAACCACAGTCCCGTCCTTTGGGGTCGTTAGTGAAGATCCAGACCGAATATCCAAAGCATAAAATTTTCTTTCATTTCTGTGTTAGTTACATTCAGTTTGTACCAAAGCTGCAAATCAGTAGGAAACCTTTGATTCACAAAGTTCTCAAAGTCTTAATAGGCAGCTTTCAAGCAATTCCATCCTTTATTATTCCTGCCTTTAAAATCCTTTGTCACATTCATATTCCAAAAAACTTGGCAGCAAAGTCTTATTAAAGCACAGCTTTCAAAGGTCTGAAACTGTACCATATATGTGCTTTCCAGAACTTTCTGAGGCTCAAATGAACCTACCTATTCTCAGGATGTAGCTGAAGAGGCTGAGGCTATTCTAATGGGTGCATAAGCCAATGACAGAGTAACCCCCATAGGTGACCATGGGCTGACTACTCAACTTCAACTTGTACCACTCTCCCCATATCTCACTAAGTTTCAAACATACTAGCTGGCTGATTCCTGAAGCACAGCAGAAGGGCTTTCTGGCCTCAAGGCACTGAATAAATACTACAGTGAGTAAGGGGATCAGATGAACAGACAATGGATGAAGTTCATAATAGGTGCTCCTTTCCACCATTACTACTGATTCCAAGTCATGTACCGTGGTCCTGACTTTGTCTGGCACCCATTGTTTACAAACCCACGGTCCACTTAAGGATAAACAGTGGGGAATGTCCAAAAGCCCAGTTAGTCAAGACACGGCTCCTCACTCAAATATTGCAGAAACTCATCAGATGACATGTTTGGGGGAGAACAAGGGTGTGACCCTCACTCCAGAGACATTCCTCCCCTGGGCCCCTAATTCCAATAAAAACTGCTGTGCAGTCATGTTCTAGACGATTCTCCTCCAGTTAGCAATTGTTTGCAAGAAACGAACCCTAAGTTTTGTTGACTGAAGAAATTCCTGGGGTTGCAACTTTCCAGCGAACGCAGTTTTAGAAATGGAGGCTTTAAGTGATTTGGAGCCAGCCTGCCCTCTGCTTACATATCGGCTTTCAGGAGCCACTCTGAGGAAGGTTTGCATTGAAGTAGGCCTTTTCCTTGTAACCCGAGAGCTTGGCTAATGACCCTCAAGTGTTTCTCTGAGAGAGAACAGCAACCTAGAAGAGCCTTTAAAGGATAGCTGGCACATTAAAAATTGATGCAACACTTCAAAGTTTAATATCTAAACAAAACGCTTAGTGTTTATTGCTACTGCACATTTTCATATGTATCAAATGTTGGGGAGAAAGTCTGGTGGGCCTGGGGAGCATTACTAAGAAAGCTGTCTAACATCCATGGTATATATTCCCAAAAAGTCAATCCAGGGTTTTTAGTTTATGGCTATTCTGGAATAATGGTTTTTCTTCAGCCTATAGACAATATTTAGGTTGGAAGGAAGGTTGACTGCCATTTCTTCCAATGGTCACAAGTACTGGAAAATTTCCAAAACTTGGCTTCTACACTAGCCATTCTCAACCTTTATTTCTGCAAGACATTGAGGGTCACCACTAGCTGTAAATGACCATACAAAAATCCCGTTATTAAAAAATGCATTTCATGTTAAACAGAGTCTCTCTGATGGAAAGAATAAAAGGTGCCTGGCAAAAACAAGCATGGGCTAAAATGTCAAAGAGTAGGGATTGGGTAACTATATGTAACAAGCCAGGGAGAGGAGAAACAAAACCAAAAAGCAAACAGAACAATGAAAGCTTCCTATAATTAAATAGTCCAGCTATATTCAGGTGGTACTTGTGAAGGGAAAATACTAAGCGTAGGCTATAGAGTAATGAGGCTGGTTCCGTAAGCCACAGATAAGGAAGGACCAGTTTCAATATGCTCTCCTGGCACTTTACAGGTGCAGCAGTGAACGACCTCCAATGTCCCCCACTTACGCTCATCACTCCAACACCTTTGCTCAAGAGTAAGGATCCCAGGAAAGGGCCTGATATGTCCAGTGTTAAGTCATCCATTGCCAATCACCCAGGTCAACTGCCTGTCCTTGGTTGTACTGGGGAAGGGGAGAAGAAGGCTCATTCCTTTAGTTACTATCATTTTTTTGAGTTGTCCTATAGGCTAGGCACTGTTCTGGGCACTAGGGAAACAGCCGTGAGAAAAACAGATGAAGTCTCTGCTCTTGTAGTGCTTACATTCTAGACTAGCGGTCCCCAACCTTTTTGGTACTAGGGACCAGTTCCATGGAAGACAATTTTTCCACAGATTAGGGGGAGGGTGTTCAGAGGGTAATGTGAGCGATGGGGAGCAGCAAATGAAGCTTTGCTCATTTCCTGCCACTTATCTCCTGCTGTGCAGCCCAGTTCCTACTGGTCTGCAGCCAGGGGCTTGGGAACCCCTGTTCCAGACCATTTAGAGAAGCAGCACTCCAGGCAAGGAGAACAGCAATGGCAAAGACTCAGAAGCTGGAATGAGCTTGGTACCTTAGCGGAAATGGAGCAGTGAAACCAAAGGGCAGAAAGCAGTGTTAAGAATAATGCTTTTCTCTCCTGATGCTTCCTTCTAGGTAGCAGGAAATCCACCAGCACAGCACCCCTTGGTGTCAGAGTTATTTGTCCATTCACAGTGGAGGAGTTTTCCCCTGGGGAAAACAGGAGCTCTTAAGGAAGGGGGCAGCCTTCTCATGGAGTTTCATCTCCATGTAGCTTGATGTGTACCCTTCAGAGTCAGATTCTATATTTCAACAGTCAAAACACATTTCTGCATCACTCTTATTTAAACAAACTTATTGTCTTAGTTGTTCTAGTAGATTAAATGTGCTAGGGAAGTTTCCAAAGGCTGAGGGTGGAACAGAATAGCCAAAAGAAATGCCTCTGAGGCCCTCCAGCCTACATGAGTATTCTGAATCAGCCTTCCAAAAGTTGCTGTGTCTCCAGGCAAGATCAGAACTGGAAAAACAAAGAGAACTCTGCAAAGACTCAAAAAGCTGACAGCCAATCTATAATGCAGAGAGAACTTTCCCATAACTCAAAAATCAGATAGTTCACCTGTAAAGTAAAGAGAAATTCCTGGAGTCTCACCAGTGTTCAGTCCCAATCTTCACTGAAGAGAAAGTCCCAGTCCTATATTTGAAATATCCAAAGCCAGTGGAGAACTGAATCAAGTTAAAGCTGCAACAGTAAATGTTCTTAATCTTGATCTCTACTGTTATTTTAAAGAAAGTGGCTGGTATACAATCAAAAATTACAAGTAACATGAAGTAAAAAGAAAATGTGACCCATGAGAAGTCAAGAGAGAAAACCATCATTGGAAACATACCCAGATGGAAGAATTACTACTACATAGGGACTTTAAGATAAATATATCAAAGCATCTAGAGTACAGTGTGAACAACATATGGATGGTTTCAGCAGAGTAAAGGAACCTATAAAAGGAAACAAATGGAAATGCTGGAAGTAAAAATTATACCATAAATGAAGAAGTCACTTAAAGGGCTTACAGCAGATTGGACAATGCAGTAGGAAGTAACTTGAAAATAGGTCTAAAGAAACTATGCAAAAGGAAACTCAAAAGGGAAAAACAATGTAAAAATGTGGAATAAAGCATCTGAGATCTGAGAAGCAATATAAAATATTCTAATACATGTGTTATTAGAGTGATAGAAAAAGAGATAAAATGGGGACACAAGAAATATTTAACTAGATAATAGTCAAGAATTTTCCAAAATTGATTAAACATATCAACTTGGAGCAAAATTGAAACAAATTAAAACTAAAACCCTAAGCAAGAAAGATTAGAACAGCAACAACACCGAAGCATACCACAATCAAACAGCTAAAAACCACAGATAAAAATAAAGCAGCAGGAGAAAACTGACATATTACACACAAGAGACCTGACTTCTCATCAGAAACAATGGAAAACAACAGACAGCGGAATGACATTATTAAACTGGAAGGAAAAAAACTATCTACCCAGAACTCTATAACCCACAAGAATATTTTTCAAAATTTGTAAAGACATTGTAATACACAAAAACTGAAAGAATTCATTGCAAACACCTGCACTATAAGAAATTCCAGAAGTTAAAGGCAAATGCTATGGAATAGAAACCTTGATCTGCAAGAAGAGATTAAGAGCACAAGAAAAAGTAACTACCTAGATAGATATAAGAGTTTTGACCTTTTATATTATTATTATAAATTTCTTAAAATACTATTGACTATTTAAAGCAAAAATAATAACGCCATTCAGCCCCAAAATTAAGTATTTATCCTGACGTCCCTATAAAAACTATTATCTCATGGTAATCAAATGCTTAATGAGATATTTCTCTTTCTAGAGTATACCAGTTAATAAATGAAGCAGGAAAGATAGAATTAAAATACCAACACTTTGCAACCTCTAATGAATTAAGGGATCTAGGCAAATATCATCAAGGACTGCTAACAGGACAGAAGAATGACAACCAGGAATTCTATGACTTGATGCACATATGCTCACTACCACCGATGAATGTGTTCTTGCCAAAAATGATTCAATTCAAACCTGATCAATCCTCTAGAGTTAACAGACTCTAGATATAACTACCAATTTACAGAAAATAACAGAGGACAGAATATTCTCCCTCTTCAGAGGCATCCTATGTGAGTATATGTCACCACTGACCATAAACATTCTTAATCACAGGGGTTTTTTTTCTTAAAAAACAAGAGAAAGGGCTATTTTTTTCATTTTTATGTGCTCTGTGAGAATACTAAATGCCTATCCTGTGCACTTAACACATTTAGGTGAACTGAATTAAATTTCATGAAAAATGGCACAGAAAGCAGTGCCCAAAGACTAAAGCCCAATTCTAGTCTATTAAAAACCAACTCCAGTTAAAGAAAGATCACACCAGGCTGTACATGCCATTCACCTGAACCTGACAGAAAGGTGTTACTAAAGAATGCATGTGCTCAAAGAGTGAAATACCCATTCTTTAACCCAGCAGCCAGCCCTACACAGCCTCAAAGGCCATCTAATCTCCCAACAGAAATACTAATGAAAAGAACACATTACAGAGTCTTCTCTCCTCTAATAATGAAGCCATACAATTTAGAATTTATGCCTCAAGATCCACTATATGCCCCTAACAGCACTGTGAGCACCCTCAAGAAATTGAAATAAAAAGTGTTGACTATGTAGCAGTGATTTGATGGAGAATGTATCATTCCAGGTGATTTTTATGTTAGTCCATCTTACTCTCATATTTCAATTTTCTATTACAACTGAAAAAATGGGGATCATTTTCACTAAGAAAAACTGAGCAAAATAAAATGCAGTACACTATTACCTGAGCTATAGAAACACGTAAACATGTTTTAAAGAGACGTTCACAACAGCTGCAGCATTCTTAACCATATTGCCTGAACAACTCCAATTCACCCACCATAACTGATTTAATATGAGAGTATAATTAGTACTGTTGATTACTATCTGGTGCCAGATATCCCAAATGCCCCACCTCCATGCTAATTAATCTTGAAAACTTTCCAAGCTTTCCTCTTCCTGCCTCTGTTTCCTTCATCAGTGCACACAAGGTGTTCTACTCAAAAAGTGCAACAAGAACGGCATCACTAGCTCTTGCACACAGTTGGTATTCAGTAAATGTTTGCTTATTTAATTCACTGCTCCTTCATCACAGTAATTCTCGTAAGAATGGAAAACTAACAGCCAAGGTTTAGGCTTGGGTCCCCTTAACCAGCACTGATTTTTAAGGCCATGGAAACCCAAATGTTCAAAGTTGTTACTAAAAGGCAATCTTTAGAACACCCAAAGAAACATCACAGGGGTAATTTGGGAATACTCTGCATTTGGCCCCTGAAAGATGATCGCTTTACCGTCTGAGCCACCAGGGAAGTCTGAAAGATGATAGGCTATACCATTAATATGTCACTAATCTAAATGAAATTAGTGGAATCTAACCAAACTAGCTATGAGGGTTTCCCTCATAGCTCAGTTGGTAAATCATCTGCCTGCAATGCAGGATACCCAGGTTCAGTTCCTGGGTCGGGAAGATCCCCTGGAAAAGGAAATGGAAACCCACTCCAGTACTCTTGCCTGGAGAATCCCATGGAGAGAGGAGCCTAACGGGCTACAGTCCACGGGATCACAAGAGTCAGACACGACTTACCGACTAAATCACCACCACGAACCGAACTAGGCATTACTTTGTTCGGTTAGCAAAGTAACGCTCAAAATTCTCCAAGCTAGGCTTCCAACAGTATGTGAACCAAGAACTTCCAGATGCTGGATTTAGAAATGGCAGAGGAATAAGAGATCAAATTGTCAACATCCAATGGATCATAGAAAAAGCAAGGGAATTCCACAAAAACATCTATTTCTGCTTTATCGACTATACCAAAGCCTTTGGCTGTGTGGATCACAACAAACTGTGGAAAATTCTTAAAGAAATGGGAATACCAGACCACCTTACCTGCCTCCTGAGAAATCTGTATGCAGGTCAAGAAGCAACAGTTAGAACCAGACATGGAACAATGGAATGGACTGGTTCCAAATCAGGAAAGGAGTACATCAAGGCTGTATACTGTATACTTACCCTGCTTATTTAACTTATATGCAGAGTACATCATGCGAAATGCCAGGATGGATGAAGCACAAGCTGGAAGATTGTCAGAAGAAATATCAATAACCTCAGATATGCAGATGACACCACCCTTATGTCAGAAGGTGAAGAGGAACTAAAAAGCCTCTTGATGAAAGTGAAAGAGGAGAGTGAAAAAGTTAGCTTAAAGCTCAACATTCAGAAAACAAAGATCATGGCATCCAGTCCCATCACTTCATGGCAAATAGATGGGGAAACAATGAAAACAGTGACAGACTTTATTTTCTTGGGCTCCAAAGTCACTGCAGATGGTGACTACAGCCATAAAATTAAAAGGTGCTTGGTTCTTGGAAGAAAAGCTATGATCACCAACCTAGACATCATATTAAAAAGCAGAGACATTGCTTTGTTAACAAGGGTCTGTCTAGTCAAAGCTGTGGTTTTTCCAGTAGTCATGTATAGATGTGAGAGTTGGATCATAAAGAAAGCTGAGCACCAAAGTATTGATGCTTTTGAACTGTGGCCTTGGAGAAGACTCTTGAGAGTCCCTTGGACTCAAAGAAGATCAAACCAGTCAATCCTAAGGGAAATCAGTCCTAAATATTCATTGGAAGGACTGATGCTGAAGCTGAAGCTCCAATACTTTGGTCACCTGATTGGAAGGGCTGACTCGCTGGAAAAGATCCTGATGCTGGAAAAGATTGAAGGCAGGAGGAGAAGGGGATGACAAAGGATGAGATGGTCTGATGGCATCACCAACTCGATGGACAATGAGTTTGAGCAAGCTCCAGGAGGTGATGATGGACAGGGAAGCCTGGCGTGCTGCAGTCCATTGGGTCACAAAGAGTCGGATACAACTGAGCGACTGAACTGACTGAACAGAACTAGGCAGTGATGCTATTAAAAAATGCGGTCAAAAACCTAAGAGATCTCTGATCTCTCACTATGAATATAGTTTACACTGAAGTTATCTACAAAATAACTAGTTTACTTGACAAATGGTGGGCCAATTATTACCTTCAACAAAAATAGATTCACAGTTTTTGCTTCCTGTGGCCCCTCCCTTATCTGCTCTGCCCTTTTGGGAAATCCCACAACCTCATAAATCCAGCATCACTTTCCAGGCTAAGCAATCCCGTAAAAATACAGATGGCTTTTTTCCAGCAGCTATTATTGCAAAACAGTAGTATAGAGTTCTCATTAGAGTCGTGATGGTAAAGTTTGGGAAATAGAGGAAAATACCAAGAATGGGTCCAAGAATTGGAAGAAGCAAGGTCAAAATATCCCATTTGGTGCCGGAGAGGGTGTGGAAAAAAGGGAACCTTCCTACACTGTTGGTGGGAATGTAAATTGGTGTAGCCACTATGGAAAACAGTATTGGAAGTTTCTTTAAAAACTAACGGAGAAGGCAATGGCACCCCACTCCAGTACTCTTGCCTGGGAAAATCCCATGGACGGAGGAGCCTGGTGGGCTGCTGTCCATGGGGTCGCAAAGAGTCAGACACGACTGAGCGACTTCCCTTTCACTTTTCACTTCCATGCATTGGAGAAGGAAATGGCAACCCACTCCAGTGTTCTTGCCAGGAGAATCCCAGGGACGGGGGAGCCTGGTGGGCTGCCATCCATGGGGTCGCACAGAGTCGGACGCGACTGAAGAGACTTAGCAGCAGCAGTTAAAAATTAAATATATAGTTGCCACATGATCCAGCAATCCTACTCCTGGGTATATATCCAGACAAAGCTGTAATTCAAAAAGATACATGCACCCCTGTGCTCACAGCAGTGCTATTCACAATAGTTAAGGCATAGAAAGAACCTAAATGCCAATCAACAGATGAATGTATAAAGAACATGTGGTACATATATACAATGGAATATTAAACATAAAAAAGAATGAAATGGTGCCATTTTTAGTAACAAGGATGGACCTAGACATCATCATATTAAGCAAAATAAGTCAGAAAGAGAAATACCATGTGATATCTCTTATATATGGAATCTAACATATGATACAAATGAACACATCTACCAAGCAAAAACAGACTTGCAGACAAAGAGAACAGGCTGGTGGTTTCCAAGGGGAAGAAGGGACAGAGGAGTGAAAGATTGGGAGTTTGGGTTAGCAGATTCAAGCTATTATTTAGAGGATAAATAAACAAGAAGGTATACTATATATAGCACAGGGAACTATATTCAAATCCTGTAATAAACCATAGTAGAAAAGAATATGAAAAAGAATACTGAGTCACTTTGTATAACTGGGTCACTTTGCTGTACAGCAGAAATTAAACACAACATTGTAAATCAACTATATTTCAATAAAATTTAAAATATATATATCCTATTTGGAAAACCATAGTTCTCCATCAACTGTGGCAAGTTCTGTAGTTCTTATTCACGTTTTCTAAGGCAAGGTACATACTAATGCTTTGGAAAGCTAAACTTTCTATTTGAGAAATAGTAATCTTCAACTATACTTCAGTTTAAACCAAAACAAAACTATGCAGGGCACTCTATTCACTACTCTGTAATGACTCATATGGAGATATAATCTAAAAAAGACTGAATTATGTATAACTGACTCACTTTGCTGTACAGAGAACTAATATAACACTGTAAATCAACTATACTCCACTAATAATTTTTTAATAAAATTAAAGTTTTAAAAAATTAACAAAAGCAAAGAAACAATAGTCTTGGCATTCAGCTACTTAGTAACTCGTCTTGAATAGGAAGAGAAAAGAAATAGTTGAGGACTGGGTTCCCTGACATTCTTCATCTGCAGCACTAGATTTGCTTGAGAAGACAGTGATTCTAAGGGCAAAGAAGGGTCTGGTAAATTTACACAAAAGGGGCTGGTATGGTGCTCTTACATCACACAGAAACTTAACACTTTTTTTTCTCCATTTCAACATGTTTGTCTTCAAATGCGCCCAAGCATTTGCATGAATGGTTTTGGAGCATGTTGGCAAGAACAAGTAACACTCAGGAAGGATCCTCTTAGGCTTCATAAGGCTTTAATGCTCTTCAGAGTACTTAAATCACAACACAGCTCTCTCAGGCACCTCTCTGCCTAGTTCTTCACCAAGTCCACTTTCTCTTTCTCTCCCTTACTGTGGGTATTTCCCAAACCTCAGTTCTCATCAACCCTAAATCTTCTCTTGCCATATTTCCCCATATTGAGCTTCTGCAGTCTCAGTTCTGACCTCTATGCTAATGATTCTCACATCTTTATCTATGAAAATCTACAAAAATATTTACTAAATATCTACAAGCAAATATATTTTTAAGCTTCAAAGTGATAGAAGAAATAAAGAAAATTCTGGTGTGCTTGTGCAAAATGAGAAATGTCTGCACCTACAAAAGTAAGCAAAAATTAAGAGACAAACAATAAAGCAGGAAAAAATGCAATAAATATAATGATTTAACATATCTAAACATTATACTAATATATAACATAAATACTATGATACATAATAGGTAATTCACAAAAAAAGAAATGCAGATCCTCATACATGTATGGGAGAAAATATATACTTGAAGAAATGCAAATTTAAACAATTTAAATAGAAAAATAGCCATAATTGTGGATGATAATTGATGTACAAATGTGCTCATCTTGTGTCATTACTGTAATAACAAATTGGAATCCATCTAAGTGTCCAACACCAGGGTAACAATTAGGTAATTATAGTATAATACATATTAGGATTCATGGTGGGGCTTTAGGGGATCCTCAAATATTTCAAAAATAAAATATTTCTTCCCAAATAGTGAAGATTTAAACTGCTTGAGGGGGCTTTCAGTTATGCATTATTTTTGCTTACTTCTAAAAGCCTACTAAAATGACCATAAAGGGTTAAAGACAAAGGACAAAGAACCAGAGAAGAGTATGTGTTAATTCAATAAAATTTCCGGAAGTTGAAAGCAGATAAAGAAGTCAAAGTCGACTTGTCAGAGTTGAAGGAAGCTGAAATCCAAATGCCTATGGAACAGAAAACAATGAGAAGATGCTGATTCACGCCCACCCAAATTCCCTGAAAGGCTCAGAAATCAGTAGTCTCAGTTGCAGTGGGAGAGAAGCAAGTGGTAAAAGACTGGTTGAAAATTTTGTATGGAAAATAATTAGAGTGCAGTTCCCTCCTCTCTAAGCAGCCAGGCAGCAACATTTAACTATCCCCCAAAGACATGCAAGATTTATTCTCTGAAGCATTCAACTTCAAAGAAAAACAAATCAGAACATGAGGCATCAAGAAAAAAAAAATCACTCTAAAAAAGACTGAGACACATTTTTAAAAATTTCCATCTAAAAATATGAAAAATTTAAAAATATTTCCACAGGTCCACCTGTCTCTCAATAAAGAAATGAGTAAATCAACTATGAAATATCCACACAGTGGAGAACCATGCAACTACAAAAACACGATGAAAAAGACTTCTATATACCAACATGGAATTATCTTCAGGATGGTATTAAATGAAACAAAAAAACAAATTATGGAACAGAATTTATAGTATTCTACCTTTTGTGAAGGAAAAACAAGAGGATAATACATACTTACTTGTTATTGAAAAAATAAACATGGAATAATAAAACAGAAACTAATTTTTTAAAAGAACAAGAAAAATGGAAGTAAGACTTCTCTGAATTTACATATTTACTAATTTTGACCTTTGACTCATATAAGTATTTTCTGTAATTAAAAAATAAAATTAACTGAAGAAAGAAAGGAACTGAATGCTGAATTCAAAACAAAATGAAGCAAACTGAAACACATTTATCAAATTTTTAACATAATCACACAGAGGACAAAATTTCTCAAGTGATTTTTAAGGTAAGTAGAGAAGGCTGAGCACTGAAGAATTGATGCTTTTGAATGGTGGTGTTGCAGAAGACTCTTGAGAATCCCTTGGACTGCAAGGAGATCCAACCAGTCCATTCTGAAGGAGCTCAGCCCTGGGATTTCTTTGGAAGGAATGATACTGAAGCTGAAACTCCAGTACTTTGGCCACCTCATGCGAAGAGTTGACTCATTGGAAAAGACTCTGATGCTGGGAGGGATTGGGGGCAGGCGGAGAAGGGGACGACAGAGGATGAGGTGGCTGGATGGCATCACTGACTCGATGGACGTGAGTCTGAGTGAACTCCGGGAGATGATGATGGACAGGGAGGCCTAGCGTGCTGCAGTTCATGGGGTCGCAAAGAGTCAGACACAACTGAGCGACTGAACTGAACTGAACACTGCTATCCATATTAGTTAGATATGTTACAAAGGCCAAAAGAAAGGTATAAAGGTAAAGAAATCTTCACTTCATTTTTTGTAGTAGTAATATTGGCACTATTGTTTAAAATACTGCAGAGTAAAGCAAATAAGTAAATTTGTTAATGTTATTAGGAACTAAAATTTTTACTGTAAAAAGGAATAGTTAACTTATTTGCAGAGTACATCATGAGAAACGCTGGACTGGAAGAAACACAAGCTGGAATCAAGATTGCTGGGAAAAATATCAATAACTTCAGATATGCAGATGACACCTCCCTTAGGGCAGAAAGTTAAGAGGAGCTAAAAAGCCTCTTGATGAAAGTGAAAGAGGAGAGCGAAAAAGTTGGCTTAAAGCTCAACATTCAGAAAATGAAGATCATGGCATCCAGTCCCATCACTTCATGGGAAATAGATGGGGAAACAGTGGAAACAGTGTCAGACTTTATTTTTTTGGGCTCCAAAGTCACTGCAGATGGTGACTGCAGCCATGAAATTAAAAGACGCTTACTCCTTGGAAGAAAAGTTATGATCAACCTAGACAGTATATTCAAAAGCAGAGACATTACTTTGCCGACTAAGGTCCGTCTAGTCAAGGCTATGGTTTTTCCTTTGGTCATGTATGCATGTGAGAGTTGGACTGTGAAGAAGGCTGAGTGCCAAAGAATTGATGCTTTTGAACTGTGGTGTTGGAGAAGACTCTTGAGAGTCCCTTGGACTGCAAGGAGATCCAACCAGTCCATTCTGAAGGAGATCAGTCCTGGGATTTCTTTGGAAGGAATGATGCTAAAGCTGAAACTCCGGTACTTTGGCCACCTCATGTGAAGAGTTGACTCATTGGGAAAGACTCTGATGCTGGGAGGGATTGGGGGCAGGAGGAGAAGGGGACAACCGAGGATGAGATGGCTGGATGGCATCATGGACTTGATGGACGTGAGTCTGAGTGAACTCTGGGAGTTGGTGATAGACAGGGAAGCCTGGCATGCTGCAATTCATGGGGTCACAGAGTCGGGCACAACTGAGCAACTGAATTGAACTGATATATAATCAAAGAGAATAAAAAATAAACTATAGTGTTAAATTTTAATTAGAAATATTATTATAACTCATGATTTTTTGAAATATGTTTCCTAATTCTATCCATGGAAAGCATCTGGAAGCAAGGAAACTGCAATAGCAATTAGCACTCCTCACATCTGGATCTTGGCTTCTAAATACCACTCACTAATAAAAGGAACCAGAGTTTCTCTGTGGAAGATAAGATTGCAAATCTGGGGAAGGGAAAGTACATAATAGGATATCTTGCCAGAAAGCAAGGAAGCAATTACTAAAAGTATTATGAGATCTTATCAATAAAACACAGTAACCAACTTATAGGGCTTCTACTGGTCAAATCTGGAAAAATTTAGCGTCAAAAAGAATAATGATTATAACAAATTGTTAAATAGTCAATGTATGAAAAACCATACATTCCTATATATGTATATGATTATTTCTTTAAAAAGGCAAAATAAAAACAATTTTGGCACCAGTGGAAATGACTAACTTCAACTAGTTACTCTGAAAACTGGAAATTAAAAAGGCAAAACTAAGTATTTAACTGCCTCCATAAAAGCAAGGATAATTAGTTCCCAGGTTATAAAGGAAAACTTCTCTACTGGGGACTTCCCTGGTGGTCCAGCGGTTAAGAATCCACCTGCCTACATAGTAAACCCGGGTTTGATTCCTGATCCGAGAAATAAGCTTCTACATGCCACACAGGAACTAAGCCCAGGCGCCACAACTATTAAGTCTGTGCTCGAGAGCCTGCGTACCACAACTTGTAGCATATAAAACCTTTCCTTCTGGCTCTGATTTCTGAGGGATGTAAGTTAAAAACAACTCTATGATGAAACAGTCAGACAAGTCCAAAATGTGGGACATTCTAAATGACAATAGCCCTGGTCTGTTAAAAAGAAAAAAAAATTATTGTTTGAAGTAGGAGGATGGGAAGAGGGGTTTCATACTAGAAGAGACTGAACAAACAAAACGACTAAATGTAATGTATGAACCTTGACTGGATTCAATTGAACAAAACTTGCTACAAAAGATATGTGGGGAATAACGGAAAATTTGAAAAGGCATTAGATATACTGAGAAGCTTGAAGATTTTAGTGTGTTTAACTGCAGTTAAGATAAATACAATCTTCTAGAACAGAAAGTGGTTATACATGAGCATCTATAGAAACACAGTGAGCGTGGTGCCCACATAGAGCATTGAAGGCCAAATGGAAAGTTCAAAGTAAATCTGGCTCACTCAGTCTGTTCAGTCGCTCAGTCATGTCCAACTCTTTGTGACCCAATGGACTGCAGCATGCCAGGCTTCCCTGTCCATCACCAGTTCCCAGAGCTTGCTCAAACTCATTGTCCATGGAGTTGGTGATGCCATCCAACCATCTCATCCTTTGTCATCCCCTTCTCCTCCTGCCTTAAATCTTTTCCAGCATCAGGGTCTTTTCCAATGAGTCAGTTCTTCGTATCAGGTGGCCAAGGTACCAGAGCTTCACCTTCAGCATCAGGCCTTCCAATGAATATTTAGGACTGATTTCCCTTAGGATTGACTGGTTTGGTCTCCTTGCTGTCCAAGGGACTCTCGAGAGTCTTCTCCAACACCATAATTCAAAAGCATCAGTTCTTTGGCACTCAGCTTTCTTTATGGTCCAGCTCTCACATCCATACATGACTACTGGAAAAACCATAGCTTTGATTAGACGGACCTTTGTCAGCAAAATAATGTCTCTGCTATTTAATATACTGTCTAGTCTGATCATAGTTTTTCTTCCAAGAACCAAGTGCCTTTTCATTTCATGGCTGCAGTCACCATCTGCAGTGATTTTGGAGTCCCCAAATATAAAGTCTGTCACTGTTTCCATTGTTTCCCCAACTATTTGCCATGAAATGATGGGACCAGATGCCATGATCTTAGTTTTCTGACTGTTGAGTTTTAAGCCAACTTTTTCACTCTCCTCTTTCACTTTCATCAAGAGGCTCTTTACTTCCTCTTTGATTTCTTCCATAAAAGTAGTATCATCTGCATATATGAGGTTATTGATATTTCTCCCAGCAATCTTGATTCCAGCTTGTGCTTCATCCAGCCCAGCATTTCGCATGATGCTCTCTGCATATAAGTTAAAAAAGCAAGGTGACAATATACAGCCTTGATGTACTCCTTTCCCAATGAGGAACCAGTCCATTATTCCATGTCCAGTTCTAACTGTTGCTTCTTGAGCTGCATACAGATTTCTCAGAAGGCAGGTAAGGTGGTTTGGTATTCCCATCTCTTTAAGAATTTTCCAGTTTGTTGTGATCCACACAGTCAAAGGCTTTGGCATAGTCAATAAAGCAGAAATAGATGTTTTTCTGGAACTCCCTTGCTTTTACTATGATCCAAAAGATGTTGGAAATTTGATCTCTGGTCCCTCTGCCTTTTCTAAATCCAGCTGAACATCTGGAAGTTCTCAGTTCACGTACTGTTGAAGCCTGGCTTGAATTTTGAGCATTACTTTGATAGCATGTGAGATGAGTGCAATTGTGCGGTGGTTTGAACATTCTTTGGCATTTCCTTTCTTTGGGATTAGAATGAAAACTTCCAATCTTGTGGCCATGTTGAGTTTTTCAAATTTGCTGGCATATTGAGTGTAGCACTTTCACAGTATCATCTTTTAGGATTTGAAATAGCTCAACTGGAATTCCATCACCTCCACTAACTTTGTTCATGGTGATGCTTCCTAAGGCCCACTTGACTTTACATTCCAGGATGTCTGGCTCTAGGTGAATGATCACACCATCGTGATTATCTGGGTCATTAAGATCTTTTTTGTATAATTCTTCTGTGTACTCTTACCACCTCTTCTTAACATCTTCTGCTTCTGTTAGGTCCATACCGTTTCTGGTTCAGTTTCCTAGAAAAATGGCACCATCTGCTGGCTGGGCAAAGGCAAAATTCATAGATCTGAGCTTGTCTCTTTCATAGGTCTAGGACCTAAGTTCCACACTACAAAACTTTCAGGGTTCTTCTTTGTGACTGGGAAAAGGTCAAAGTACATCTTATAAATGTCTATCCCTTGGACAAAGGGAAGTGATAACTTCTTCCTTAAAATTCCATATGAGTTGCCCAGAAGGGTTCTTTTCATTTTTAGCAGAGACTGGCAATGCTGACCAACCATCATGGGTAATATGACCAGAGTAGACCTCTCTTTTACCACCCTACCTTGTGATATCCCACTCCCCATCATTTATTGAATAAGATTCTGACATACCACTTTTCTCAAATTTGCTTTTCTTTGCAGAATCCATCCAATAATTTGGTGATAAGTTGAACCTAATGATATATTAGTTATGTCTCCAAGGAAGAGATAACCAAGATTTCAAATCCTCAAGCAGCCTTGAATAGTTACAGATTTAAGAGGATTATGTGCCCAGAATAGATACTCTAGACAAATGCAGATTTGGGCTCAAATTACTCAAATTCCTCTCTGGTGTCTTAACCTAGTGGGCCGTAATAAATCCAGAAAATTTATGCAGCATTTTTTTTTCCCTTTCCTTGACTCTATGAGCAGAGACATAGTCCAGAAAGTAAAAAAAATTGAACCCTTCTATGGGCTGAATTTTATCCCCCCCAGTTCAGTTCAGTCACTCAGTCAGGTCCGACTCTTTGCAACCCCATGAAACGCAGCACGCCAGGCCTCCCTGTCCATCACCAACTCCTGGAGTCCACCCAAACTCATGTCCATTGAGTCAGTGATGCCATCCAACCATCTCATCCTCTGTCGTCCCCTTCTCCTCCTCCCCTCAATCTTTCCCAGCACCAGGGTCTTTTCCAATGAGTCAGCTCTTCTCCTCATTATCCCCACAACATTTATAATTTATAGTCCTAATCTCCAGTACCTCAGAGTGTGACTGGTTTTTGGAGACAGGGCCTTTAAAGAGGTAATTAAGATAAAATGAGGTCATTTGTGTAGATCTAAATGCAGTATGACTAGTGTTCTTAAAAGAAGAGCACCTTAGGACACACACACACAGAAGCAAGACCATCTGTGTGAAGAAGAGGGAGAAGACAGCTGTCTGCGAACCAAGGAGAGAGGTTCGTTTCTCAGAAGAAACCAACTCCATTAACACCTTAAACTCGGAATTCTGGCCTCCAGAACTGTGAGAAAATACAATTTCTGCAGTTTAAGCCACAAACTCTGTGGTGCTTTGCTATGGCAGCCCTAGCAAATTAATACAGACACCATCTTTTTACAGTAGCTGAGAGAGGAGAAAGCAAGAGAAGTGACAGGAAGTGGTCCAAAAGAAGCATGTCATGGGAAGAGGGAGCCTTGTCTGTCTTTATCACTGCCACTCAAGCTCCAATCACTGTGGCTTGTGCTGGGTTTCTGAGGACTCCATTATGTCGTTTTTAAATTAATTTTTATTGGAGTATAGGTGCTTCACAATGTTGTGCTAGTTTCTAAGGTACAGCATAGTGAATCAGCTATACACATACATATCCATTATGCTGTTGACCTACATCAGAGACTCTCTTTCTTGGAACTGAAATAAGATTTAGAAGCTTTTTTTTTTTTTTTTTTTGATTGAGAAGCTTTGAGCTTCATCTGAAGGTTAGAGAATGTGGCCAGCAATTCAAGTGTTTATTGAAAAGCACACCAAATGGCAAACAGACTTATGTTGCTAAACAACACATAGGGATATGAATTTGGAAAGGAAACTTCCTTTTAAGTTAAATGTATTAATATCCCTTCTTTTCCATTTACAAAAGTAAAACATTTTTATTATAGAAAATATAACTGATACAAAATAGAAATAAAAGAGTATATGTCATCTGTAATTCTCACCCAGGGACAACCATTCTTTACTATTTTAATGTGTTTCATTCCAGTCATTTTTTGTGCATATCTTTAACCAAATTAGGTCCATATACAGAATTTCATATTCTATATTATTAACTTACATACAGATAAAAATTTTCTCATTTTATTAAATATTATTATTTTTCCCATATTCTTGGGACTTATGTGATTTTTAGAGATGAGGCCAATGATAAAGATCCAATGGAGGCCCCCCAGCTCCCTGTGACCACTATCAGCCACCAATGAAAGAGCGTCAACTCAGAGTCACTGATGCTAGCTGACCAGTCCCCTCTCACTTCTGTTGTGGCCACAGGCAACACATCCACTGGAGTCAACCTGAGTGACTAGATGATGACTATGGTCATACAGAGAAACCTCCCTGTTATTCAATCGGCTGCATAAGAGGTTCGATCATTAAACAGAGTCTCCAGGTCTCTCTAATTCTGTTTCATGACCTACTTTGCCTTGAAATGTTCACACTCCTGTAGTGCAAATTCACCCTGCCCTTGACACTGTAGTAATGTAACAAGCTATTGTCTTCATTTTGGCTCCCTTGGTCTCTGGAGAATTCAAGTCTATTTCTATCCAGGCCCTATATAGACTGTCTCTGCCAAAAGTGGACGTCGTTCTTGAAAGGCCTACCTGAGAAATGTTCTACTTGCCCTTTCTTGCCCTTTTTTCCATTCACTTTACATATACAACTCATTTAGATAAAACCGAGTCCAACACCAATGATCCCTAGACACACACACACACACACACACACACACACACACACACACACATACACGTCCATATTCAACTCAATCCATTTCCCTTCCTTTTAAAAAAATTAATTTATTATTTTTTTTACTTTATTTTACTTTACAATACTGTATTGGTTTTGCCATACATCAACATGAATCCACCATAGGTGTACACGTGTTCCCAATCTTGAATCCCCCTCCCACCTCCCTCCCCATACCATCTCTCTGGGTTATCCCAGTGCACCAGCCCCAAGCATCCTGTATCCTGCATCGAACCTAGACTGGTGATTCATTTCTTATATGATATAATACATGTTTCAATGCCATTCTCCCAAATCATCCCACCCTCTCCCTCTCCCACAGAGTCCAAAAGACTGTTCTATACATGTGTGTCTCTTTTGCTGTCTCGCATACAGGGTTATTGTTACCATCTTTCTAAATTCCATATATATGTGTTAGTATACTGTATGTGTCCCCCATCCCAAACCCGCCTCCCACCTCCCTCCCCATCCCATCCTTCTGTCCCAGTGCACAAGCTTTTAGTGTCCTGTTTCATGCATCAAACTTGGACTAGTCATCTATTTCACATATGGTAATATACATGTTTAAATGCTATTCTCTCAAATCATCCCACCCTCGCCTTCTCCCACAGAGTCCAAAAATCTGTTCTTTATATCTGTGTCTCTTTTGCTGTCTTGCATATAGGGTTGTTGTTACCATCTTTCTAAATCCATATATATGAGTTAATATACTGTATCAATGCTTTTCTTTCTGACTTATTCACTCTGTATAATAGGCTCCAGTTTCATCCACCTCATTAGAACTGATTCAAATGCGTTCCTTTTAATGGCTGAGTAATACTCCATTGTGTATATGTACCACTGCTTTCTTATCCATTCGTCTGCCAATGGACATCTAAGTTGCTTCCATGTCCTGGCTATTGTAAATGGTGCTTCAGTGAACATTGGGGTACACGTATCTCTTTCAATTCTGGTTTCCTTGGTGTGTATGCCCAGCAGTGGGATTGTTGGCAGTTCTATTTCTGTTTTTTTAAGGGATCTCTACATTGTTCTCCATAGTGGCTGTACTAGTTTGCATTCTCATCAACAGTGTAAGAGGGTTCTCTCTTCTCCACACCCTCTCCAGCATTTATTGTTTGTAGACTTTTTGATAGCAGCCATTCTGACCAGGGTGAGATGGTACCTCATTGTGGTTTTGATTTGCATTTCTCTGATAACGAATGATGTTGAGCATCTTTTCATGTGTTTGTTAGCCATCTGTATGTCTTCTTTGGAGAAATGTCTGTTTAGTTCTTTTGCCCATTTTTTGATTGGGTCGTTTATTCTTCTGGTGTTGAGCTGCATAAGCTGCTTGTGTATTTTTGAGATTAATTCTTTGTCAGTTGCTTCATTTGCTATTATTTCCTCCCATTCTGAAGGCTGTCTTTTCACCTGGCTTATAGTTTCCTTCATTGTGAAAAAGTTTTAAGTTTAATTAAGTCCCATTTGTTTATTTTTGCTTTTATTTCCATTACTCTGGGAGGTGGGTCATAGAGGATCCTGCTGTGATTTATGTCAGGAGTGTTTGTTTTTCCTAAGTTTTCCTCTAGGAATTTTATAGTTTCTGGTCTTACATTTAGATCTTCAATCCATTTTCAGTTTATTTTTGTGTATGGTGTTGGAAAGTGTTCTAGTTTCATTCTTTTACAGGTGGTTGACCAGTTTTCCCAGTACCACTTGTTAAAGAGATTGTTTTTTCTCCATTGTATATTTTTGCTTTCTTTGTCAAAAATAAGGTGTCCATAGGTGTGTGGATTTATCTCTGGGCTTTCTATTTTGTTCCATTGATCTATATTTCCATCTTTGTGCCAGTACCATACTGTCTTGATGACTGTAGCTTTGTAGTAGAGCCTGAAGTCAAGCAGGTTGATTCCTCCAGTTCCATTCTTCTTTCTCAAGATTGCTTGGCTATTCTTGTATTTCCATACAAATTGTGAAATTATTTGTTCTAGTTCTGTGAAAAATATTGTTGGTAGCTTGATAGGGATTGCATTGGATCTATAGATTGCTTTGAGTAGTATTCTCATTTTCACTATATTGATTCTTCCAATCCATGAACATGGCATATTTCTCCATCTATTTGTATCATCTTTGATTTCTTTCATCAGTGTTTTATAGTTTTATATATATAAGTCTTTCGTTTCTTTAGGTAGGTTTTAAGTATTTTACCCTTGTCATTGCAATGGTGAATGGGATTGTTTCCTTAATTCCTGTTTCTGTTTTCTCACTGTTAGTGTATAGAAATGCAAGGAATTTCTGTGTATTAATTTTATATCCTGCAACTTTACTATATTCATTGATTAGCTCTAGGAATTTTCTGGTGGTGTCTTTAGGGTTTTCTATGTAGAGGATCATGTCATCCTTTTTTAACAAGGTACATTTTTAATACTGTATGTCCTGTTGCATGTTTTTGACTAATGGCTAACAACTCCACAGTAAAATCAACAAATGTTTACATTTTATTTTATTTTCCTGTCATTTCTTCTTCCTCCTCCTTTTTCTCTTTTTTTTTTATAAACTCACAGAATTTGGGGGCCTTTCTCCCACCCGATGCCATTTCTTTACAACTCCCCTCCTCTCTTTACTGCACACTGCCAAGCCCTGTCCCATGCATTCTACTGTGATTAACTCAGTTAAGCCTCACAGTGATCCTCTGACGTGTGCTCTGTCATTATCCACATTTTTAAAATAAGAGGATTCAGAGGAGCAGACGCAAAATGACTTAGTGACTTACTCAATAACTACTCAAGTTGTGCTCACACAACTAACAAGTGAGCAAAACAGAACTTGAACCCAGGCATTTCCCTATAGGATTTGTACACTTAATGACTACCCTTCATCATTAATAATGGTTATTAATAATTTACTCTGTGCCAGACGTTGTGCAAGGCAGAATCTCATAACAACCTTGGGAAAGAAGTATTACTATTAGCTCCATTTTACAGTTGAGAAACTGAATGTATTACCGTCACTTTATTTCTTACCTAATCAATCAGTGACTTTATTGGCTATGTTACAGTGAGAGTTTTTTTTTTTTAATTTGGTTTTGAGTTTTTTTAACTTATTTTAAAATACTTGTTTTTACATACAGTAAAATTCACTTTCTTGATGTATATAGTTCTATTGACAAATGCTAAGAGGCATGCATTCACCACCACAATCAAGACAGAGAATAGTTGGTCCACATGCACCTCTTCAAATAGGCTCGTGTTGCTTCTCCACTGTAATCATGCATTCACCAGCCTCATCCCCTGGCAAACACTGACCTGCTTTCCGGCCCTGCAGTTTTGTTTTAAAACCGCCCAGTTAAAACTATCCCTTAATACTTAGAATAAATTTTTTTGTCATGGTGTATTATCTCCAATGTACTGTTAGAATCTTTCTGCTGTGTATTTTGCTTGGGATTTGGCATCAACAGTTAAAAGTGAGGTTAGTCTGTGGTTTACTTTCTTGTGATATCTTGGTCAGGTTTTTGGATCAGTGTTATGCTGGCCTAATAAAAATAATCAGGATGCTTCTTTCTTTCTCTGTGGTACAGGCTTGTTAAATAATATGAGATTCATCTTTCCTATAAAGGTTCATCAGGTAGCTTTACAACAAGTGAAAGGTTTTCTGGCACAAGGCAGATGCAGGTTGTCTCTATGTATACAGGTCTTCCTTACCTTCCACCCTTCCCTTTATGCTCTTCTCATTCATCTCCACTGGCCTTTTTAGTATTCTCTGACCCCAGGTGGCACCATGGCAAAGAATCCACCTGCCAATGCAGGAGACACAGAACTGTAAAGTCAGTCCTTGGGTTGGGAAGATCCCCTGGAGGAGGGCATGGGCAACCCACTCCAGTATTCTTGCCTGGAGAATCCCATGGATAAGGAAGCCTGGCGGGCTACAGTCTATAGGGTCCAAAGAGTCGGATACGACTGAGCATGCACAATTTTACCTGAAAGATGCCAGTCACTGCATATTTTACTTTCTTACTCAACTATTATCAAGTTCATTTGAAAATGACAAAAGTCTTCACCAAACTAGTTATTACTATTTCAAAACAACACTTTGTAGCAGAAGAAGTGGGCCTGGTATTCAAAAGCCTACAGAATATTTCCCAGAAACCCACATCCAGCCTAATTTCCCTCTCTGGTTAGAGGTTGTTTGATATTATGATGAGAAGAATTAGGGGAGCATATATAAGATTATAAATACTTCATGTAACATCAATTATGTTTATAGAAGCAAATGAATAGCGAACAAAAATAATTCTGTGAGCTGAAGGTGCTGACATGGTAGTTGAGGGGAATTTCATGGCATGAAATATCCATTCAACTGCACTTCTACAGATGTGGCTTCAGAGTAAAATCACTTAATTGTTTCTATTTCTTTAATTAATTGATTCTTTTTTAAAACTCTTTATCAAACTTTTTATTTTGTTTTACAGAATAGCCAGTTAACAATGTTATGACAGTTTCAGGTAGACAGCAGAGATTCAGCTACCAAGTTCAGTTCAGTTCAGTTCAGTCGCTCAGTCGTGTCCGACTCTTTGAGACCCCATGAATCGCAGCATGCCAGGCCTCCCTGTCCATCACCAACTCCCGCAGTTCACTCAAACTCACATCCATCAAGTTGGTGATGCCATCCAGCCATCTCATCCTCTGTTGCCCCCTTCTTCTCCTGCCCCCAATCCCTCCCAGCATCAGAGTTTTTTCCAATGAGTCTACTCTTCGCATGAGGTGGCCAAAGTACTGGAGTTTCAGCTTTAGCATCATTCCTTCCAAAGAACACCCAGGGCTGATCTCCTTTAGAATGGACTGGTTGGATCTCCTTGCAGTCCAAGGGACTCTCAAGAGTCTTCTCCAACACCACAGTTCTAAAGCATCAATTCTTCGGCACTCCTATCCAGGCTGCCACATAACATTGAGCCAAGTACCATGTGCTAAGAGTAGGTCCTTGTTGGTTATCCATTTTAAATACAGCAGTGTGTACATGACCACCCCCAACTACCTAATTGTCCCTTCCCCTCATCATTCCCAGTAAACCACTTTTAAAAACTCATTTCTATTTTCAGATAACATTAGGTTATATTTTATTTTTGACAGTTCTATAAACTATACTTCTGATGACTCAATCTAATTTTGTTTATGTTTCCTTTTTCCTTGAGGAGGTCCCTTTTAACATTTTTTTTAAAAGATTCTTCTCTAGGGTAATAATTATTAAATGATAGCATTTAAAGGTTACTTTACAAAAGTTTTTTAATATGAATCTATTTTATTTGCTTATAAGGGATCCACATCCTTATAAGGGATCTCTTATTTTTTTTTAAATCTTCCCTCTCATTTGCAATCAAATCTCTTCTATTTAAAGTATTTTATAAAAACTACAATCTCACTTAATCAGAGAAATCTGTTTGAAAGATCATATCCAGAGTCATAAGTCACTTTGAAAATTGGTCCCCCAGAGGACTTGCTGAAGTCTGGAACAGTGGGTTCGCTGTGCTGAAGGTGGCTTGCACCACAGGGACCAGCTCAAAATGCTGACCAAGTTCTGTCATTTTTGTTGACTCCTGCTCCCTCTGCTGGCTCCACAGCTCAGTGACCATCCCCAAGGCCACACACACATCAGCCCCAGAATGAGCCTCAGGAAACAGCAAAGGCTAATACAAATAGATAGTGAAATCCTACCGGGTGGTGAAACTCGCTCATAATCCGTGACAGGGCTGGTGCCGTGACCATACACAGTCTTCCCACTACCCCACAGGGCCGTCACAGTTACAAAACACTCAGAGCTGCTCCAGGGTCTCCCAGTGGTAAAGAACTCACCTGCCAATGCAGAAAACACAGGTTCAATCCATGGGTTGGGAAGATACCCTGGAAAAGGAAATAGCAACCCACTCCAGTATTCTTGCCCGGGAAATTCCACGGACAGAGAAGCCTGGCGGGCTGCAGTCCATGTGGTCGCAAAAGAGTCAGACACGACTTAGCGACTCAACAACAGAGCTGCTCAAATATGTCAGCACATAGCGATATTCTCAACCTAGGAGTTGCCCTATGCGAAAAAAAAAAAAAAAATGTTTCAAAGTGCACATATTATTGGTTTATAATGCAAGCATAAGGGTTGACATTTTGACAAAATGAAATGTTTCTTTTAAAAAGGTTCTACTATTGATACCCATAACAAAATGATGATGCTCAAATGAGGATTGAGCAAAACAAGCAAGACATAAAATGGTTCATTCATAAGATTCCATTTGCATGATAGATCCAGAACAGCCACATCTATGATCATAGAAATCAAACCAGTGGTTACCTGGGGCAAGAGAAACTTCAGATGGGCACAAGCAAACCTTTTGAGGTGATGGAAAGGTTCTGTATCTTGATTGTAGCATTGGTTATACAGGGACATACTTTGTCAAAGCTCATTGACCTATGCATTTTAAATTAGTGTGTTTTTTATATGAATTGTACATCAATAAAGTTGATGTTGAAAGAAACTAATCTGTACAAATTAAATCCTAGAAACTTTAATCTGTTTTGTTAATCTGAATATACCTGGACCCATTTTTTTCATGTAATTTTTTTGAGCTTTACTTTGTTTACAGTGTCATATTAGTTTCAGGTATACAACTTATTGATTCAAAATTTGTATAGATTTTTACTCCATTTGTAGTTATAAAAGACTGTATTCCTTGTGCTGTATAATATATCCTTGTAGTTTATTTATTTTACACATAGTTGTTTGTATCCCATAATCCTCTACCACTATTTTGCCCCTCCCTCCATCTCTGTATCTGTGAGTCTGTTTCTTTCTGTTATATTCACTAGTTTTTTTTATTTCTTTAGATTTCATGTATAAGTGATAACATAAGTATTTGTCTTTTTGTCTGACTTATTTCACTTAGCATAACACACTCCAGGTTCATCCATGTTGTTGCAAATGGCAACGTTTCATTCTTTTATGGCTGAATAATATTCCATCATATATGCTTTGTTGTTCAGCCACCAAGTCGTGTAAAACTCTTCACGACTGAAGAACGCCAGGCTTCCCTGTCCCTCACCATCTCCCGGAGTTTGCCCAAGTTCATATCTATTGAATTGGCGATGCCATATACACAATGGAAGGTGTCCACTGTATATATGTACCACATTATCTTTATCCATTCATCTCTTATTGGACAGTTTGCTTCCATATCTGGGCTATTGTAAATGATGCTACGAACACTGGGGTGCATGTATCTTTTCAAATTAGTAGCTTCACTCTCTGGATATATTCTCAGGAGTGGGACTGTAGGATAATATGGTAGTTCTATTTTTAGTTTTTTAAGAAACCTCCGTGTTGTTTTCCACAGTGACTGCACCAATTTACATTCTCACAACAGGGTACAAGGGTTCCCTTTTCTCCATACCCTCACCAGTATTTGCTATTTGTAGTCTTGTTGAGGATAGCCCTTCTGACAAGTCTGAGGTGATATTTCATGGTGGTTCAATTCACATTTCTCTGACGATTAACCATGTTGAGAACTTTTCATGTGCCTGATGCCCATCTGTTTAACTTCTTCAGAAAAATATCTATGCAGGTCTTCTGCCCATTTTAAAATCAGGTCATTTGTTTAATATTAAGTTGTATGAACTGTTTGTATACAACAGTTGGATATTAACAGTTTGGATATTAACCTCTTACCAGTCATATAACTTGCAAATATTTTCTCCCATTCAGTAGGTTGTCTTTTCATTTAGTTCATGGTTTGTGTAAAAGATTTTTTGTGCAAAAGTTTAAGTTTAATTGGGTTCCATTTATTTTTGCTGTTGTTTCCTTTGCCTTAGGAGACAAATCCCCCCCCCCCCCCGCCGGAAAGATTGTTACAATTATGCCAAAGACAGCTCTCTTCTAGGAGTTTTATAGCTTCCAGTCCTCTATTTAGGTCTTTACTCCACCTGAATTTATTTTTGTATATGGTGTGAGGAAATGTTCTAATGTTCTAATTTCATTCTTTTCCATGTAGCTGTCCAGTATTCTTAGCACCATTTGTTGAAGAGGCTGTCTTTTCTCCATTGTATATTCTTGCCTTCTCTGTCTTAAATTAATTGACCATGTCCTGAGGCCTGGCTAGATGGCCCATAGGACCCGGAGCTGGTGTCAAACTGCGAGTAGGTGGGGCTGGTTCCTGACACAGCTGCCTGTGGAGTCCAGGATGTTCCAAAGCTTGTGCTCGCTTACTAGTAGGCAAGGTCAGGGCCCAGTCAGTCCCAGGGCTGGTACTTTTCTGCTGACAGGTGAACTACATCCCATTACAGTAGGCTATGGGGCTGCGATGTTCCAAACTGGTGTCCACCTACTGATGGGTGAGGCTGTTCTTGAGGCTAAAACAGCTCTCTGGTGGGGATATTCCAGGGGATTCTGGGACTGACACCTGCCCACTATTGAGTGGAGAGCAGTCTGAGAGTCACTGGCTGCAAGGACCTGGTCCCAGGTCCAGTGCCTGCACTCTGGTGTTGGGGCCAGTTCCTGGGCCCTTTGGTACACAGGGCCGTGTGCAGGGCTGGCTCTGGGCTCAGGGGCTTTTAGGGCAGACTGTCTTCTCTACAGTGAGGCTATATTCTCACCCATTTAGTAGCTTGGCCTCAGGCATCCCAGGACTGGTGCCTACAGGCTGGGATGGAGCTGGGTCCTGAGGCTAATAAGCTCGAAGGAGAATTCCAAAATGGCACTTGCCAGCACTAGGTTCCACACAGTAGAATGAGCTCCCCAGAAGGGCTGCTGCTAGCATCTGTGTCCCCAAGGGTAAGCTCCAATTGCTTCCTGCATCTCCAGGAGACTCTCCAAATCAGCTTAGGTCTGACATAGGCTTCTTTCAAATTACTGCTTCTGCCCCAGGTCCTGTAGCATGTGAGATTTTGTGTGAGCCATTTAAGAGTGAAGTCTCTATCTCCCACAGTCCTCTGGGTTCTGAAAGTAATCCCTGCTGGCCATCAAAGCCAAATGTCCTGGGGGCACATCCTCCTGGCACAGGACCGCAATATGGGGGCTCAGACCCCTCACTCCTTGGGCAGAACTCTGCAGTGTAATAATTCTCCCATTTGTGGGTCTTGACAATACCACAACTCTGCCCCTCCGACCCAACTCGTTGTGGTTCCTTCTTTATATCTTTAGTTGTAGAAGATCTTTTCTGATGGTTTCCAGTCTTTTTCATTAATAGGTATTTTGTAAATAGTTGTGGTTTTGCTGTGCCCATGACAGAGGTGAACTCAGAGTCTTTCTATTCCACTATCTTGGGAACTCCCTCGGCCCCATTTTTAAAATGAAAAATATACATACATGAATCAACAGATAATCTTGCTTCATGATTTAGCCACAGTTTTGATTTACTTAAAAGAACAAAAAACTAGATCCAAAAGGCAGGGTCAGGGAGAGGAATCACTGTTTACAAATATCCTCTCAGAAGAGAATTATGTGCTAAACACAATATGCTGACAAGAGAAATAACATTATGGCGCAGGTGTAATGTAATGCTGGATGGGAAAATCTTCCTCATCCCAATCTTGTATGTCTGGGAAGTGCTTATTCCTGTGTGAGCTGAGGGCCTGACTGCACAGGGCAGAGGCAAGAGCAGAGGTAAACAGATGTGCTCATCAGTGTCCAGCCCCTCGAGGAGGCACAGGCTCTAGGGTGGGTACTCAGCTGGTAGACAATACTGATCCAGGGCTGCTTCTTCACCCTTACATGACCTGGATGAGCCCCGCTCTCTGCAATACACTGCAGAATGACCCTGATCTTGTCTGCCACTCTTCATAAGCACTCCACCTGATTACTACTTTATGGTACCAGGACTTATTTGTGTACTTAGGAATTACATGGAAAATGAAATATTCTAGAATCCAAATTAGTTGGTTTTTAAAAATTAGACTAAATAAGGGTTTTCTGCTATATTATCTCCCCAAGAGAGGGCCACATTATTTTTCACACACATATTTAACCCCTATATAATGAGGAGTCTGAAGAAGCCAACTGAGACTGAGACTGTATAGGGGTTAAATAAATGTGTGAAACATAATGTGGCCCTCATATCAATCCTACTTTGTTGTTGTTCAGTCAGTAAGTTGTGTCCAACTCTTTGTGACCCCATGGACTGCAGTACTAGGCTCCTCTGTCCTCCACTATCTCCCAGAATTTGCTCAAACTCATGCCTATTGAGCTGGTGATGATATTCAATCATCTTTTCCTCTGCCACCCCCTTTTCCTCACCTCATCAATGTTTCCCACCATCATGGTCTTTTCCAATGAGTCAGTTCTTCACATCAGGTGGCCAAAGTAGTGGAGTTTCAGCTTCAAGCATCAATCCTTCCAATGAATATTCAGAACTGATTTCCTTTAGGATTGACTGGTTTGATCTCCTTGCTGTCCAGGGGACTCTCAAGAGTCTTTTCCAGCACCACAATTCAAAAGCATCAGCCTTCGGCACTCAGCCTTCTTTATGGTCCAACTCTCACATCTGTACATGACTACTGGCAAAACCATAGCTTTGATTAATTGGACCTTTGTTGGTTAAGTGATGTCTCTGTTTCTTAAAACACTATCTAGGCCTGTCATGGCTTTTCTTTGCTTTAAAAGAGTAAATGTCTTTTAATTTCATGGTTGAAGTCACCATCCGCAGCGATTTTGGAACCCAAGAGAATAACACCTATTAGTGCTTCCACTTTTCCCCGTTCTATTTGCCCTGAAATGATGGGACCAGATGACATGATCTTAGTTTTTTGAATGCTGAGTTTCAAGCCAGCTTCTCGACTCTCCTCTTTCACCTTCATCAAGAAGCTTTTCAGTTCCTCTTCACTTTCTGCCACTAGAGTGGTATCATCTGCATATCTGAGGTTGTTGATATTTCTCCCAACAATCTTGACTCCAGCTTGTGATTCATTCAATCCAGAATGAAATGAACATTTGGAATGATGTTTTCTGCATATAAGTTAAATAGGCAGGGTGACGATATATAGCCTTGTCATACTCAATCCAAATTATGAACCAGTCACTTGTTCCATGTCCAATTCTTTTGCTTCTTGATCTGCATACAGGTTTCTCAGGAGGCAGGGAAGGTAGTCTGGTACTCCCATCTCTTTGAGAATTTTCCAGTTTGTTGTGATCCACAGTCAAAGGCTTTCACATAGTCAATGAAGCAGGAGTACATGTTTTTTTCTGGAATTCTCTTGTTTTCTCTATGATCCAACAGATGTTGACAACTTGACCTCTGCTTCCTCTGCCTTTTCTAAATCCAGCTTGCACATCTAGATGTTCCCAGTTCATGTACTGCTGAAGCCTGGCTTGAAGGATTTTGAGCACTACCTTGCTATTATGTGAAATAAGTATAATTGTACATTTATTTGAGCATTCTTTGGCATGGCCCTTCTTTGAGACTGGAATGAAAACTGACATTTTCCAGTCCTGTGGCCACTGCTAAGTTTTCCAAATTTGCTGGCATATTGAGTGCAGCACTTTCACAGCATCATCTTTTCAGACTTTAAATAGCTCAGCTGGAATTCCACCACCCCCACTAGCTCTGTTTGTAGTAATGCTTCCTAATGCCCAGTTGACTTCACTCTCTAGGATGTCCAGCTCTAGGTGAGTGACCACATCATTGTGGTTATCCAGGTTGTTAAGACCTTTTTTATATAGTTCTTCTGTGTATTCTTGCTACCTCTTCTTAATCTCTTCTGCTTCTCTTAGGTCCTTACCATTTCTGTCCTTTATCATGCCCATCCTTGCATGAAATGTTCACATGAAATCTCCAGTTTTCTTGAAGAGATCCCTACCCTTTCTCATTCTATTTTTCCCTATATTTCTTTGTATTGTTCATTTTAAAAGGCTTTCTTATCTCTCCTTGCTATTCTCTGGAACTCTGCATTCAGTTGGGTATATCTTTCCCTTTCTCCCTTGCCTTTTGCTTCTCTTCTTACCCAGCTATTTGTAAAGCCTCCTCAGACAACCACTTCGCCTTTTGCATTTCTTTTTCTTTGGGATAGTTTTAGTCACTGCCTCCTGTACAATATTATGACCTCCTTCCATATTTCTTCAGGCACTCTGTCTAGCAGATCTAATCTCCTGAATCTATTTGTCACCTCCACTGTATAATCATAAGGGATTTGATTTAGCTCATAACTGAATGGCTTAGTGGTTTTCCCCACTTTGTTCAATTTAAGCCTGAATTTTGCAATACAGAGCTCATGACCTAAGGCACAGTCAGCTCCTGGTCTTTTTCAATGACTGTATAGAGCTTTTCCTTCAATCCTACTATGTATGTACTAGTATTTCCCCCCATTTTACAGATAAGGAAACTGAGGCAAAAAAAAGTTCAACAGCTTATCTAAGATCATAGAATTAGTAAGGGTCAAAGCCAGAAAGCAAACTCCGGCTATCTAAACCCCATAGGTCATGAGTTAAAACTGTTACAGTGCCTCTCACATTATAAAAGGAAAGAAAGGAATAGACACTTCAGACCCTTGCTAAACAAGTGTGATCCATGGATCAGCAGCATTAGAATCAACTAGGAGCCTGTTAGGAATGTAGAGACTCAGGCTCCATCCCAGATTTACTGAATTAGAACTGGCATTTTAACAAGATCTTCAGATGATTTATTAAAATTGGATAACTACTACTCTGAACAAGAAAACCTTAAGTCTTTCTTGTCATTTTTCACTTTTGTTTTAGTCTCAGATTCCTCTGAGAATCTGATGCAAGTCATAGACCCTGACTGTAAAAATGTGTGTAGGATTTCAAAGCTTATGAATTCATGTTTACAAAACCCTGCTGTAGAGAGTATGAAGGTGGTAGGAACCAGTCCTTTATACTGTCCATGCATTTAATCCTATTAAATTCACTTGATAAAACAGAAACTTGAAGTTAAATAACTTGCCTTAGTGTAGGAAATAATGACATCTGGATCAAACCTGGATATTCTGCTGCCAAGACTAAGCACCTAGGCATGTCTCAGCTCTGACAAGATCATGCTCTCTATCAAAAGTACAATTCTGAAAGAAGTCCTGATGGAGTGAAGAGGTGGGGAACACTGGTCAGATGGACTCTAGCAATCCATGTAATGGTGGCTGTCCCAACCACAACCCCTCTCCCCTGCATCTTCCTGACACACTGCCAACCTGCACAGCCTCACAAGTGACATGCCAGTCCATGACTGTCACCTACCACACTATCCTACTCAGAATCATGGGTGACAAACAGATTTCATATCCTGGGCCAGTTGACTGACTGCCAGTAGCTACTTGGTGTTCAACATTGAAAAGGAGCCAATTGAGGACTGTGATTGATTAGTAACGTCTGCTCCCCCACCAGCAGCAAAGGGTAACACAGTAGCAGGAATACCAGCACTACTTACTTGCCACCTGGTACATTTAACTACTTCTTGGATTTCATTGGTGGCTTCCCTGGTGGCTGAGAGGGTAAAGCCTTATTTGACATGCCTGCACTGTGATTTCTGTACACACTGGCAGAAGCCATCTTACCATCCTGACGGAATAATGAACTTAAAATGTCTGACAGAGTGGTGAATTATTAAGAAACATATGTACCTTAAACATTTTATTTTTAATTAAAACACTTAAATACACATGTAGAGATGGGAATACCAGACCACCTGACCTGCCTCTTGAGAAATCTGTATGCAGGTCAGGAAGGAACAGTTAGAACTGGACATGGAACAACAGACTGGTTCCAAATAGGAAAAGGAGTATGTCAAGGCTGTATATTGCCACCCTGCTTATTTAACTTATATGCAGAGTACATCATGAGAAACGCTGGGCTGGAGGAAGCACAAGCTGGAATCAAGATTGCCAGGAGAAATATCAATAACCTCAGATATGCAGATGACACCACTCTTATGGCAGAAAGTGAAGAGGAACTAAACAGCTTCTTGATGAGAGTGAAAAAGTTGGCTTAAAGCTCAACATTCAGAAAACGAAGATCATGGCATCCGGTCCCATCACTTCATGGCAAATAGATGGGGAAACAGTGGAAACAGTGTCAGACTTTATTTTGGGGGGCTCCAAAATCACTGCAGATGGTGATTGCAGCCATGAAATTAAAAGACGCTTATTCCTTGGAAGGAAAGTTATGATCAACCTAGATAGCATATTCAAAAACAGAGACATTACTTGGCCAACAAAGGTCCGTCTAGTCAAGGCTATGGTTTTTCCAGTGGGTCATGTATGGATCTGAGAGTTGGACTGTGAAGAAAGCTGAGTGCCGAAGAATTGATGCTTTTGAACTGTGGTGTTGGAGAAGACTCTTGAGAGTCCTTTGGACTGCAAGGAGATCCAACCAGTCCATTCTAAAGGAGATCAGTCCTGGGTGTTCATTGGAAGGAATGATGCTAAAGCTGAAACTCCAGTACTTTGGCCACCTCATGAGAAGAGTTGACTCATTGGAAAAGACTCTGATGATGGGAAGGATTGGGAGCAGGAGGAGAAGGGGACAACAGAGAATGAGATAGCTGGATGGCATCACTGACTCCATGGACGTGAGTTTGAGTGAACTCCGGGAGTTGGTGATGGACAGGGATGCCTGGGGTGCTGCGATTCATGGGGTCGCAAAGAGTCAGACACAACTGAGCGACTAAACTGAACTGAATCAATTTTGGATATAGGTCTATCTTTTTTATTCTGAGTCCATTCTTTTGGAGCTCCCTGTGGATTTTTTTTCACACCACACTTAAATGCAATACTTTTTAAAGATTCTTTCAAAGCAAACTGGAAATTCTTTGACAGATTTTATTTTCTCCAATTACAATGACTTCATTCATAGCCAATCCAAAAGCAAAAAACTCATGGAAAATTTATCTTTATAGTCTTTTCAAACATTTAACTTAGTTTTCATAGAAACAACTATTTTCTTTCCCTTTTATCAGATACCAAACCATACATTGAAATAAAGTATGTGATTACTATAACAGGTGCAATTGGTACAGAGAAATTTCAGAAGAAACACAACTGATTACAGGACTGGGTGCCACTTAACAAGCTATAGAGGGCATGACTCAGTATGTTTGACAAAGAAACGGAGAGTCACTCTGTAGTTACCCTGCTAAGTTGAACAAATGATGGCCGATTAGAGCAGTTTCCCTTATACTACCTTGAGCTCTCTGTAGTGGAATTCAACTAAATAGAACCCTCTGTTAGCCAGAATTTCCAACATATGACTTCCATAATGATAGCTATAAGGCATTCAAAGATCCTGATATAAATCATAAAAAAATGAAGGGGGATAAAAGTACGCTCAGAAAATCTTATTTGATATTTCCACTTTTGGAGTGGGGTTGACATTTTTAGCTTAGGCTATCTTGTATTTTAAGGCTCCTTATAATATAGCTTTAATTGTTTCAGGAATAAGAAGAGGCTAAAAAGATAATAAAATAAATTTATTCTCTCTATAGTGTTGAGATAATTTTATTGTATTAAATACCCTAAAGAAAGAATTTCTCTTGGCTACTATAACCAACAGAAACCAAAAATACTACTAGTTGAGACAAGAGAGACTTTTTTCAGAGATGGATAGTCTGGGACTGGAATGGCAGTTCCATGATCATCTAAAACACAACACTTTCTTTCTGTTCTAATAATATACTTTATAACTTTCAGCCACAGGTTTGCCTCATGGTCCCGAGATGGCTGCTGCATCTCCAACCATCATGTTAGCATTCTAGGCAAGAAGAAAAGAAATAAGGGAGTGGCACGAAGGCTATGCTTCACAGCAACTCTGCCCTTTCAGAAAAAGTATTGGAAAGCCCCACTTTGTGACCTCTGAATACTTGGTATCTACAACAAAATCTGAAAATGTCATCTCATGGCTAGGCACATGGCCAGATTCAACAATTTTGAGTTCTGTTACTGAAGAAGAAAGAAAGAATGGATATTGAATTAATAATCAACAGTGTTTCCCATAAAGTATAATCCTAGTGGGACATTCTAAGAACCTGAATATTTGACAAATAACATCTCCTGACTGACTAGACAAAAGAGAATTTCTATATAATGTTTTGCATCTATTGATTTCTTGTCTTAGAAAATAATGCTCTTCCACTTCTACAACTACACTTTTATCACCATGTGGAATATTTGTTTTATTCACTCTCTATCCCCATTTCTGCCCTACACTTGGAGAAGTCCCTGGTGCTATCTCAAGCTTACATAGATGTTTCTCCCATGAGCCGAATTCCACTTCTACAGAGTACACATTGTGCACATTCAACTCTGAACTTGTGAGTTTTTAGAAGTCTCAGTCAAGCCCATCTTACCAATTTTTGCCACTCAGTTGCACCTGAGAACCCTGGATGCACTAGGCAAGCAGCAAAAGTAGTTGACTCACTACCCAAAATGGTTTGTCTCCACTTTCTTTTGCCCACTCTTCAAGGAAGCCAGTATCTATGACAAGTATGCAATAAGATCTCTTTTCCTCAGTATCCAGTCTAACATTTGCTATAACATATCTTAGACTCACACAGAAATACAATTTACCAAACATTGACTAAGCCTCCTTTGCTAAGAGGTCAGTCTTCCCTTTCAGTAAGGGAAATGGGATGTACAACACTGATTAAGTGTCAAAGAAAGGCCTGAAGAGATTTTAGAAGAAGGTCTATGGCTTTCTTACTTTTGTTAAGTTTACACTTGAACAAGACCCAACCCACAAGGCCCATACCTTCCCAGTGGCTGGGCAGATACTCCACTTAGTTTTACATTCAGGATAAAGACACAGGAATGTTTTGTTTTCTTGAGGGACATCGAAGTCCTGTTCATTAAGCATCTCCAACCATAAATCTTTAGGCTAGATTTAGTCAATTCCTTCTTCTATTCTTTATTTCCTTGGGCTCCAAAATCATTGCAGATGGTGACTGCAGCCATGAAATTAAAAGACGCTTGCTCCTTGGAAGAAAAGCTATGACCAAACTAGACAGCATATTAAAAAGCAGAGAGGTTACTTTGTCAACAAAGGTCTGTGTAGTCAAAGCTATGGTTTTTCCAGTAGTCATGTACGGATGTGAGAGTTGGACCACAAAGAAAGCTGAGCACCAAAGGGCTGATGATTTAAACTGTGGTGTTGGAGAAGACTCTTGAGAGTCCCTTGGACTGCAAGGAGGCAAAACCAGTCAATCCTAAAGGAAATCAACCCTGAAAATTCATTGGAAGAACTGATGATGAAGCTGAAGCTCCAATACTTTGGCCACCTGAAGTGAAGAACTGATGTTGGAAAAGACCCTGATGCTGGGAAAGAATGAAGGCAGGAGGAGAAGGGGATGACAGAAAATGAGATGGTTGGATGGCATCACCGACTTGATGGACAATGAATTTGAGCAAGCTCAGAGAGTTGGTGATAGAAGGAAAGCCTGGCATGCTTCAGTCCATGGGGTCGCAAAGAGTCAGACACGACTGAATGACCGAACAGAATTGAACTCCTTTACTCTTATCTCTAACGCTTACTTCTCAGATACCAATTGTTTGGCCCACTGATGGCAAGACCTCATTAGGATCAACTGAGTTCATTTTGGCTTCCTCTGTGAGGCCACAGCCATGATTACCACCACTGATTCCAACCACTTAGCAACCACTGACACCCTCTTGCACCAGGACTCATGCTTCCAGATTTATGGCCTGATGCAGAAACTCAATCAACCTCCAGTCAATCTAGCACTACTCTTTCACAGGTACTATTTCAAAATCAGGTAAGGTGCCTATACCTCCCCAACCCTGCCCATCCCAAAGTCCAAGCTTCCAACAATGGGGAATGCCCTTTCTCCTACACTCCTGGTTGTAGGAATTCTATCCTCCTAATGTATAATTCTATACTCCGAATGATTGCCTGAGGTCATGCAGTCACGATTCCTAACGAAGACAGTAATTCAATGTTTCTGGGTTACTGATACATACAAATAAATAAAATGCAGTATAGACTAATTAACAACAGATGCATATGAGAAAGAAAATCCAATGGGTGCATTCTGGCAGTAAGAATGCCCAGCCAAATAGACATAATTTGTTCTTTTATACATTTCTATATAGTAACCTATTTGAACTTCTCAGTTGCTCTGTGATGTACACCAATAGGTCAGATATTATTATCTTCCTTTTAAACATCAGAAACTACTAGACCATTCAGGTATGACCTAAATCAAATCCTTTATAATTATACAGTGGAAGTGAGAAATAGACTTAAGGGACTAGATCTGATAGACAGAGTGGCTGATGAACTATGGACAGAGCTTCGTGACATTGTACAGGAGACAGGGAGCAAGACCATCCCCAAGAAAAAGAAATGCAAAAAGGCAAAATGGTTGTCTCAGGAGGCCTTACAAATAGCTGTGAAAAAAAGAGAAGAGAAAAGCAAAGGAGAAAAGGACAGATATACCCATTTGAATGCAGAGTTCCAAAGAATAGGAAGGAGAGATTAAAAAAAGCTTTCCTCAGTGATCAGTGCAAAGAAATAAAGGAAAATAATAGAATGGGAAAGACTAAAGATCTCGTCAAAAAAATTAGAGATACCAAGGGAACATTTCATGCAAAGATGGGCACAATAAAGGACAGAAATGGTAGGGACCTAACAGAAGCAGAAGATATTAAGAAGAGGTGGCAAGAATACACAGAAGAACTGTACAGAAAAGATCTTCACAACCCAGATAATCAGAATAGTATGATCACTCACCTAGAGCCAGACACCCTACAATGTGAAGTCAAGTGGGCCTTAGGAAGAATCACTATGAACAAAGATAGTGAAGGTGATGGAATTCCAGTTGAGCTATTTCAAATCCTGAAAGACGATGCTGTGAAAGTGCTGCACTCAATATGCCAGCAACTTTGGAAAACTCAGCAGTGACCATGGGACTGGAAAAGGTCAGTTTTCATTCCAATCCCAAAGAAAGGCAATGCCAAAGAATGCTCAAACTACTGCACAATTACACTCATCTCACACTCTACAAAGTAATGCTCAAAATTCTCCAAGCCAGGCTTCAGCAATACATGAACCATGAACTTCCAGATGTTCAAGCTGGTTTTAGAAAAGATAAAGGAACCAGGGATCAAATTGCCAAATCTTCTGGATCATCGAAAAGTCAAGAGAGTTCCAGAAAAACATCTATTTCTGCTTTATTGACTATGCCAAACCCTTTGACTGCGTGGATCACAACAAACTGTGGGAAATTCTTAAAGAGATGGGAATACCAAACCACCGACTTGCCTCTTGAGAAATCTGTATGCAGGTCAGGAAGCAACAGTTAGAACTGGACATGGAACAACAGACTGGTTCCAAGTAGGAAAAGAAGTACATCAAGGCTGTATATTGTCACCCTGCTTATTTAACTTATATGCAGAGTACATCATGAGCAATGCTGGGCTGGATGAAGCACAAGCTGGAATCAAGATTGCTGGGAGAAATATCAATAACCTCAGATATACAGATGACACCACCATTATGGAAGAAAGTGAAGAACTAAAGCGCCTCTTGATGAAAGTGAAAGAGGAGAGTGAAAAAGTTGGCTTAAAGCTCAACATTCAGAAAACTAAGATCATGACATCCAGTCTTATCACTTCATGGCAAATAGATGGGGATACAGTGGAAACAGTGGCTGACTTTATTTTGGGGGGCTCCAAAATCACTGCAGATGGTGACTGCAGCCATGAAATTAAAAGATGCTTGCTCCTTGGAAGGAAAGTTATGACTAACCTAGACAGCATATTAAAAAACAGAGACATTAGTTTGCCAACAAAGGTCTGTCTACTCAAAGCTATGGTTTTTCCAGTAGTCATGTATGGATGTGAGAGTTAGACTATAAAGAAAGCTGAAGAATTGATGCTTTTGAACTGTGGTGTTGGAGAAGACTCTTAAGAGTCCCTTGGACTTCAAGGAGATCCAACCAGTCCATCCCAAAGGAGATCAGTCCTGGGTGTTCATTGGAAGGACTGATGTTGAAGCTGAAACTCCAGTACTTTGGCCACCTGATGAGAAGAGCTGACTCATTGGAAAAGACCCTGATGCTGGGAAAGATTGAGGGCAGGAGGAGAAGGGGACGACAGAGGATGAGATGGTTGGATGGCATCACTGACTCAATGGACATGAGTTGGGTATGCTCTGGCAGTTGGTGATGGACAGGGAGGCCTGTCATGCTGCAGTCTATGGGGTCGCAAAGAGTCAGACTTGACAGAGCAACTAAACTGAACTGAACTGAAAGTCTCTTAGATAGTTATACAGAACCTTAACTGAAATTCAGCTTTCTATCTAAATCCAGTGTATTGTCTACTACATTATTTGCTTATGGTATTGATTTTAATGTTCCGCTCCCTGTCAGGTATCCCTAATGGAGAAAAAAAATTTTAATCTCCACCTTTTTCAGTATCAGAGCCTACTATGTGAGTTCACAAATCCTTCTTAATTTATTGAACTGAATTATTCCTTTATATCTTTGGTACTTTTCTCACTGAGAGAGGGAGCCATTCCCTTCCCCTTGGATCTGGACTGACTTTGGTGTCCCAACTGACCAATATAATCCTGCAGAAGTGACACCCTGTGATTTATCTTTTATATTTATATTTATTTATTTGACAGCACCAGGTCTTAGTTGCAGCATGTGGGATCTTTAGCTGTGGCATGTGAACTCAGCTGCAGCGTCTAGTTCCCTGACCAGGGATTGAACCCATGCCCCCTTCATAGGGAGCAGAGTCTTAGCCACTGGACCACCAAGGAAGTTCTGACCCTAAGTGACTGCTGAGGCTGGGTCATAAGAAGCCTTTCAGCTTCCATGTAGGCCTCTTATAACTCACTCTAAGAAGTCTGCCGCCATGCTGTGATTAAGTCCAAGCAACCATGTGGAGAGGATCTTGAGGAGAAAGTCCAAGGCTCAGGAGTCAGCCCTGGCTGAACTCCCAGCTGAAAGCCAGCACCAAGTTGCCAGCTGTGTGAATGAGCCATTTTAGAAATGGATCATCTAGTCCCAGTCAGGACCAATGAGCTGTCCTCATGCAGCCCTCTCCAATTTGTAGAACTATAGACTAAATGAATGATTTACTATCATTTTAAGCCATCAAGTTTGAGGATGGTTTGTTTCACAGCAAATAACTGAAATTTACTTTTTTAAAACCCTCATGTCTAAAAACAATACCAAAAGGAAATGTAGTGGCACATATAAAACTGGTTATGTGCTGTATTTTTGTGCTTTTTCCCTTAGATATTTTATTTTACATTAAGATAAAGCAGATGAAGAGAGTATCCTCTGATTTGCAAAAGAAAAAAGGCAATTAGACAAATTGTTTCAAAATGTCTTCAATCCTAAATAATAAAAATCTTATTATAAATATGTTAGTATTTGGTTCAAAACTCTATGGAAAGAATTAGGCCCTCAAGCTCTTACAGCTCTATGAAGACCTTCTAAATATAGGAGAGTAAAACTGAAATTTATGTCAGTTTATTAATGGCATCACTTAAAACTATAGCAGTTAATTAACTAATTAACAACTTAATTAACTCAGCACTTAATTTACTTACTTGAGTTCACTTAAATTCCCTAGATGTGATTTAATGAACTTTCAGTGTAATTCCTGACTAACCATGGAAACTGTGTGGTGTATATTTATGAATTTAAAAGATATTTCTTGAAATTAAATTATTTAAGACAAAACACTAAGCCTACAAGTGTTTTTTTCTTCAATAGGGAATATCTCTGAACATCTGATATATAACAATTTAACTACTCCACCTTTTTTCTCTCAGAAAGAAACTCATACTTGTGTTTGTTTGTTTAAACATACCAATATAACATTCAGAAGTAATTAAGCCAGTGTGAGCAAATTTCATCATAGTTTATTAACAATTAATTATCCTATATTCTCAAAGAATAAACCTGAAACAATAATTGAAAATTACAGGAGACAATTTGCTATAAAACATTCTCTGTTCCATGGATTTACTTATACAATAGTCCTGTTTACAGACCAGTTCTATACAGTCATGCTTCTCAATGTGCGATCTGTGGACCCGTGCCCGTCTGAGTTTGAAAAATTAAGTTTTTCTCCTATGATTTTCCTTTACTTTCATATATCTACCACACTCACAACACTTCTGACACCAGATATGTGGGTACTTTTCCCTACCCAAGAATTCTCTGCAACACTAGCAGGTGTCCTACAATTTAACCAGTTCTGACACTGTCTACCTGGAGACAGCATAGGATTCCCCAGGTTAAGGGCCCAGTCCTAACTGTTCTCACTTCAGACACCAATTATATGTCCAGGTTACCACCTGTGCTTATGGCCAATAGCTATAAATCTGAGGTTCTCATGCTGGAGCAGCTTACAGAACTCAGGGGAACACTTATGTTAACCAGTATGTTAAAAGATACATCAAGGCTACAAATCAACAGTCAGATCAAAAGATACAGAGGATAAGGTCTGGGAGGGTCCTGAATGCAGGAGCTTGGGGTGTGTTACCCCAAGCTGGGGTGTGTTACCCTCCCAGTACGTGAATGTTTGTCAACCTGCAAGTTCCCCAAACCCATACTTTTGGGGTTTATAGAGGCTTCATCATGTAGGTATGACTGAGCAACAAATCCATCTCCAGCCCTTCTCCCCTCTCCAGAGAACTGACAGAGGGTTCGGGAGGGAGTGAAAATTTCAAGCTTCTAACCAAGGCTTGGTCTTTCCAGTGACCAGCCCCTATCCAGGAACCAGGAAGTTCACTCAGAATCACTTCATTAGAACGAAAGACGCTCCTAACACCCAGGAAATTATAAGAGTTTTAGGAGCCTTGTATCAGGAACCAGGGTCAAAGATCAAATATTAGAATAGGAGATGCTCCTAGTGCTTGTTACCTAGGAAGTCACAAGGGTTTTAGGAGCTCTGTGCCAGGGAAGAAACCAACACACTTTTTTCTATTATCTCACAGAGCTGATGAATTCTTACTAGTAGCAGATGAGAAAAGTACAGAAACTGAGTGTTTAGATACATTTATAGCACTTCGAGAAGATAATTATATGTCTACTGATTCTAATAATAATATATTTAGGCTTGCATTTTCTAAGTCTGTTTTTTATTTCTTTTCTCTAATAATTCATTTTTATTATTACTTAAAAACATTCTAGTCCGCAACAGATTGCAATTTTTTAAAACCTAGTTCCTTTTCACAGATAATTTGGGAAGCACTGATTCGACCAGGCTAAGTACTATGGCAAATAAAAATATGGGTAAGAAATATATTCATAAAGTTTACATCCTAACAAGAAAGGTAGATTGTGACTGCTGCATTGTTGTTCAGTCACTAAATTTTCGTATCCAACTCTTTGTGACCCCATGGGCTGTCCTCCACTATCTCCCAGAGTTTGCTCAAATTCATATCCATTGAGTCAGTAATGCTATCTAACCATCTCAATCCAACCACTCAACCCTGAGTATTCACTGGAAGGACTGATGCTAAAGTTGAAGCTCCAAAACTCTGGCCACTTGATTCAAAGGGTCAGCTCACTGGAACAGACACTGATGCTGGGAAAGACTGAAGGCAAAAGAGAAAAGGGTGACACAGGATGAGATGGTTAGACTGCTGCATAATTGAAGCATAAACATCAGGTTCTAGATACTTAGAGGAGTGAGATGATTCCAAGCAGGAGAGATAACAGAAATCTTCATGAAGGGAACAACTGTTGACTGAGGGCTTTATTAAGGGGTGGGCAGAACTTGGGGATATAGAAGTAGAGGATGATGTATAGAGTGAACCATGTGAGTAGTCAGGTGTGAGGGGATGGGGCACAGCTATGCATTAGGAGAAAGAAGCTCTCTGCTTGTTTGGTGAGAGCAGAGGGAACACACTAAATCTGGAAGAGTAGATCCAAGGCTCAATTGGGGAAGGCCTTTGAGTGCCGAGTTAAGAAATTTGGACTTGATTAAGATTAGCTCCAAGCTGCCATTGAACATTTCTGAGCAGAGAAGTGGCCTTTTCAAAGTTATGCCCTAGAAGATGAACTGGATAAGAGAAAGCCTGGGGATTCAATCCAGGAAGAACCCTATAAACTATTCAGGTGGGACGTGATAGATCTAAGCCATCCGAAGAGCATGCAGATCAAGACTGTAATGAGTGCCCTTTTTAAAGTATTTGTTGCTGTTGTTGCACTGGGTCTTTGTTGTGTGCCTTCTCTAGTTGCGGCGAGTGGGGGTTACTCTTCCTTGCAGAGCACACTGTCCTTGCAGTGGCTTCTTTTGTTGAGCACGGGCATTAAGCGTGAGCGCTTCAGCAGTGGCTCTCAGGAGCTCATGGACTCAGTAGTTGTGGCACCCAGGCTCTAAAACACAGGCTCAACAGTCGTGGCACACGGGCTTAGTTGCTCCACAGCATGTGGAATCTTCCTGGACCAGGGATCAAACACATGTCCCCTGCATTGGCAGGCAGATTCTTATCCACTGTACACCAAGGAAGTCCCTGTAATAAGTGCACTTTTAACCTTTCCAGAGTAGTGATCAATAAGTCAAAACACAACAGTGACCTATAAAACACCTGAGCAAGTGGCAGGTGGCTAACATTTATTAGACATTCACTTTCGGATCAATATCTCATGTAAACCTCAAAATGACTTTAAACATTACTTTCTACTATGGTTCCCATTTTACATATAAGAAATTTTAGGAAACTGGAGCCTATTATACAGAGTGAAGTAAGCCAGAAAGAAAAACACCAATACAGTATACTAATGCATATATATTGAATTTAGAAAGATGATAACAATAACCCTGTATGAGAGACAGCAAAAGAGACACAGATGTATAGAACAGTCTTTTGGACTCTGTGGGAGAGGAAGAGGGTGGGATGATTTGGGAGTATGGCATTGAAACACGTATAATATCATATGTGAAACAAATCGCCAGTCCAGGTTCAATGCATGATACAGGATGCTCAGGGCTGGTGCACTGGGATGACCCAGAGTGATGGTACACGGAGGGAGGTGGGAGGGGGGTTCAGGATGGGGAACACGTGTACACCTGTGGCAGATTCATGTTGATGTACAGCAAAACCAATACAATATTGTAAAGTAATTAGCCTCCAATTAAAACAAATTAATTTATATTTTAAAAAAAGAAAAAGAAATTTTAGGGTATAAAGTTTAAGTACCACACCTAAGATCCCCAATTAAACAAGAATGGCTTGAAATTGAATCATCAGTCTAATGCCAAAGTCTATTTCAGCATTATTGGATGAACTCTACAAGTAACCCCTCAGTCATGTTCTGCCTGCATAGACAAGGAGGATTAGGTGGAAAACAGTTTAAATCCACACCAGCTCTCCACCTGAACACTATGAAGCTCAGACTTTGAGAAGGTCTAGGATTTTACCTGCTTCTTCATCTAAAAGATGAGGTTACTATAAACTAATAGGAAGATGATATTTCCTTCAGTAAAGAGCTGAAGATATTTTAATGTCTATGAACTCGACTTTGGGAAAGGAACAGCACAGGCTGCTGAAACAAACATGATCTTGTCAACACAATAAAGGCAATGAATAACTGTCCATCAGAGGCCAAGAATGAATTATAATGACAAATCTACGCTTGAAGATCTGGGAATGAAAGGTGAAAAGCAAATGCTGTGATGTTATTTATTTACCTATTGGGAAGGAGAGGCTAATGGAACAGAATCAAAGACAATATAACACTAATTGTCAACACCATCATTCTTAGAAACATGGACAATTTTGAGGGCACCATTCTTATGTTGGGAAAGATTCTAATCTAATTGTCCTCCCAACAAAATACAACCATATGGTTGCTGTCCAAGGAATTAAAAAAAAAAAAACAATAACAACAAACTTTAATTGAAATAGTTCACATGATTGAGACAGAAATTCTAACAGAGGCCCTCTTCCT
>NW_024070185.1:52295390-52312118 GCF_014754425.2 Oryx dammah
AGACGATGCCGCTGCCCGATAGGGTCCCGGGCTGCTCTGATGCTGGGGTCCCTGCGCGGGTGTGCCCAGGCCTCCTACACACCCACGTCGCGGATTCGGAGCACAACCTCAAAACTCAGCTCTTGAGAGCGCGGGGCCTTTGAAAGCTGTTGTGACTCCTGCTTATTTCCGGGAGCGGGGGCGAATAAAGTCCGGAGCGAGGAAACTACGCCACCAGGGTCAACCAGCAGGTGGTGCCAGGGTTAGGACTGGAAATCACGTGAGCGAGATCCCGAGCCGGCCTTCTCCCACCCGCCTCGAGCCGTTATTAGGGCTAGGGGTTGGGAAATGAATGGGCGTTGGAGTCCGCTGGGGGCCGGGCGAGAGGCTGGATGGGGTGACAGTGAACGTGCCTGGGAGAATCCCAAATGTCGCTAACTCAGGCAACCATCCGCACGTCAAAGGTCAGTGGGTAAACAAAGAACCTATGAAAATCGAGATGAGCGCATGAACTTTTACCTTTTTCCTAGTCCTGCACATCGTTCTAGCCCCATGGGTCACCTGCACTCCTCCTCACGCTGGGCACAGCTGTCCACGGAAGCTTCGGGATCGTCTGGCGTAGACCCAGGCTGAGGGGGTGCGTGGGACCTTCTGCGGAGCTGGGTGAGGGGGCATAGAGGAGAAAGAATGAACAGTCGCTTCTAAAGTTCCACATCGTTTTCTGGCAAATTTTTACTCCCCTCTATAGAGCCAATTAAACGCAATAAAAACTTGCAAGGAACTCCTCTTTCTAGCCGAGCGTCGCCAACAATTGCCTAAGGGGTAAACCAAATACGCCTGAGATAATTACACTAAGCCCGGGGCGATGATTTGCCTGCCAGCGTCCTCAGCGCCAGCCAATATTTGTATAGCGTAGTGGTTGTTTTAAAAAATAAAAAATTACACGCAGAAACTTGAAACCGACTGGTTGGTGCCAGGGTGGTTACTTGATCTGTTTTTCTTGAACGGGGGTCTGTCTGCAGGCAGCTGGAGCGCGCGCGTACCGGCCCCCGCCGGTGCTGCTGAGCGCCTGCAAAACTTGCCGGAATTAAATCAACCTCGGGGGAAGGAGGGGGAGAGAGGGCGGGCGCACCCCCCACGGCGGCCGGAGCCTGGCTGCCAGGCCCCGCGCCCCCGGGAATCCCCCACAATACTCCTCGGCCGCGCTCTCCGCTGAGACGCGGGCCCGGGCCGCGGGAGCTGGCTGGGGCTTCAGGGCGGGGAAGTACTTTCTACTCTTGACAAGTCCACCCGGACGAGGAAGCGCAAGGCTTGGGGCTCTCGCTCGACCTCCGCGGCTGTTTGGGTTCGAGCTGCTCGGAGCCGCTCGGCCAGCTGAACGCCGCAGGCTCGCCGAGGTGGAAGGTGCCGGTCACACGGCTCGCGTCCCCACGAGGTGGTGGCGGCAGGTCTGTGGGCCGGGCCGAGCTCACCCAGCGAGTGTCCGGCTCCAGCTGTAGTACTGAGGTTGTATGCGCCCCCGGCTGGTCCGGAACACCCTTCAAGGCCCCCTCCCTTCGCTGTCCCCAGACGCCTCGGAGTCCAGTTGCCAGACGAGAACGTCCTCAAGCTGCTTCCAAACAGGAGGCACGGGTTTTGCCGGAGTGCGCGGAAAATATCTTTTAACAAAATTTGCCGCTGCCCGAGAGGCGTGCGGGGCCAGGGCCGGAAGAGCCTTTGAGCTCCGGACACGTCGAGATCCCACCAGCAGCCTTTCGGCGGCTCTTGGACCTAGACAGAGCTGTTCTCGCACCACATCCGTCAAGAGAGAAGGGGACACCCGGCGCCAGCGGGCTCTAGCTGTCACTGTAACTGTGGACCTCCTCGGAATTTTTCCATGACTTCTTGAGGCCAGGAGGCCGTCTGCTGCTTGGTTCTTTAAACTGCATCAGCAGACCAAAAATCCCGCAAAAACTCCACTGGCGGAAGGAGCGTTCCCGGCTTGAAGTGACAGCGAAAGCATCCTGCTCTGAAAGGGTCTCCTTTCCTTAGGACAAACCAAGAAGTTGCTCCTTCCCCCTGGGGCCCTCTGGCACGCTCCACTTTTTACGCCTATTCTAAAAAGTCTGCGGACCTAGAAAAAACTGGCCAAATAGCACTAGCCAGAAATACAGCTCCTGCCTGAAGATGAATATTGCGAATCTGTTCCACTCACCGTACTCCTGCAACCCGACGGGCGAACAGCCCTTCTACTCCTTTTCTTGGGCTGCTCACCAAACGTCGGAAGCTAAAAAACACTTGACCTGTGTCGTCAAGGCGGAAGAACAAGGGGCAGTCTCCGAAACAGAATGGGCCAACAGCCTTCTGCCTCCAAATTCAGGCACGGAATAGAAGAAATTAAATACAGAATGATCCACAGTCCTTAACTGCTCCTTTTTCCTCAAATCTCCAAACTGGAAGGCACCCGTGAAATTTCCAACTTCACACATCTCATTTTACAAATAAACTGAGGCCAAGAGACAGAAGGAATGTATGTGTATCTGCATATACATATATATGTCTATATGTACACATACAATCTCCAAACTCTGCTTTTCCTCTGGCAAAGACAACCAAAACCAGAGTATAACTGCAGGTTCTCTCCAGTCAGTTGGGATTCGCTCATGGGTGTGCAAGAGAATGTAGAACAGGAAACTGCTTCAGGAATCCCATCAAGCATGGGGACCTCAGCGCTATGGCTCATCCAACCTCACAAGTCAGATCAGGGCCCTGTGGATTGATCATTTTGACCTACTATTTAATTACTTCCTTCTCCCTCGATGTGCTGAAAATAGCAAGACTGCGCTCTGACACACCCAGGTGATGAGACCTCTGAGCTTCCAAGCCCTCCTTCTGGCCCCAGCTCAGATGTTACCACCCAGAGAAACGCTGTCCCATCCACCTGCTCTTGGTGAGGCCTCCATCCATAAAGCCCTTAGTATCTATCCAAATTTCCCAGCTACTGTCAGTCTCTCCCACTAGACTGCGGTTCTGGAGCGCAAAGAGCTGTTCCAGGCCTCCCTGTACCAGGTGCCTATCACTGGGGCCGACACTCAGTTGGCGCGCAATAAAATTGTGATGGAATTGACATTTGGTGAAAACGTCCCTGTCTCGCCTCTGCGATAGCTTCTCCTTCCAACCCTTCGGCCTTTGAGATTACGTGCAGAGAAGAGGTCACGAGGCCACGCAGCTGTGAACTTGACCCACAATGGTTAGTCCAGGAGGAAAGAAGTGTAAGGAGAGAGAAGACCAGAGCGGGTAGGTGGGAAGAGGGAAGCCTGAAAAGGCGGGGACAGACGGGAGGTGCCGGAGAGAAACGAGAAGGGAGTCTCCGGTCCCCCTCTACTGTGCGTCCCGACCCGGGTAGGGTGCAGTGGCGGGGACCGTACCGCGCACCATGCCCCACCCTGCGAACAGCCTGCGCCCTCTGCCCTACTCCGCCGCGGCTGGGGGCTGCGGAGCCGGTGGTAAAAGCTGGGGGTGGGGGCGCCCGAGCCGAGGTGGAGGAGGGGGCGGGGGCGAGGCTCGGCGCCTTCTCGCCCCTTCTTCAGCAAGAGACTCGGCGGCGGCGGCGGCGGAGTCCCTCAGCCTCGGTCATGTGATAGTCTCGAAGCGCGAGCTGCGGGGGTCTCGGCGTCTCGGGGACCATTACAAAACGCAGTCAGGAGAGCGCGTCGCTGCCACAGCCGCCGCCGCTGCCTCTCCAGCTCCAGACCGGCCCGGGAGAGCGGCTGCAACTGAGCGGGCCGGGCCAGCCCCGCGCCCGCCTGGCGCTCGCAGAAGCCCCTCCGCCTGCGCCCCGCATCCAGCGCCCCCGCCCCTCCTCAGGGTCTGCAAGCGCCGCCGCCTCTACAGAAACCTACAAACTTTCCCCCGACCCCCCAACCCCGCCGCAAGGCGACCGCCTACAGCTCTACCTCCCGGATCCTCTGCTAGCTGCCGGAGAGAAGGGAGACGCGGGCTGCCAGAGCCAAGCTCCCTTCTCCTTACCTCGCCTCTCCTCTCCAGGAGCACGAGAACGCACAGCGGATTAAGGGACGGGTCATCGGGCAGCGTGCAGCGCGCTGTTCAGTCCCGCCGCCCCCGGCCTCCTGCACAACGAGCGCCAACTCGGATTTAAAGGGCCAGTCTTGACTGCCCAGTCCTTCCTTCCAGCTCTTTGGACCTGCGCTTCCCTCGGACCGAGAGAAAGACTAGACGAAGCCAGAAGGAATCACGGGCCCTCCCGACTGTTCCTTCGCCAGTTCCCACGATTAACCTCTGGCCACCCGCGGGAAGACGCCGGGGGTTGGCGGTGAAGCTGGCGCGCCCCGCTTGCGACTGTGCGCACGGGTTCGCAGCCGTCGAGGCAAGAAGTTGCGAGCGTCGGATTACTAAATTGGCTCTAGAGGCCAAGCGCGGAGACCACAGGCAGCGGGGAGAAGGCGGGAGAGAAACGGCGAGAGGGTCGGGGGGGAAGAGGGCGGAGTGGCGGGCCTGAGAAGGCGGAGTGCAGGTTAGTGAAGACAGCCAGGCCCCGGGAGTGGGGTGCGGAGCGACGCTGCGGTCCATTGTGGGCCAGAGGGCGGTGGAGGCGCCGGGGGCGATGCCGCGGCCGGGGAAAAGTTCGTACAGCGACCAAAAGCCTCCCTACTCTTACATCTCGCTGACCGCGATGGCCATCCAACACTCAGCGGAAAAGATGCTGCCGCTGAGCGACATCTATAAGTTCATCATGGAACGCTTCCCCTACTACCGCGAGCACACGCAGCGCTGGCAGAACAGCCTGCGCCACAACCTCTCCTTCAACGACTGCTTCATCAAGATCCCGCGGCGGCCCGACCAGCCCGGCAAGGGCAGCTTCTGGGCATTGCATCCCGACTGCGGCGACATGTTCGAGAACGGCAGCTTTCTGCGGCGCCGCAAGCGCTTCAAGGTGCTGCGCGCGGACCACCCTCACCTGCAGGCTGGAAGCACCAAGGGCGCGCCGGGCACTGGGCCCGGAGGGCACGTGCACCCCCACCACGCGCACCACCCGCACCATCACCACCACGCCGCGGCGCACCATCATCATCACCACCACCACCCGCCGCCGCCGCCGCCTCCCCCGCCGCACATGGTGCACTATTTCCACCAGCAGCCGCCTCCCGCTCCACAGCCGCCGCCGCCCCTCGCTTCGCAGCCCCCGCAGCAGCCTCCGCCGCAGCCTCCGCAGCAGTCTCACCCCGGCAAGATGCAGGAGGCAGCGGCCGTTGCAGCGGCGGCGGCGGCGGCGGCGGCGGCGGCAGTGGGCAGCGTGGGGCGCCTGTCCCAGTTCCCGCCCTACGGGCTGGGCTCGGCCGCTGCGGCCGCCGCTGCTGCCGCCGCGTCCACGTCGGGCTTCAAGCACCCGTTTGCCATCGAAAACATCATAGGCCGGGACTACAAGGGCGTGCTGCAGGCGGGCGGGCTGCCCTTGGCGTCGGTCATGCACCACCTGGGTTACCCCGTGCCAGGCCAGCTCGGCAACGTGGTCAGCTCCGTGTGGCCGCACGTCGGCGTCATGGATTCGGTGGCCGCGGCTGCCGCCGCCGCTGCTGCCGCGGGGGTCCCGGTGGGCCCGGAGTACGGCGCCTTCGGGGTGCCGGTCAAGGCCTTGTGCCACTCGGCAAGCCAGAGCCTCCCCGCGGTGCCCGTGCCCATCAAGCCGACTCCCGCGCTGCCTCCAGTGGCCTCGCTGCCGCCGACGCTCGCTGTCCCCGGGGCCTCACAGCAGCCGCCGGCGCCGTCCACCGTGTGCCCGGCGGCCGCCGCCTCGCCCGCCGCCCCCTTGATGGAGCCCACCGCCCCCGGCGCGGCTGAGACCAAAGGCGGCTCTCTGCACTCGGTGCTGGTGCACTCTTAGGATACCCAGCGGGTTCTCATAGACAAACGCCTGGCCCGGGACCGCCCGCCGGAGAGGGTGAGGGCGCCCTGCCCAGGTCGGGCACAGCTGGCGAGCCGTCTTTGCGGGGAAAGGAAGGTATTTAAACAGACAAACCAACCCGAAAGTGGATTCTCCAGTGGTCTGAATAAATATAACACTGTGTCTGTGTTTATACTATATGGTACAATCAGATTAATGAAAACCTGTTTTCAGGTAAGAGTTTCTATTGTAATTAATATTATAAATCCATAAGTTATGCGGGAAGGGAACAAAAGAGTTTAAGCCTCATTCGCTGACATACTGGAAATGGATTTCGATTCTTATTCCCGGGAGCAGACGCCAGCAGAGCTAAACCTCCCTGGGAGAAATCCAGCAGAGAGTGAGGCTGAGGCGGACCTCAGCCACCGCGTTTCTGCCGGCGGGTCTCAACCCCAGACAGCCTCCCCTCGTGAGTATTCTAGACAAAACTGCTATTCACTAAGGAAAACTCGTTTTATTTAAGAAGGAAAAGAGGGAGCATTTGATAATGTTATTTTCCTGGTCAGTGAAATGGACACGGTGGCATGAATAAAGCTTGGGGTGGGGGTGGGGGGGATAGTGGGAACCTCACGAAGGACCTTGGGAAACAGTTAAGTTTCTTGGCTCTGACCCGAGGGTCGAGAAGGATAGAAGCAACGGCTAAAGCAATTAGTTTGCACAAAAGAGAATGGCCGCAGCTTAAAGCACAAAGCCTCAGATCCCAAAAGTAAGTTCGGAAAACATAACCAAAGAGAGAGATTAAAGGAGACTTTCTACCTGCAATTTGTTTGTTAATCAATCGGATGAGACCATTGAGGAGCCCCCAGATAATGTGAATTCCCATGATCCGTTCCATTTCGGATTTTTTTTTTAAATTACTTGCATCGCTGGATTTTGTTCCCGTAACTCTAGAATGCAAGAAAAACCTGCCGTGTCACCCGACAAGATTGCTCTTAACGTTTCCAGGAGCGTTTCGTGGCCGTGCCCTCCAGCGTCCCTGGGACAGACGTGTGAGGATGACCGTCGATTTGGATTCCATGTGCTGTTTGGGCGCGTTCGTCTTTCACCGAACTCTTCAGTTTCCGTCGGTGAATGGAAAAGAAACTTGCTTTGCCGCTGTTGCTCTTCCTCGTTTTTGAGCCCCGGAATAGCACTTTACTCGAAACAAACGTTTGGGAACGAATGGGGGCGGGTAGGGAGGAGGCCGCTGTCCTGTGCCCCGAGTCACCTCTGGCTTGTGTCCGCGCCGCGTTCGGGTTGTGACTTTGTGCCAAGTTCATGTCTGCCTGTGTTGTACGCGGTGTTCTCCATTAAAGCTTCTCTCCGGATGTGCCGGTGTAAAGGTGTTTCGCTTCTCAAGAGACGAGGCCGCGGTGTGCGTACCCACTGGGGGGAAGTCTGGGGACATGCCAAATCCTCCTCTTCCCTTTTCATTTCAAACTTGTGAGCATCAAGAGGGTGAGTTCACAGGAGGAGCGGCAGCAGCACAGGTTTCCTCCTCCATGGCTCCTTCATCAGTTGGCGCAGTAACTGTATCTATACTACCCATTCTTCCGCTGCTTTCCTAACCAAGCTCTAGTCCACCTCAGTGGGAGAGGCCGGATTAGGAAAAAAAAAAAAAAAACCGCAACAAGTAACTTTCTCTGTTCCTACATGAGGTTTATTAGCAGCACATCATCACCAATACCCTTTCCCTTTTCTGAGGGTTTCTCTGACCCTCTTTTGAGAGTGGGCCGCGGCCGGGTCCCTGTGTCATTGGATGGGTGCCGCGGCGTCCCATTAAGTCTGCGGGGCGGGCTCGTGGCGGGGAGGAGGGCGCCCGACACCACCACTGCCGCCGCGGGCCACACTCCCAAGAAGCGCGCGCCCAGCCGCGGCGGCCTAGGGGACCTGTTGCGCATCTTCGGCAGCCTGGGTCCTGGGAGCGCCGGGGGCCCCGCAGCCTGGGTCCTGGGTGAGCCGGGGGCCCCGCAGCCAACCGCAGCCGGTGCTCGCTGGAGAGACCCTGAGGCTGCAACCCCGGCGGACCTGCGCGGGGAAGTGGTGGGTCACCTCGAACAGGGCTCCATCTTGAACCAGCCCAACAGCAGCCCGCCTCTAACCTTTTCATCAGAAGAAAATTAACTGCCAACGAAATGACCTGCTCACAGTAATGACACTAACGGGATTTGCATTGCTTCTTAAAAATAAAAATTTCCACACATCCCTTATTTCCGTCTGCCTACAATGCGGGAGACCCAGGTTCAATCCCTGGATTGGGAAGATCTTCTGGAGAAGGAAATGGCAACCCACTCCAGTACTCTTGGTGGGCTACAGTCCATGGGGTCACAAAGAGTCGGACACACTGAGCGACTTCACTTTCACTTTCTTTCACTTTATTGCACCTGTTCAGCTAAGTTTTGGGCTCGCCTGGGAGACAAGTCTTAAAGGAGGTCACTGCCTCCTTGCAGGCCCAAGCAACTGTAGTGTATCCCAACTTTAAGCTTGAGACTGCAAAGTTTCCTGCAGGATTTTCCTTTACAATAATCTGAGAGTGTTGAAAGACAGAAAAGGGAAGCCACTGGTGTGGGCAGCACAGACTTGGGGAGACTTGGGAGCCTGATTGCTTCGTCCACCTCTGGGTGAGTTGGTGCCTGGAAGCTCCAGGCTGGGACCTCTAGTGTAGGGGCGGCAAGTCATCAGGCCAAAGAGTGGCAGTCACTGGATCCCGGTGATTTCTTCAGAAGAACATCTCTTCTTCCTTCTCCACCTGCTCAGAAGGGCTAGTGGGCTTTTTATAGCAGTGGCCATTTTCCCACTTCCTGTAGAGGGGCCCAGTCCAAAGTGACATCCGGCACCCAGGGGGCTAGCTGAAGTGACAGTCTCTCCTGAGAAGCAAGGAGCCTCTGGGCCAACTCAGCAGAGAAGGATGAGTAATTGACCCTCTGCGTTTCCCAGGACACTCTTAGCAACTCAGTCTCACACTCCCAAATTCCTGGAACCCATCCTCCCTCTGTGGGGAAAGCATGGTTGTTGTGCTTTATTTTTACTGTAAGGAGGGAGAGAGAAAGGAGAAGGAAAGGTAGAGCGAGCTGAGAGATGATTCTCCTCAAGGTTTCATCCAAGAGGAGAACCTGGTCCCCAACAGAAGCTATACATGGCATTGATGTCGGAGAACAAAGGAGTTCATGGAACTAAACGAAGCGGGGTGGGTGGGGGGAGCTTTCTGGCAAAGCTCTGATCCCAAGGAAGGTCCCAATTAAACCCTCATACTGACAGTCCTGAAGATCCCCCTCTTAACTAGGGTGGGATCTGAAGTCTAAGTAAGTGTAACTCTCAACTGAGTTGTGGTCTCATTATGATCTCTCATGCGGTTCTCCCTCCAGTTAGCTGTTGGAATAGAGAGAAGGTAAGTTCTGGACATCAATGAGATAGAAATAGAGACACTTACAAATGTATGACCATCTCAGTTCACAAGATTAATAAAATCACTCTTGGTTTACTAAGTTCTGGTGGAGACAACCTGAAATTATGCTCCTTGTTTCCAGGATGATAGAAAACATTGTAGTGGCTTAGCCTGTATGCTACTTCAGGGGAGACACAGAGGCTTGAGAAACGTGGGGAGAAGCAAAGAGCAGGGAGAAAGATTTTAATGTAGCTGCCCTTAAAATCAAAATAGATGGAAAACAACTTGGAAGGATCTATTGGATAACATTTCCTTGGGGAGCTGAGAAGAGAGCTCGGGGCTGAGGGAGGACAAAGCTATTTTAGCTGTGGTCCCTAGGAGAACAAGACTGCCTGCAAAGGCCAGAACTGGCACATTTGTCATCTGGCACTTAGGAAGCCTGTCAGTCAGGCTGATTTGCGGTCAATTATCTCCTTAAGTAGACTGGCATTAGTCCAGCCAGGGAGGAGGGCTGGTTGTATCCATTGAAATCAGAGCCAGTTAGCTGGAAGTGGCACTGCTGAACTCCAAGCATCTTTGCATTTGGGAGGTTTGGAAAGCAGATCAACGCATGTTCTGCTGGGACTCAAAGGTGACATTTGCCTGCTTGGCAATAGTACAGCAAGACTGCAGAAAAGGATAGAAGTGATGCCTTAGGAGAAGACGCCTTGGCCACCAAGGCCGCTGGTTCCCTTTAAAGTCCATTCACCTGACCAAACTGCTGTTTCTGAGATGCAAAAACTGTACAGAGATCCCAGTAAATTGTGCTGGGGTTTGACTTCTCTATTGATAAGAATTCTCACCTATTGTACCTGACTATGAGATAGGCAGAAAGGGTAGTCTGGGGTCATGTTCAGGTCTGGATGTTATGTCAAGGGTTTGAAGCAGTGTTAGTGCTCATCGGATGGTGTGTATATGATTCTACATGGAGTGTGGGTCAGGATGGAATCGTCAATGGAGATGGAAAACTGAAGAAATGGCTTTAAAATGTCAATGATAACCTCTTTGTGGGTGAAAATGCAGAACAGGAATCCAAGTGAAGGTAGGAAGTTCTTAAATTCCAAAAGGCAAAACTGTTTCTTCAAGTCCAACATTTTCATTTTGTTCATTGAAAGTATTTTCATTAACTTTATCTTTCAAAGTTGAAATACTACCTTGTACTCTTTGGGGGAGATTGAAGAGATTTGCTTGGGTTTGAATTCAGTCTTAAGCCATTGTTTAAGTGTATGAGTTTGGCAAAACTCCAGATGTACTCTGTCCCAAGCACTTTTCCCCTTAACTATCCTCTGTGTATTTTAAGGAAAATTCAAGCCACATGTTGCTCTTTCCCCCTTGCATTCAAATGTAGTTTTATTGAATTTTAGCATGGTCCATGAAATTTAAATTCTGAGTTTTGAGCCATAATATATTCATATGGTCTACAAGCAGTCACATGATATGCACATATATCATTAAGCAGAAAATAAAGCCTCTGAGAACTGTAGTCGTATTATTATAGTGACATTTCTTTAGGCTGAAGAGCCATGCTGAGAGTGCCATGTTAAAAAAGGATTTTATAAAATTATCAAAAAATTCAAGGAGCTAACTTAGTGACTCATGCAAATACTTTTAAAAGAATATTGCCGGGAAGATATTTTGGTTACGTTTAGTGTGGGCCAAATAGTTCTTTCCTGACACGAGGAACAGGTCTTTTATGTGCACAAGACACCCAGGCTTTGCTTGTGAGTCACAAATCTCATTATGGCAGCATCATTTTTAAAATGCTTTGGAATAAGCTTTCTCATCTGAGCCACTTCCAGTCCTGTCAGCACCTTCACAGACAGGGTGATTTTACTGTTACTGAGGATAGATGCTCAGTAAGGAGCTGGAGAGCTGCAGTCCAGGCACAGCTGAACTAGTTTCGTTCTAGAAAGGATTTACAGCACTGAAATGTACAGATGAAAAAGGGAGGGAAGACAGTGGGACAGAGGGAAGGAGGAAAGATGGACAGAAGAAAGGAAAGAAAGAAGGAAGGAAGGAAGGAAGGGGAGAGTGAGAGACAATGTGTGCATCTAGTACAGACAAAGAAAACAAAATTTTTATTACAATTTCTAACATAGTACTGCTTCAGGCTTTCTCTCAGAAAACTATAGATCGATTCTTTCAATGTATGTGACTCTGTCTATAACTACTTGACTGGCATCATTTTGCCTTAATATTCCTCTTCTCTTAGCGTTTTTCTTAGCTAGACAGGACAGAGCATTGCATAACAAACCAGCTGCTCCATTTGTGGAAGAAGATGAGGCTTTAGTCTGCTGAAGAATTAAACCTAGGTGAAGATTTTGTGACATTAACTTTGTCACAGTTTATTTTATAGGGGTTAACCTAAATCCTTAGAGAGAGATGTTTAAATGATACTTTTCTGAAAAGCTTTATTTATTTATTTTAATTGGAGGCTAATTACAATATCGTAGTGGTTTTTGCCATACATTGACATGAATTGGCCATGGGTGTACATGTGTTCCCCATCCTGAACCCCCGTCCCACCTCCCTCCCCATCCCATCCCTCAGGGTCATCCCAGTGCACCAAAAATAAATAAATAAATAAATAAATGATACTATTTGCATACTGTGGAATATCATGCAGCCATTACAAATAATGCTTATGAAACTTTACTCATACAGAAAATGCTTATGAAATCCTATTGAGGGAATAATCTCAACCCTCTGACATCACTGAACATATACTCGAAGGGACTACACCAATTATTAACAGTGGTACCTTTAGATTGGTGAAATCCAGAGTTATTTTCTTTTCCTGTTTCCCATATGTTTGAGACTATTTTTAGGTTGTCTACATATAACAATCACATTTACTATTATAACCAAGGAGAGGATTACTCAAATCTTTCCAGCCAATATAACTGGAATTTCAACAAACTATGAATTATTAGTAAAATGTAGGGGGAGGAGAGAAGAACTAGCTGAGGAAATATACTTTAAACGGGAAAGGCAAATGAACCTCACACACCTTGCTGTTCTCCTGCTGTGCCTTTGACAAGAGGCCAGGCAGCTGACCCTCCTTTCCGAGAATCTTTCAGAGAATTGCTGTCCCATCATACTGGACTGGGAAATGTGAAGGGGTTAAAATTACAAAGGGGGCTGGCTATAGAATAAATCTCACATAATTTTATTACCTTTACCAGCTTCCTCTCTTTTCATCTTTTGCATTTCATTAACTTTTATAGTAGCCTTGAACTTTTTTAGAAACTAGGCAGATAATGAACACAATGTAAATAAGTCTACCAGTTTAGGTATTTCCTTCCAAATGAAAAATTACATCTGGTTTTCCAAAACAGTAATATAATTTTTCTTTTTCCTAGCTGGCAAATACTTTTTGTGCAATGACAATGTTTTCAAGGGAAAAGTTTTAGCTACTGTTTATACTAGTTTGAGGAGAAGGAAATGGCAACCCACTCCAGTATTCTCGCCAGGAAAATCCCATGCACAGAAGAACCTGGCGGGCTACAGTCCATGAGGTCACAAAGAGTCAGACACAACTGAGAGACTGAGCATGCACACACACATACTGGTTTGAGTAAACCTGCATTTTTTTCTTCCCTATCTACCTTGAAATAATTTATTTTCCCTGCAAAATGCAAAAGCATGTAACTACTCGGAATATGCATATTTTCAGATTAAACGTCTCAACTTTTATGCTAGAAGTCTGATAACCTCTAAAAATGATCACAGATCATTGATACTTGTGTTTTTAATAAGTTGCATTGAACAACTAAAATTCTTGAAAATATAAGACTTTATGTATCACCCAAGAAACAGAGAATCAAATGTATCTGCTTTGCCAGTGTGGAGAACAAAATGAGATTCTACTTCTTTTAGATGCAAAAATTTTGAACCCTCATTTCAGTTATTACTAGAAAATTCTTCTCTTCTTACCTGCCAGGGGACCCCAGGCTGACTTGGACCTGCTTACTCCTGCCTTGCAAAGAAAAAAAAATGGAAAGTTTAATCCATCTGCTAACACCGCTTCTTAAAACTTTAGGTGCGTATGAATCGCCTGGAGAGGTTTTTAAAAACACCCTCTGCTGGGCCCCATCTTCAAAGATTCTGATTCAGCAGGTGTGAAGTGGGCCCAAGTGGTACATTGCTCATAAGCTCCCAGATGATGCTGATGTTCTGAGCACTTTGAGAAGTCCTGCATAAGATTCTTTTTGTCAATTTACCTCAGTTACAGCTGTCTCAGTCTATCAGAAATACCCAGATAACTTAACATATAGAAAAGGCATTAATATCTCTATCCCTTTTCTCTCAAAAGTTCATTGGTGCCTATCAAATGTACTCATCTCCTTGTCTATATATACTATATATACACAGTATAATATAGACACAGTATATATACTGTGTCTATATATACACAGTATAATAATAACATGATATATTAATATTAATGCATAAGAGAAACAGAAAAACTCCATATGCCTCCAGAGTTGGAACACTCCGCATTGTAAGTCACCTAAAGACAGAAATGTTAGATCAGAAAGCAGCAGCGAACTTATTTCCTCAAGGAGGCAACTGAGACAGCAGCCCTTGAAAAGCAAATGATTGAAAACTAGACCTAGAAGTCTTCCCACTCCCATCTTTTCATCATAAGCCAACTCCTTCCCCAAAGCATTTTAACCAATGAACTTGAGTTGTTACTTCATTTTCTTCCTTTGTGTGATGCCATGATGTTGGCACATCACACTTGTATGTGACACTTGATGCATTATATTGAGGGATTTTTATATCTACTATTTCATATAGAGGAGAGGGTTTTATTCTGAGTTTAAATCTATGTGGGTTCAGATCTGCAACTTGGAGGCTAAAGTTCACGCAGATGTACAAATGGTGCATCAACTCAGTAGACTCACACTTTACTTAAAAATGGAGCCATTTAGCCAAATACTTTGTTTTTTTAGGGCTGAGGCATCAAACAATGCACATTCTAACATGAATGTTACCAGAATTGGAAGTAGGGGCCCCTCTGATTTTTTTAGAGTTTATGAAATTTTCCATAGTTCATCCCATGTACTGTGATAGACTGATGTGATAAACTCACAGCCCTGTATCTCTGGGGAATTTTAGTCAGTGGCAAACAAAGCATATAGGCTTCATTGGTCCTAGCTGTCTCTGACTTATAACTCCACCTTTCAGAGACTTGATTAAATTTATGGATCATCTCAATGTCCAGAATATACTGCCTTTTTATTTGCAAATACTCCAGATGTAAACTAGTGTGAGTAGCAAAGGTCAATGTTGTGAAGATTTGAGTTTAGTTTCAGAGTCATAAAAATTGAACTCAAATATTTATCATTTCTTAAAGTCCTTCTATCATCTCTACCAGGAGTTTCTCACTGGTTCCCTTTCTCGATCACCTCTCCCCTTCATATAGTTTGCTTGGCCTCACCCCCTTCTTTGACTGTTTGATCTCTCCTTTCCTCTCCAGCTGCTTGCTTTGCTCCCTCACCCTGCTCCACCCCACTATCCACTAACTCCTTATGAAGGACAGTTTAATTCTTTGTTTCTCTAACTCTCTTCAGACTGTAGCCATTGGGACCTCACTCTCTATAATGAAAGTGGTCTATCAAGTTATTTTCCTACATGAAGACAGCTATTTTTATAAGCTGAACCAAGATGGTAGCTATTAAAATCACATTTTAAAATCTAACTATACATAAATCCATTCCATGAGCATTTATACAGTAGTACAGTTCAGGAGCTACACCAGGTGCTGACAATAAAGCAAGTTGTCTACTTGTTCCTACATCAGTCATTAAGCTATTATTTCTCATCTCCAAACCCATCCTTCTTACTCTTTTCTCAGTTACTGGGGCTGGGACTTTGCAAATCACAGTTCTGCTTTGCCAGTTGGTTCTGTATTGGATCTGGTAATATGGTGGCTCTAGAGGGAGTTAGGACTTCCCTGGTCGCTCAGACAGTCAAGAATCTGCCTACAATGCAGGAGACCCAGGTTCTATCCCTGGGTCAGGAAGATCCCCTGGAGAAGAGAATGGCTACCCACTCCAGTATTCTTGCCTGGGGAATTCCATGGACAGAGGAGCTTAGTGGGCTACAGTCTGTGGGGTGGCAAAGAGTTGGACAAGACTGAGTGACTAACACTTTCACTTCCAGAGGGAGTTAGCAAAGGTGGACAAAGAAGAAGGAATTTTCTCTGTCTGTCTGTTCCTTTTGGGGCTTCCTTTCTGCTTGGGATTCCTGGAAGCATTACAAAGATAAAGTTGCAGCAACTTGCAGTTCCTCCCTATGGCAGCAGTTGAATCAGTCGGAAGTTTTTTTAAACATTTGAAGAATCAGCTTTATCACAAACTGTTTCAGAGATGCCACTTCCATCAGCAAGGCTCCCTTATGAGGTTCTGAGGTTTAGCTTTGTAGAGATCCCCTATAATGGTCTCAGTTCAGTTCAGTTCAGTCGCTCAGTCGTGTCCAACTCTTTGCGACCCCATGAATCACAACACGCCATGCCTCCTTGTCCATCACCAACTCCCGGAGTTCACTCAGACTCACACATCCATCGAGTCAGTGATGCCATCCAGCCATCTCATCCTCTGTCGTCCCCTTCTCCACCTGCTCACAATCCCTCCCAGCATCAGAGTCTTTTCCAATGAGTCAACTCTTCGCATGAGGTGGCCAAAGTACTGGAGTTTAATGGTCTAAGTGTTGATAATTCCAACTTCCTCCCTTTGCACTCACCACTCTAGGGGTGGTAGCTGCTTCCTGTAGTGGCTACAGTCTGCCATATTTAAGAGCTGTCTTTTTACCCTTTAGGTTATTAATATCTTCACACCTAGTTGGGCTTCCCTAGTGACTCAGACGGTGAAGAATCCACCTGCAATTCAGAAGACCCGGGTTCTGTCCCTGGGTAAGGAAGATCCCCTAGAGAAGGGAATGGCTACCCACTCCAGTATTTCTGTCTGAAGAATTACATGGACAGAGAAGCCTGGTGGGCTACCTGGGGTCACAAAGAGGCAGACACAATTGAGCGGTTAACATTTTCACTTTCTTTTATACCTAGTTATCAATTCTTTATAGTAAATTTTGTCTGTGAAAACAATTCGCATGGTTTCTGTCTTCTCACCAGACTTTAATTCATCTGCCCTCAAGGACCAACCAGATGGTCTGAAGCAGAAGATGGTCTCCTCATGTTACAGATGAGAGAGCTGAGCCACAGGCTGCTGAAGGAGCTTGCCCAAGACTATGCAAAGTGGAGCATGGGAATAAGAACTCAGACTTGAATGAACCAGTCCGAGTTCCTCACTGGAGGGATCCTGTCTCACCTCCAGCTCCTTAAGAGACTCACTCACACACACACACACACACACACACACACACACACACACACACACAC